>NC_141610.1:39797309-40103142 GCF_047967505.1 Dipteris shenzhenensis
TGGGACTGGTGGATGCAAACGACGAATTCAGGAAGCAAGGTTAGATTGAAATTTATCATTTTGTATACTCAAAAAGGCTCTCAAATGATTATATCTATTTCGTCCCTTACCGCAAAACAAGAATGGAGGTGCTGAATGATATAGGCATATTGTGTTGTTACTATAGGAAATTATTGGAGCCTGCAAAAGAAAATATGGATCCGAACCTTCTTCCTGTTAAACAAATGAAAGGATTGCTTTCTTGTGGTGTAGCAAAAGGTTTGATTGAGGAAAAAAAATACAAAACAGTCAAATGCAATGTTGTAGAGGACTTTGTATCCAATAATCAAGTTGATGGCACTATAATCCAAGAGGCTCTTGATGTTAGTGGAGTTAGCAGGAAGGGATATAGTTCGATTTTCCATGCGATATCCTCAACTTTGAAAGATCAAAGGATTAAACGAGTTTTACTGTCAATTCCAGCAACCGTGTGGAGGATAAGAGGTCATTTGAATGAAAGTATAGATGAATTTATTGGGCAATATATCCATATTGAAGAAATATTTCATGGTGGTAAAGGAACCACTATGTATGATCCTTGGAACAATATAATTGTAGATCTACAACAACTTCAAAGAAGAATGGTCGAGTTTTATGGGATAACATTTGAGGAGTGCAAAGGCATTTTGAAATTTGTTATCAAATTGGATGAGTGTGAGGTTGTAAAGGAAAAGAAAATGGAAAGAGTTACTATTACATTGATGAATGGAGCAATTGATACATCATTGCCTGTCGAAGTATTTTAGTGTGCAGTCAGAGAAACACATATGGTGGTTAGGCTCATTCCAGGTATGATCATTTTTTGTTTTGTACTTGATTTTGGTCATTCTTTTCAAATCTGTTATAGTAAGACTTTTGTTTTCTATAATCTGGCAGGTGAAGACAGAAGACCATGAAACACTAGATTGGGTGTTTCACCACACGGAAATACCAAGAATAATCAAAAGACAAGTGCAAGGCAAGAATCTGCATGTTGCAAGAAAAGGTGATTTTCAAGTAGAGTGGCACATGGCCGGGGATCTTAAAACACTTAAGTGCATGTATAACGTTAGTAAAGGAGGCAACTCAAAGTCTCCTTGTCTTTACTGCAAAGAATCAGCTCAAGTAATGGATTCAAAATGGTGGAAGAGAGCACCTAATAGAGATAAAGTTGACCCTGACTTCAAGGCCATTCTGGACATTCCACTATGTAATGTTCACATCTGCACATTGGATGGTCTATGTCGAATTATTGAGAAATTGGTATTTTTATATATTGGATTTGCTTGGAAACTCCGTCCCGAAAAAAATAGAAAGGATGCTCTTCAAGCATTGGAAAAAGTGTTATCCGATATAGGTCTGCATGGAGGAGATGTTCAAATCACAAAGGATTTTAAAAAGTGTACCAATGGCAAGGAGGTAGCAATCAAGCCCTCTATTGGTGGTGTTAAGGCAAGAAGATTCTTGTCTCGACCCAAACACAGTAAGCAAGTAAGGCAAGGTAGAACAATTTCAAAGATTAATTATGGATTGTGGAAGCAAGTCCATAATGCTGTGAAAGATCATGAGGCAGATGGGGAAGCACGAAATAGGAAGGCAAAGGTGTAGAGGTCTCTTGATCAACTCTTCATGTTCTATGACAAAGTAACATGGACAAAGAGTGATTACAAGAACTTTGAGGAGGCAATTAAACATTTTGGGAAGTCAATGAAAGACGCGTGGACAGCCTGCAATATAACTCACTACATGGTAAGGTTCTGTCTTCTTCTTTTACTTAAGTGTGATCCTCCTTTTTTTATTACTTACTATGCATTCTTATGTCTTACAGCATATCATCTACAACCACCTTCCCTATTTTGTCAAAAAGTATGGATGCCCAGCAATTTGGTCTACCCAAGGCATGGAGAAGTCTCACTACATGGCACGTAATGCATTTTTCAGACACACACAACACTATGGAGGGAGTCAGAAGGCAAATAGTCTGAAGGGAGTCTTCCAATGGTTTTACCGAGGCATACTACAGAGGCTGCATGCTAAAAGAAAAGTTGCTAGATCCAAAATCAAGCTTGCTTTTCTTCTAGCCCAAAAGCAAAGACGAAGACAAACTCTAGACAATTCAATGGCAATAGAGAGACATAGACAATGGAGGAAATCGAAGATATTTAGAAACCATAAATGGACAAGTAAACATGAATAGGACTCATTTGTAACTTATTGGTGTTATGTCCACATGTTTTCAAACTCAATCAATAGAATTTTTTTTTGTGGAACAAGTGACTCTTGGTGTTATGCATCAAAAGTATTTCTATTGTGAAATATATGATCTAAACATAATACAATTTGTTCACAATTTCAATATATTGCTTGTTTAATATTTAACGACACCACTCTATCTAAATGTACAAATCATTTCATCTTCAACTTATTGTTCATTTATACAAGATCATACCAGACATCAAAGACTTTGTACAAATCAGTTCGACTTTAATATAATGTTTGTGCTATATTTGATGACTAAATCCTATTTCTCCTAGGGCTTGCCGATCGGAACTCTCTTTTTGATCTTGATTGGAGTCTTTTTCTTCTTTATTGGCTTGATGTCGACTGTCTGTTTATCAATTCTTGCCTCTGTTGCTTGTCTGGGAGGGGTATCCTTTTCTTCAGCTGTCTCCACCTGTTCTTCTTCTTGGATTGTGTGGCCTGATGCAATCATGGGTGGCTCTCGAAACCTTATGAGCTTGTGTTTTCCATAGCCCTCCAGACATTTGGGCTCCTTAACACCACATGCTAATGCATAAGAAGTGTAAGACAAAAAGTAAGCGGCCCTAGAGGCCTGCTTATTCACATAATCTCCAAATATATCTATGGCAGACAACCTTTCTATCAAAATGATCTTTTCCTTTTGCCATGAAAGATCATGTCCACCTAAAACCCTGGACAAACATTTTAAGAAGTAAACAATGGCTTCTCCATTGTTGCTCAATTGCCTATGGTAAATCAAGATCTTAGCACTGCCTAGATCATGAATATAATGAGCTAGGCCTGACATTTTGCGAAACCCAACCGGCCTGCTTCCACTTGATCTCTGGAGGAATGTGTCATCCTCAATTTGTAGCTGCCACATATCAAAAGATTGGAGTGAGACAATAGTGAGACAATACACAACCTACAAAACAAAGTTAAGCAGAAGACAAAGTATTTGATTTGAAGTACCTTCTCATTTTCATCAGCAACAAGCAGTTCATCTTTCCAAAGATTTATTCCTCTCCCCTCTTGTCCAGCCTCTTCTTTAAGCTTTTCTGTGTATAGTGCTGAGAGATTCATAGCTTCCTGTGTGAGCTGGAAGGCATCTTCATCTGGCTCTTGGAACTTTTCAGCCTCTTTGAAACAAAAAGTAAGGGCCTTTGCAGGATCAAAAATTGTTTCCAAAGCCAGTAGTGAATGGTCATCCTCTATGCCAACCTCCTTGTCAAGCCTTGAAGCCTGGGCAATAAGGGAAATGGCATAGTCCTCCCTCAAATTGAGCATACACTCTATATCATGGAGGAAAACATAATCTTTTCCACAATCAAGACACCTGGAAGCATGGGCACTGCATAGTTGTTGCTCTAAACATCAAAATCTTCAACTGGCTCTACTCCCCTAAGAGTTTTTGTCCTCAGTTGAACAAGGTCAAGAGCAGCCACTTGCAGCCCCTCATCCTGAAGGTTGATATCTTCTTCTTGCTCTGTCATTTCTGTTACCAAAGAAACATCCTCTTTTTCCTGTGCTTTAGATGTGTCTTCTTCTTCAATCTCCTGCCCTTGTTCATCCAAAGACTCCTGACTAAAGACAATGTACATAAGGAATGCCATGGTTTCCTCAAGCACTCTGCATTTTCTAGTGTGCAAGTTACAGTTGAATTTATATTGATCAAGTAGGCTGTCAAATATTCTGTTCACATGGTACCTCAGCCTGTCAATGGAGACAATATGATTTATATGCACAAAAACCTTTTCTCCTTCCAAAATTCTTCTTGCCTCTGTCAGTTCTTTGAAGGTATCCCAATAGTCTGAAAGAAAATCTTTGTGATGCTCCAGTACACAGCTCATTGTGAACTCCATGTTGAAAATACTGTGGTATATGTGGAAGTTACTCTGAGCCTTGCATTTGTGAAGAAACTCAAATAGGAGCAAATATGGAGACTTGTCCTCTTCTGGTTTCTTTTGTTTTGTGATGGAAGAATCAGCATTCTACTCCAGTCTCTTCCTTTTGCCTGTTCAAAAACTTATATACTTTGAATTATATATGCTGACATATGCAATCAATGAATGCATAGGATATCACTAGATAATTCCTTCATGAGCTCTCATGACTCACCTGGTGATTGCTGTGGTCTAATAATAGCAGTAAAAAAGTCCAGCTTTCTCTTGAAAGGTGGGGCCTGGGAGTCAACTGTTCCAAAGCAAAAACATTTCTCATCATTAAGGAAGAATTCCACAGGGCCAAAGATAGCAAAACAATGAGGTAGAAGTGAGAACCAAATCAGACACAGGAATTTGCAGCAAAACGTGATGGGGGACCATTTGGAAAATATAAAGCACTCTCCTCGCATTTTATTGCAAATTCTCCAGTTCTGTTCATATGCATGTCAAATCAAACACTAGGTTCATCTCATTGATTCTTGGACAGTATGATTTGATATGCAAGAGAAAGGCTGGAGCTGAGTGAAGCTTTTCATGAGGAATGTGTCAACAACAGGAATTTGCAGCAAAATACGATATGGGCTACTTAGAGATGTATAAACCACTCTCCTCGCATTTTGTTGCAAATTTCTAGGTTCTATTCATATCCATCTCCAATCAAATTCCTAGGTGATTTACCACATTCTTGGACAGTATCAATTGAATATGTAACAAGAAGGGTGGAGCTGAGTGAAGACATTTGGACATCAAAAATCCAATGGATGGAAGAAATATATGTCAAAAAACATTGAAAACAATCTAGAATTCTGACCTTTTTTTTCCTTTTCCATGCTGTTGGAGTTGCATTGGTGAATCTCCTGCTCTTTCACTAGCTTGAACTCTGCACTTTCGGTAACCTGGAGATCTGGCAGTGGTAGTACTCTTCAGGCAGCAGGTTGCAATCTGGATGGAGTGTGCTAGGTAGGAAAGGATCAGAGAGAGAAGGAAATGGAAGATGCAAGGGTCCTAGCAGGGATGAAAGATTAGGAGGTAGGGGAGGGAAAAGTGGTTGTGGAATTGATTATGAAATCATGAATGGCACAAGTTCCAAGGCATAAAGTGTACCTTTCACACGTGCCAAATTTCAAACTCCAAGAGATCTGGGTCCCATCCACACATGTGAAAAACAACTACATTCCACACGTGTGGGATTTAGTAGCTGCCTTATTTGTATTTTGCACTTATTTGACCATGCTTGGTAGCATTGGCTCATAAGAATGAGTATTGCTTAGATACTATCATTCTTGCAATGCTCTAGTAAGTGTCTATTATTTCACATTTTTTGCAAAACAATCCTCCTTGTACCTCCTTTATATCCTACCCTAATTATTTTTTGGTCCTATGCAACATGATGAGAAGCTGGCTTCACCCCTCTGTACAGCATACAGTCCATATTATTGATCCTGCCATTTCTTCTAAGTTAAGAGATGCAAAGGAAACTCCCATCAGTATTTCCAGCTGGTTCAGACACTGCAATTTTGAGGTAATTGATGTTTTGCTACTTCCATACCATAACAGGTATGTGGGTGACTACTTCTTTTAAGATTCTTCTTTAAGATTGAGAACTCTTGCAGCCTTTGATTTCCTAATGCTTTTTTCCTTATGCAGTGACCACTGGAGTTTTGTTTCTATTGACATCCAGTAGAAGCAATGCTTTATATTCAACTCTCTCAAAAACACACACAGAGAGTTGAAATTGTAAGTGTCAAGTGTGCTTTTTGAACTTAAAACTTCATTATTTTGATATCATACTAACTAAATTATATATATTGCAGTTGTATTAGAAGGCTTCTAGATGCATTGGATCACTGTCCTCCTAATGTCTCTCTTTTGGATTCAATAGAGCCAATAAATCTAGAGGTAAAAAGTCGTTCCCTCTACTGATGTCTATTTCATGCTATGCCTTTGAACTTATTGAATAATTTTGTTTTGTTCAGATGTTAACAGTTTCTAACATATCTTTCCAACTGTACAGACACCACAACAAGATGATTCTAGTAGCTGTGGATGGAGAGTGCTGATCAGTGCCAAATATCTACTTTCAAGCTATTTTGAGAAAGAACAGCCAGACCTCGTAAGAAAAAATAATTTTCATTTAGCTTGAAGATAATTCATAATGATACAAAGTGTTCTAAATTATCATATGCCATTGCAAATGAAAGAAGATAGCTTCAGCTCAAACTATGTATATAATTTTAGAGCTCATACAATTTGGAGGTTTTTGAGCTATGCCTCCCCCAAACTTATTGTACCAACTACTGTCGAGTTGGGTGAGAGCTCTAAAGTACAAGAAGGTGTCATACACCTTGATGCCACAGATGAAGCTAATGTGGTGCCACAAGAACAAGCACCTAGTGTTGAGGAGGAGAAGCCACAGGAGCAAGGACCTGCTGCTGATGTTATTGAGGAGAAGATGGAGCAGTAGCAAACAAATGCTCTTGGGGTAGTGGAGGAGACAATGGAGCAGCACCAACATACTGTACAGGACAGGATGGAGCAGCAGAAAAAAGATTCTCCAAAAAATGATGATAGGGAGATCTTGGACCATGTAGAGTAGCCTCTGGATCAAGCTGTACATAAATAGAAAATGGATGTCAGAAATATGTTCTACATGTATAACTAAACACTTCTGTACAAAATCTTGATTGAATACAAAACCTTTGTTTATGGAGTCTGTGTTATCTCAATTTTCAAATTTTCAATGTCTTTGCATTTTATTGAGCTCTCTCTTCTTTTGAGCAACTGCAAAAAAGCAATATGAATCAAAGCGGTAAAGTAAACTAATAGCAATGCTTAATGAGACTAGGATAAATCAGATGGTGTACCTTTTTGTTGTTGTAGATAAATAAAAAGTCGTTTGAAATAGAACCTTCTGTCTCAAACAGAATGTCATTGCGCAATTGAGCTAGGGAGCAACATTCTCTTAATGAGATATTGACTAGCACATCACCATTCTCAACAACATCAATATCAAGAAGTTTATTTTCTGCACCAAAAGAATCTTCATCTTGATCCATTGGGACTAGTTTTGTGCCTAGCATTCGACTGCGCTTATAATAAAAAGAGAAAATAAAATTTTGTGATGGAACCATGTACTTCAGTTGCATAGAAGGTTGGACAACCTCACAAAACATTGAACTACATGTCTTCTTATCCCAACCTTTATCCAAAAATTGTGGCATGCATGCTGAACTTGTTGCTTTAATTGTGAACATTGTTTTTGAAACCTTCACTGGAAAGGTATTAAACAAGTCCACAAAAACTGTGAGAGGCATGCATAAAGAAATTTTTATTATCCTTGTGGCAATATTGGGCCTCAGAGCTTTCTGTACTTCTTTGAAAAGCTTGGCCCTATATGCCTCTGTAACACTAGAATGTGGGTGAGGCCAATCCACTGAATTCCATGCCGGAAGGTCTTGTTTTATTAACACACCATGTGTGTTAGCATTGTCCAGCAACTGATAAAAATGATCAGTAAAAAATATACCCGATTGAGCTAGCTCTGTTGCACATCAACCTTGGTATTATTGTTCTCCTATCGATCCATGCAGAACATCTATAAATCCTAGAATACAATCGATGTTTTGCCATGTCTCATATGATGAAGGATATAAATCTGAAATAAAACAACACAAGAATGTCAATAAGCAAAGAGAGAAAGCTTCATCTAAAAAATCCATACACCTCTTAAAGAAAAAAACCACAATAAAAAAATATACAATTAGGCCTGTGTTGCGAAAGATCTTTTGGATAGTCTCGCAAGACAAGTTCTTTATGCATGTACACATGTTGAATCAAAGCTTCTTTCACCGATATCTTCCCTCTGGTGATTTTAAAATCTCGTACTCTTCCCTTCCATGACACCAAGAAAATGTTTTTTGTCTGGGGTCTTTTTCTTTTGCTAGGTTGCATGAGCACCCATGCTCCTTTCGAAACACTAAACCTTTCCCAAGTTCCTTCCATTTTGACTATACTTGAATTCTCTACCGAAGAAATAGAAGAAGCAGATTGACGGGGTAAGGATGTGTGGTATAATTCTGCCTTCATAGCATTATCATCCACAGAGCGTCTTCCACAAGAACGGCCATGGTTTTTATTCACCATGGAGATTTTCTGAATTTGTAACAATAGCAAAGTAATGTAAATAAGATAACAAATTGAAGTTTCAAGAAAGAGAAAGTGGGCAGACAGACAGTTGACAAGAAACATCTTACTCTACGCCAAACAGGATCAAGGGAGCAATTTTGGAAAAGAAGAGGCTGCTGCACAATGAGGCAGTGGTGTAGAATGGTAGACCTTTCGAAGGAAAGGTGGCACAACATTTCAAAGTTCAAAGGAAGGTGGAAGTGGGAAGGCCCTTGTCAGATAAAATGTCAGTTTAGATTCTATCTTCTTGTCCAAAGATCTTGTGAGAATAAAAAACCAATCTCCACATCAATGTAGCACGCTTGTACCTACATAAAGTATTGTTTCATTTTTCTATTTTCTCTTATTTTCGTGAATTTCCAACGTTACGTTGGCCCTCTATTGATTGGTTGAGAGCTTATTTTTCCAAACCGTAAAAGGCCCCAAAATGAGCTCCCTTTTTTCCTAATGATTCTATTTTTTCAACTAAATCTAGTGTACAATTAGTCATTTGTGGTGTGCTCTCTAGCTGTGCCCTCTCTCCTCATCTCCACTCTTCTCCTCTCCCCTCTTCATATTTTGTCATGGTATCAGAGCTCCCTTGCCTTCCGCTGAGGCATTGGGATCCTTGAGAGAGTGAGAGAGCAAAAGATTGAGAGAGTTCTTCTTGAGTGATTTTCACTTCCATTGAGTGGAGAATTTCCGTCCATTTCCATTTCTCTTGTGAGATTTTCTTTGAGAAAAAGAGACTTTGGATCTACTGCATTGCGAGAGGGAGAGAGTTCAAAGGTAGAGAGAGTGAGAGGGAGTGAGCTCAACGACCTCTACACCTCCTTGGCAACACGTGGTCAGCAACCTCTCCTTCAATGAGCATCTGGAGCAAAGCAACAGCAGTGACCGAGTGCAGCAACGACGTACCTCTACGAGCTCCTACAGCCACAATAGCTCCTACAACAAACGACTTGAAGCTCCTATGTGCAGCAAGACTCCAATGACCATAAGCAAAGCCCACGGTCTCACACAAGCTGTAGCAGTAACGAGCCTTCGGGCAATGACTCCACGGCCTCCAAATCTCCAAGAGCAACAGTGCCGACCAACAAAGCCTATCTGTGCCATCAACGAAAAAAGGCACAATATCTATTGCCAGCGCCCACGCCATAGGCTCCAAAGCTTTGGTGCAATAGGCTCCAAAGCCCATTCGTGGCTTCATGCTCTAGGCAGCTCCTTCCAAGCTCCTCGACTTCACGGGACTGCAGCTCATACAACTCCATAGGCGTAGCGAGCTCCCTACAACCTCTAGCGCTGAAGCTGCCACCAACGACCTCTCACAGGTACGTAGTGCTAGATGCTCGCGACTACGCCATCACCTCCAAGGCCCTTCTCTAGCACAGTGCCTGTCCGCCCAGCACCTCCAAGCTCCTGTTCCACTCATGGGCGCTTCCTCTATAGCCTCTACAGCTTCCAACTGCCTCTGACGAGACTAGCAGAGCAGCAAAGCGGATAGCACCGAGCCTTCTCACGCCACTGAGCTCCTGCTTGCCAGCAGGTTCTTCAACAAGAGAGCAAGGAGTAGCTCAAAAGTCAGAGAGAGATTTCATCTTCGTCTATAGCTCAAAAAGAAGTGCTCCATAGCCCACGCTCCTCTGTAAGTCACCTGCGTGATGCCTCTCCATTGCCAATGACCTTCGACGGTGACTCACGAGCTCACGTCAAGCTTCTGCTTTAGCGGATGAAATTATCCCACTGACAACCGAAGAAGATAGAATCTTTGAGATTCCATCAAAATCTATAAGATTCTGGCTACCCACGAAGCGACACATGGCATCTTCCTCATCCTCACCACAACCTCACCTCAAAAGGGTTGGATAAGGTTGGTCAAGCCAACCCAGGTAAGGTTAAATCGTGATTCACCTAACCCAGTCTAGGTTAGCCAAGGTATGATCAACAGGTTTCCACGTGGTCTTATCTCCTTATCTGACATGTCAGCAGCCCCGTGAGGCTGCCATGTCACCCCTGCCAGCTCAGTTGCCATGTCACCTACCACGTCATCAGACACATCATCAGTGACACATCATTTGCCACATCACTTGCCACATCACCAGTGACACATCACCTACCACGTCATCATGGACACATCATCATTACCATGTCATTGGTGCCATGTCATCTACTAACATCATCATTTGTGCCACCTCAGCAATGCCACCTCAGCTATCCAGGCACACCTCTTGTTAGGCACAGCGCCACATCATCACTGCATGTGATCCATAGTGACACATCATCATTGAGCACCATTTGCACTCCTTTTGCCCCTCCACCTAGATCAAGTCGTATCTTTTGATCTAGGAAGAATTTGAGGGCGGTCCAAAAAGGAAAGTCGCTCATTTTTTTATGCTCTACGTGCTTGTCACATCACACACACATTTTGGTGCAAGTTACACTCACATTTGAGCCTTGCCGGCAAAACCACTTCCTTCACGCACATTCACCTCTACATCGATGCATTTGACCCAGCACTTAAAAAGAACAAAAGAAAAGGAATTATTTGATGTTCTTTCATCAATTAATGGTTGGTATAGATCTAGATCAAAGTAGACTAGATCGCCATAGAGGGGACGCTTTGAATTTCCCCAAGTTGCCAATCTAAGCCATGCCCGAAATTCCCGACTAATACCTATGCAGTCCATATGCTCACATATGGTTTCACATCATTACATTACCTAAAACCTTACGTTCATCAGTCCAGTGAGCAGACTTCAGAGTACAGAGGCATTGTAGGTTGTTTCAGTGGGCAGATAGCATTTGATTTCACACACACATGCCACCATTGTAAAGCCTATTCGGCTATCTCATGGCATCGTGCACATCATTTCAGCCTTGTAAAGACTCTTGGCTATTCCCAGCATCATTGCCACAAGCCTTGTAATACAAGTCACATTTTATATATTGCAGTTCTATCTTCACCGACAATTCAGAGATTTCACTTGGCATAGTCAGTGTATTTGTAGTTGATTCATACAAAGATTTTCACGACACTTTTGAGTACATTTCTTGCACCATGTCTACGACTAGCAACCTCAATCTAGAGGCATCTGCTAAGTTAGACAACTCCAATTACGATACATGGAAATACTGAATGGAGACCATTCTTGTACTTCAAGATAAATGGGAGTATGTTGATGGGTCTACACCTAGACCATTGGCCGATCCAGCCACAAGTTGTTGAGAGTTATGTTGCCATGAGCACATAGATTAAAGGGCTAAGGTATGGTATAGGAAAGAATTAAAGTAGCCACCCTAGGATGTGGACTACATGATGTGGAGATGTGGATTGAGGATATCCACAAGGAGAGATGTGGATGAGAGGATCCCACATGGTTTGACTATTCAAAGGTCACTCTCTATATAAGAGGCCTATCATGTATTGTTGAGTACAAGTGAAGAAAAGCACATTCACTCAAGATTCTCTTTATGAGTCCAAGCTAATCTATCTTGGAACCTAATTGACTTGAGGTATATGTCATGAGCACTCTCTTCATCATGTTTCCACATAGGTTCCGTCCACTTTAGAGCGCTCCATAGATCCTGAGGCACGCATGTTTTCTCATGGTATCAGAGCTTAGGTTTAGCTAAGCCTAGATTGAGATTGAGAGAGAGAGATATTCATCCATTCTTTGAGAGATTTCCATCATTTGAGATGTTTTCGTTCACGTGAGAGAGAGCGCTTTTGGGAGCGAGAGTTGTTAATTGTCCTCTTGAGAGATATTCTGAGTTAAGTAAGGTTCTCTATAAGAAAGGCTACTCATCAACTTGTAGACTCCTAGCTCTACAAATGGCCTTCACTCCCGTGCTCACTATAGTCTCCTCGACCTACAGCTCCAAAATGGCTCCAATCCTTGCATTGATGTAAATGCTTGCAAGCCGGCAACTCATTAGCCACTGCGCTGCGACACCGAGCAGTCGACTATCCTAGCAAACAAAACAGACTCCTAAGCCACAGCCATAAGCTAACTTCGATGAATGGCCTCCTCATGGCATCTTAGGCTTGCACACGGCACACCTTCATCCAAGCATCTCCATAGCCAGCTACGCTACAGCTCTCCATTAACTAGTAGCCTCTCTAGAGCCTCGCTATGCCAACAAAACCTTTGTTGCTCAGCAAGCGGTTCAATGACCATCTCCACAGTAGATTCATATGCAACACCAAAGCTCCAAAGCAAGGCGGCTCAACCAGCTGTCTGCCAAAGCTCTAGCGACAAATGACTCCGTGCTGCTTATGCTAAGGCTCTGCCTTCAGCCAACTTCAATGGTGACTCTACAGTAGCACACGGAGCTCACGAGCTCCCTCAACACCTTTCAAAGGCTCATCTGGTAGTAATGGCTACTCTCCTATGACTCACGCGGTTCCAACAACTCCTGCAACTCTAGCCACTGCCAATGATGCTTCTAGCTAGCTCCTCAAACGCTGCACATCGACCAAAAATCGTGGCTCCTTCTTCAATTGCCTCCATCAAAGGGCAACAGAAATTCGCTCCCAGAGGCACTCAACTTGGACTGCCAGCCTCCATGCAATCCTGCCTCCAAATGAGCCCATGGGTAAAACCTCTGAAAGCCGCTCCCTTCGCATCAGCTCCATAAACGCTACCTCCGTCGCCATCGCTAAGCCTTCAGAGGCTTTGTCTTGCTAAGGTTTGCTTTGCATGACACGTGGTAGTATTGAAACCAAACCTAAGAGATAGGGTTGGTTTAGCTACCTTGATTAGGTCACGCTACTTTAAGCCAACCTTGGTTAAAAAAGGTTTAGTCCAGTGGTTAATATTAAACAATGGTTAGGAGTGCCTAGAGTTAAGGAAGTTTGGTCATTTTTAACCAGGGTGGAGTTTACTCTAGGTTAGCCTTCAAGACAAGGCTAGTTAACTAAGCTGGGTTAAAAGATCACCACAGTGACACCCAAGCATAGTCCCTTTCTAAGCATAGTCCATGCAAGCAGCATATGAACCCTTGTGCCACATCATCAAGGCCCCCTCTTCTTCACATAAACTTCGACAAGGCGTAACTTGCAATCCAGGAAGAATTTGGACACGCTCCAAAAAGGAAAAGTGATCTTCTTTTTAAGCTCTACATGCTTATTAGATCAAAATCATTGTTAGCAATTAGACACTACCAATATTGAAAGAAATCAATTGGTAAGACCTTTGCAACAAATGACAAATCAAAGCATGAATGCACACATCATTGTCATAAGCATGCCAAAAGCACAAGTGCATGAGATGACCATAGCACGAAGCATGGCATCCACACATAAAGCATCAAGGCACATGGAAGAACAAAGCATCATGCATGAAGCTACATAAGGAAGAAGATTGCAGATTGAAGAACCAGCAAGTCAACTACACAGCATCGTCATCAAGCCATGAGCCAAAAGGTGACATCAATGGAATGTATTGAGAAACAA
The DNA here is from genome assembly GCF_047967505.1 of Dipteris shenzhenensis. NCBI lineage: Eukaryota > Viridiplantae > Streptophyta > Polypodiopsida > Gleicheniales > Dipteridaceae > Dipteris > Dipteris shenzhenensis. The sequence goes on from NC_141610.1 coordinate 39,811,131, forward strand.
ATACCTTGCCAACCTTGCCTATATTTTGTAAATTAAGCCTGACCACCTGAGAGTAGCTATGAAAGCACCCAGGGGAGGTATTGACATGTAAAAGCCACACTTGACCACCTTAAGTAGCAATGCAAGCACTAAGGGGAGGTGATGGAATGTAACTCACATCTGACCACCTTGCAGTAGCCAAAGGATTATGGCACCAAGGGGAGGTGTTGAGAGTTGTGGTGCCATGAGCACATAGATTAAAGGGCTAAGGTATGGTATAGGAAAGAATTAAAGTAGCCACCCTAGGATGTGGACTACATGATGTGGAGATGTGGATTGAGGATATCCACAAGGAGAGATGTGGATGAGAGGATCCCACATGGTTTGACTATTCAAAGGGCACTCTCTATATAAGAGGCCTATCATGTATTGTTGAGTACAAGTGGAGAAAAGCACATTCAATCAAGATTCTCTTTATGAGTCCAAGCTAATCTATCTTGGAACCTAATTGGCTTGAGGTACATGTCATGAGCACTCTCTTCATCATGTTTCCACATAGGTTCCATCCACCTTAGAGCACTCCATAGATTCTAAGGCACGCATGTTTTCTCACAGGTAGCACTACTCCATCTATTGTCACAGCACTAGCAACGGGATCTACAACGGCATCTACAGCTACACAAATAGTTTCTGCACCAGTAGCAGATCCTGCCATTTCCCGAGCTCAGGAAGAATGGGATAAGAAAGACAAGTATGCCTATCATTTGATCAAGCAGAGTGTGCAAGATGTCATGCTAGGATAGCTCAACACATTCAAGACATCGAAAGAAGCATGGGATATGTTTGCAGCTCTCTACGAGTCCAAGAACAAATCCAGGATTCTCACACTGAGAAACCAGATCAACCAGAGTTTCTGCAACAGCAGTGAAACTAGTCATGCTTATGTACTCCGCATAAAAGACTACAAAAGTCAACTTGCAGCAGCAGGAGAGACTATGAACCCCGCAGAAATGGTTCAAGTCATTCTCAATGGACTAGGAGAGGGATACAAGAATCTAGTCTAGAGTATTGCCATTCAATGGCAAATTCTGACACTAGAAGAACTTCAATCAGTCCTACTTGGTGAAGAACTCAGGACTCAGGCCATTCAAGCACGTAAAGGTCATTCTAATGATCAAGCATTCACAGCTTCAGACAGAAGCAGAGGCAAAGCCAGAGGTAGAGGTAGATCATATCAGAAAAGTGGTCATCATCAGCAACAAAATCAAAGTCTGCATCAACATCAGCATCAGCATCATCCTTAGCAACATCAGAATCAGCAAAGAGGAAATCATTCCAACCGAGGAAGATTCCAAGGATGAGGGAATGCATCCACCAATGTGTCAAACATTCAGTGCAACTACTGTCACAAGTTTGGACACTATGAAAGAGATTGCCACAAGAAGCAGTACAACCAAGGCGATCAATCTAGCAGTAATCAAGGGAATTCCCGAGGCAAAGGAAATCATCATGGTGGACATTCTAGTCACATTCGTTTTGCAAATGAACATGGGAATATGTTTCTTGCAAGCAAGGAATTGCATCAGGTTGATACAGTGTACCTAGACACACTGATTTCAATCCCAAAGAGGATTACAGCTACCAAGTCGACCAAGTGGAACAGGATCCTTGGTACATCGACAACGGTGCATCATCTCACATGACAAATCGTCAAGAATGGTTCACAGAAATGAAGCCATTAGAAGGACAGAAAAATGTCATCTACACAGCAGACAATACACCGAATCCAGTTCAAGGGACAAGGGTTATCCCTATGAACAATTTCATTGGTACGAAAGGATTAGTGAAAGATGTGCTCTATGTTCCGAAGCTCAGCAAGAACCTTTTGTCAGTAGGTCAAATGACAGAACACAATTACAAAGTCATCTTCGATGGTGACGAATGCACTATCAGAGATATATCCAAAAGATGTCAACTAGTAGCAAAAGGTGTCAAGGAAGGATGCTTATATAGAATGCTAGCTATAGTACCAGATAAGCATGCCATGTCAGCTCAACCACAACAAATGCCATTATCTACAAAATGGCACAAGAGATATGGTCATGTCAATTTCAAGTACTTGTTAAATCTCAGGAATTAGAATATGGCAATTGGGATTCCGAAGCTACAGTTTCTTGGAAAAGTTTGCGAAGCATGTTGCTTCAGCAAACAAAAGCGAACCATCTTTGTCAGAAGTACCTCTCGTGCACGAGGTATTCTTGATTTGATTCATATAGATGTATGGGGTTATGCCCAAACCCGCAGCATCAATGGTTCACTTTATTACTTGACTTTCATCGATGACTACTTGGTTGCATAGCATATGCCCACATACATGATGATTATCGCAGGAAATTGGATGCAAAGTCACGCAAATGCATCATGGTTGGCTACAGTGAAGAAAGCAAAGTATACAAATTGTATGATCCCATCAACTGCAAGGTCATTATCTCCAGAGATGTAATCTTTGATGAGGAATCAGAATGGAAAACCTCACCTACACATGAGATAGAAGCATCGACTTTACAGTCATCTACAGAACAGGTTGATGAAGAAGAGCAAGAATTGCTAGCAACACCCCAAGCAGAGCCACAAGTAGCTCAGACGATCTACTAGGGAAAGCAGACCACCAGCCAGATTGACATATGCTCAGAAAGGCAAAGCAATTCAAGTGGAAACCACCAATTATGCTCTTATGACTACCATCATGGCTACAGAAGAGCCAGTGTACTTTGAAGATGCAATAGACAAGCCAGAATGGCAAACTGCTATGAATGAAGAAATGGATGCTTTGTATAAGAATAATACTTGGGAATTATGTAACCTTCCACCAGGAAAGAAGGCCATAGTAAACAAATGGGTATACAAAGTGAAGTACAATCCAGATGGCAGTATTTAGAGATACAAAGCCAGACTAGTTGCAAAAGGATTTGCACAACAATATGGTCAGGACTATGATGAGACTTATGCTCCAGTAGCAAAGATGGATTCCATACGGTTCTTGATATCACTAGCAACACTCAGCAAATGGAATGTGTATCAGCTCGATGTCAAGAATGCATTTCTCAATGGTTACCTAGACGAGGAAGTCTACATGCAACAACCAGCAGGTTATGTTGAACCAGGAAAGGAGAATAAGGTTTGCCATCTCAAGAAAAGTCTCTACGGCTTAAAGCAAGCACCCAGAAGTTGGTACAGCAAAATCAACAAGTATTTTGCTGATCTGGGATACATGAAGTCCAATGCAGATCATACTCTCTACTACAAAGTTCAAGGGGAAGATATTACTATTGCACTTTTGTACGTAGATGATCTGATTGTGACAGGAAGCAAGGATAGCTTCATTAGAAAATTGAAATAAGACTTATCTGCAGAGTTTGACATGAAAGATCTTGGACTTATGCACTATTGTCTTGGAATTGAGTTCTGGAGAGATTCACATAGCACATTCATGAGTCAGCTCAAGTATGTTGACAGTCTCCTGAAGAAGTTTCATATGGCAGATTGCAAGATTGCAGCCACTCCCATGGAACAAAGTTTGAAACTTACTAAAGATTTAGAAAAGCCGACAGTCAATGACAGATACTACAGGTAGCTCATCGGATCTCTTATATATTTGACAATCACACGGCCAGATATTTGTTATGTAGTAAGCTCACTAGCACAATTTATGGCAAATCCAAAACATTCTCACTGGAATGCAGCCGAAAGAGTCTTGAGATACATAAGAGGTACAAGATAGTTTGGGATAGAATACAGAGGAAGTCATCCACGGTTGCATGGATACTGTGACAGTGACTATGGCGGAGATCATGAGACCAGGATATGCATTTTTCCTTGGTCAAGGTGCTATATCATGGTTGTCAAATAGCCAACTGTTTCTTTGTCTTCGATTGAAGCAGAATATAGAGCACTCACTATAGGTGCATGTGAGGCTATATGGCTTAGAAGACTATTACCAAAAATAGATTACTTTGATGAGTCTAAGCCAACAACAATATACTGTGATAACCAATCAGCTCAAGCATTGGCCAAAAATCCAGTATATCACTCGAGGACAAAGCACATTGATGTCACAGAGCACTTCATCAGAGAAAGAGTGTTACTTGGTGACATCACACTGTAGCATTGTGGTAGCAAAGAGAATGTTGCAGACATCTTTACCAAACCACTTGGTAAAGAGCTTTTCGAGAAACATCGATCAGCTCTTGGTTTGATGCACAGGAAGGACATTCCCATCAAAGGGGTGTGATGGAATGTAATGCTCAATCCTTCTTTGATTCCCCAGAATCATCATCTTGAGGGAAGGCCTACTTCATGATGTTGATCTTGAGGGAAGGTGTTGAGAGTTCACCCTCAACATCATGTGATCATGTGTGCATAGTACCATCACGTGATCATATGTGCATAGCACTAACCTTATAGAGTGCAATAAAGGAAAGGGTTAGATCCCCTAACCCTAACCCTAAATGGGTTTGTATATATTCTATTTTTTCAACTAAATCTAGTGTACAGTTAGTCATTTGTGGTGTGCTCTCTAGCTGTGCCCTTTCTCCTCATCTCCACTCTTCTCCTCTCCCCTCTTCATATTTTGTCAAAGCCACCTTCTAGGAAATTGTAGATATCTATTTTTAATGCTTGTTGCTGGGGTGGTCGTCTTTTCTTCTAATACATTCTGGATTAGCTTATACAGAGAAGAAAAATGAATTTTGCTCCGTGTTTGATCACCATGATGTGTTGAGAGTTGTGATGCCATGAGCACATGGAGCAAAGGTATGAGTAAAGGGCAAGCTGCCACATGGCATGGAGGAGATATCCCACATGTGAGCAAGCAAATGGATGTAAGTACCCTCACCTATAAAAGGGAGGTTCATTTGAAGTAATATCAATCAAGCACTTTGCACTATCTCAAGATTCTCTTCATGAGTCCAAGCTAATCTATCTTGGAACCTAATTGACTTGAGGTACATGTCATGAGCACTCTCTTCATCATGCTTCCACATAGGTTCCTTCCACCTTAGAGTGCTCCATAGATCCTGAGGCACACATGTTTTGTCATGGTATCAGAGCATAGGTTTAGCTCTCCTAGTTTAGCTCATTAGTAGTTCACTAAAATTGCTCCCATTCCTAGATTAGTTTTAGATCTCCGAGTTCTTTATTTAGAGAGTTGAGTTCATTGTGAGCTTGAGTGTTTCTTGTTGAGAGAGATTTTTCGTCCCCATTGTTCTACCCACCCCATCGACTATGTATCCCACCCCCTGACATATTGATACTGTGCATAGTAGGGCGAAGGATGGAAGTATGTGAAAAAAATGATAGGGAGAGAGGATTATAAATGTGCTTCTCGGGCCTCCATAGCTCTACTCCTGAATCCGTGCCTTAAAGCGCAAGTACTACGAGCCTCCAAAGCCTTCGCTCTCCCATGCTTCACTGCAACATAGGCTCCATATCCAGTAAAGGCAATGCCTATCTACAACTTCTCGTTTGCCTACACTACCAGCCCTGAGGCGCTACACTCAAACGACCAAGCTACAACCATCAACATCGTCATCTACAAGTAGGCAGCCTGTAAATCAGTTTCTCAGCCGCCATAGCTTCGCTGCTACAACAACGAACCTTCTACCTATCAGCGAGCAAAGGCCTCCAATAGACAGTGTGCCATGGCTCATATCAATGAGATGCTCCTACCAATAGGCAGCCAACAGCCAACTAAATGACTGCAGCACGCACAAGCGTTCAACTCCAGCTGCATCTCTCCAACGCAAGCCAGCAGCTCCAGCCTCATCATCGACTAGCCTCTCCAAAGCAAAAGACAGCCACCTCCGAAGGGAAGAACTTGGCTAAAATCAACCTCCTTTGCAGCCACCTACAGGTCATTGTGAACAAATGCTCACGGTGCAGCACCTCCTCAACCAACCTCTGCCATGAAGATTCCGACAACCATAGCCAACAGTTCCATCATCAATGAGCTCCTGCTCTCTCTCCAACCAGCAACACCATAAGCTCTTGCCAACTACGACTAAGATCCTCCATCAATGGATGTCTCTACGATGAAAAGACTCCCGAAAGCTCACTCCAACACAGCGACCTCTCTGTGCAAAAAGCAGAGCAGTGACCGCTTCGCATGCCATCATCCTCCTCAGTGCATCGCATCATCGCAGAAGCCTCAGAGTTTCTTTCTCTTCTTCTTCTCTAAGGTTTAGAACCTTAAGACACGTGGCAAAGATAAAACCTAACCATAGTTAGGTGTGGTTCAATTAGTCAGGTTAGGTTCAGTTACTTAGACCATAGTTAAGTTTGTTTGAACTCTGGGTTAATTTAGTTTAGTTAAAAGTGTGCCACGTGGCATAGGGCTAACTGAGCACAATAAACCCTTGCCAAGGACAATTTGTAACTGCATGTGAACAACCTGTGACACATCATCAAAAGCCCTTTTCTTCACAAGAACTTCGACAAGCCATAACTTGCAATCCAAGAAGAATTTGCACACGCTCCAAAAAGGAAAAGTGATAGTCTTTTTGAGCTCTACGCGCCTATTAGATCAAAATCATTGTTAGCAATTAGACACTACCATTGAAGCAAAACAAAGCTCATGGTAAGACCTTTGCAACAAATGACAAATCAATGTATGAATGCAATAAGCATGCCAAAAGCACAAGTGCATGAGATGACCATAGCACGAAGCATGGCATCCACACATAAAGCATCAAGGCACATGGAAGAACAAAGCATCATGCATGAAGCTACACAAGGAAGAAGATTGCAGATTGAAGAACGAGCAGGTCAACTACACAGCATCGTCATCAAGCCATGAGCCAAAAGGTGACATCAATGGAATGTATTGAGAAACAAAAACCTTGCCAACCTTGCCTATATTTTGTAAAACCTGACCACTTGAGAGTAGCTATGTAAGCACCCAAGGGAGGTATTGACAGGTAAAAACCACACTTGACCACCTTAAGTAGCAATGCATGCATTAAGGGGAGGTGATGGATTTGTAACTCACATCTGACCACCTTGTAGTAGCCAAAGGATCATGGCACCAAGGGGAGGTGTTGAGAGTTGTGATGCCATGAGCACATGTAGCACAAAGGTATGAGTAAAGGGCAAGCTACCACATGGCATAAAGGAGATATCCCACATGTGAGCAAGCAAATGGATGTAAGTACCCTCACCTATAAAAGGGAGGTTCATTTGAAGTAATATCAATCAAGCACTTTGCGCTATCTCAAGATTCTCTTTATGAGTCCAAGCTAATCTATCTTGGAACCTAATTGACTTGAGGTACATGTCATGAGCACTCTCTTCATCATGCTTCCACATAGGTTCCATCCACCTTAGAGTGCTCCATAGATCCTAAGGCACACATGTTTTGTCATGATGTTATGTGTGTACATCCTAGGAGGAAAATCTTCTTGGATGAGTTTATTCTCTACCCGAAATAAGGGAAAGATGATGTGCTAGTTACAAAGCTAGAGAAGTCCCTCCTTACAAGTCACCACTTGTTACTCACCTCTTTCTCTTCTTGTTGCTCTTTCAAAAGAATCATGACACTTTCAATAGCAAGGTAGACCTGCAACGCTCAGCTTGAATTTGTTAGATTATCCAAAGGAATGAGTTTCAAGGAGGTGTTCCTTTGTCACTAGCCTCCTCACTAGGTAATGATCCAAAGCAAGCTCCTTCCAGTCCACCAATTTCTCCCAACAATATCAAGACTCACTCTTCTCCACTGCATATCTAAGATTTGCTAGATCACTAAGGAATAACAACTAGAGAAAAGGAAGCTACATCTAACCTTTGCTCGAGTGAAAATATTTCCACCAACATTGCGGGAATAGCAATAGGGAAAGAAACTACTCAGGAGCCCAAAAAGGAAAATGTAGAGAATTAGCCACTCAACAAAGAGTTACTCCAAAGAGAATGCCTAGGAGACAAAAGGAGTGCCACCGGTAAGTCAAAGCTCAACTCCTCCAACTGAGACCATGAGAGATGAGAAACCTATCACCTAGCTCAATATAGAGACCACTCAATCAAAAGTGTCTACTACAACCACAATCTCGAAAGCAGCCACAATGTAGATTAGGTCCAGACCATGGGCATTGTGGCCCCAATTGAAGTGGAGACTGTGGTTTCTCTACACAACCATTACAACCTTTGAACCTGGAGATGAGGTCATTGACCTTCAAGCCCTAAATTCATATAACCAACCACAGGGGAAAATTGTTGTTCCATCTTTAAAATATGATGCTCTAGAGAAGTAGAGAACTGGCAAGGGGAAATACAAGATTTAGGAGGAAGAAGTTGCTCAACCAAAAAGTTATATACAATTGTGTGTTATCGACAAAAAATCTTTCTGTGATAGGCAACAACTATACTGTCAAAACATAGCAGCGTGAGTTCAAACATGTAGACCTCAGAGATACCCCAGAACATGATCTGGTCCATCAAGATGGCATCCTGGTAAACTAAACATCTAATCCAGTTCTTCTTTGACTTCAGCAAGAGCTGACTGAGAGGGATTAGGAGCTGTAAGAGTAGCCATAGGAGCTGGTGGAGGAGCAATAGGATTGCACATGCTTTCCTTGAACTCTTCAGCAATAAGTGTTTCTTGACGAACCTTGTGTGAGACGCTAGATGGATCTACACACGAGGTTTGTCTCTTAAAAGGATGCACAGGAGGAGGCATGATCCGATCCACTGATGCAACAGTGACACTTGTTCCCACACCAGTAGGGAGAGATGACACATGTAGAGCTGAGAAGGGAGGGGGAGGAGTCAGCGATACAAAGGGGGCCGATGCTAGAGCTAGGGTTGAGGTTGGTTAGGGCTAGGGCTGGGGCTGAAGGGCTGGGGCTGAGGTGCCACTGTTCTGCATGAAATCTTCTTTTTTGGCTTCCACCAACTCAGCCAGTGCCTTGGCTTGGTCCAACAGCATGGATTCCTACTTTGCAATCTTTTCTTCAATCTTGAAGCAGTCTTGGGCTTGAGTGTGCAGAAGGCCGAGCTTCTTGACATTATCTCTTCGTTCTCGTGAGCACACATAATGATTCAAATACAATTTTAGTATCCATTTAAACATTATTAAATAGTTTATTGCATCTCTGAAGCCAAATTGACTAGAGCGTTGAGGCTCTGATGACATTCTAGTTTTGTGGGGCTCGATTAGGAGAGTCTCCAAGCAGAATGATCGAGTAGCTAAAAGGGAAGGGAGCTATGTGTCAGTGCATCAAATCCCATTGTTCCCTAGAATAGGCACCGTTGAGGAACACATGTGGGATATCCTCTATCGCTCTGTTGCATCTTCTACACCAGCCATTCCCGTTACCAATCTTTTGAGCTCGAGCTGCGGTCCAAATACCTCGGTCTAGGATGAGCCAGAGAAAGCATGATTGCTTTTTAGAGATCTCTCAATCCTAGACTTTAGAGAATCTGTGAGACCAAATGTTGTTGTCATCCTTCGATACCACGTTTTGTTTAGTCTGCTTATCAACTCCTCCTGGCCATCATTGATGACAAGAACTGGAGAAAGATTTGGTTGGCCCACCCATTTGAATTCTCTCATCATCACAAGAGGTAGCTAACCACCTAGCCAGGGGAGTTTTTCTCTCACCCACAGAGCATGCCGTTCCTTTATCAGGGGGAGGTTGAATCTGTCTAATTTGTGTGATTCCAATAGGAAGTTATCGTTGTGCCACTTACCTTGAGCACGATCCCACAGATCTCCCCAAACATTGATCCCTCTCTTGCTTAGTATAAGAGCCGCTTTAAGTTGGTCATCTCGTAGCAGAAGGGTGCTAAACAAGATCGAGAACCAAATTGAGTCTTGGTTGCAAAAGGTGCCTTTTTTCCTTGTAAATCCCTTCCATTTCAAGAAAGGTCGCATCCTTTCCCAGGCCCTCCACATTCCATTCCAAAGCTCTGAACCTTTCGTATGCATCTTTCATGCCTGAGAAGGAGGGATCCTACAGGAATCTCTTTCTAGTGTCTGCACCAGTCTTGCAGGTTTGACTTTCCTCACATTCTTTAATAGCAAAGAAGCCCACAGTGAATCTGGGCTTTGGTAGGCTTTTAGGATCCACTGAGCCATGATTCTTGCTAATGACTTTTCGACATCAACCACTCCTAGCCCTCCTTCCGCTTTTAGCAAAGTACAAAAGCTCCATCTAACCTTGGAGCTTTTGTTGTGCTCTAAGGATCCCCCCCATAAAAAGGTTTGAAACAATCTGTTAAGTTGTTCAAAATATTTTTTTAAAGGGAACCAGCAAGCTATAAAATACAAAATGGATGGGTAGATGTAGTGATTCATAATAAATTTTTCCTAGCCAATGAAGGTTGTAGTCCTTGCCACTTGCTGATTTTACTCCTGATCTTGTCAATTACCCTGTCCCATCTATCTTTGTTTGTACATCTGAAACCCATTGGGATCTCGAGGAGACAAAAGATCTCACCCTCCTTTAGGATCTTACATCTCTTATCTATGAGAATTTGGGGTGGAGCCGCCCTAGTTCCAAAGACTCCTATTTTCTCATGATTAATCTTAGACCCCAATGCTATGCAGAAGGTGTCCAAGCATCTAAGGACGCTCTCCATTGATCTGGGATCGTTGCTCGGTAAGAAATTCATGTCGTCTACGAATTGCTGGCACACTATTTGTACTCCATTTCCCACTTGGATACCTTTGATGTTACCATTGTCTTCTTCCTCCTTGATGAGCCAGTCAAGGGCATCTGTGGCAATGGCGAAGAGGAGAGGCGCTAAGGGGTAGCCCTATTTAATAGATCTTTTAAGCGTAAAAGAGGAGGAGATAGCTCTGTTAACTTCCACCTTGGCTCTGGCTTGGTTCAGTAGAGTGTCAATAGCCAAAATAAACCCAGGACCTGCTGCCCCCATGTCTTGGAGGGAGGATAGAACAAATCCCCACTTTTCTTCTTCTAGAGTGAGTTGTTCACCAATGTATACAGGCTTTTCTTCTTCTCCATCCAAGGCAAGATTCAGTTTCCTTGTCTTGGCTGGTCCTTCATAAACTAGGGTATCCTCAATATTCTATGTTTCTTTGAGCTCTGATTCCCTGACTGGCCTAGGCATTGCTATTGTTGCTTCTCCTCTAGTGTAGTTTTCAAAGTAATCGGGAACTTCCCTTAGGCCTTCATGGCACTTTGAGGTGCTTGCTTGGCTGCTAGCTCCACTGGAAGATATTTGGTCCAATTTACCTGTGTTCACTTATTGTTCTTTTTTGTTATTACTCACCATTTCACTCTTCATTCTCACATTGGGTTTGAACTTTCTAATCTTTCTGCTTTGTGAGTCCAGTGATGGATTTTCAATAGGGGTTGCACTCCCAAGGAGTGGTTCTTTGACCATACAAACACCTTCAAGCCCTTTAGTATCCCATTTAAAATTTGGGGACTTCGGTGCTTTTGTGGGCTTAGTTAAGTACAATTCTACCCCTCTGGTCTACATTCTTTCGAATTTGTTGAAGTGTTCTATCTTGGACTTTTGGCGTTGGATACCCTCCTTTTTTTTCTTGGACCGATTGCTATTGGATTGTGCTGGAGGGTCGATCTTGGGGTATTCAATGGCCATGAGTGCCTATAGGATTGCCAAGTCATTGTCAAATACTTGGCCTTCCAAGGTTGCATTATCAGCTTCTATTTCCATATGCCACTCTATGTCGACACCGTAGCCTTCTATTATGGACTCTTCAGGGTCACTGTCCCATTCGACACCTATCATGAAGATTGGCATTTCCACTACTTCTGATTCATCGTCCCAGATTGGTGCTAAGTTGTATCATTTTGGTATCCACATTTGGCAACATTAGATGTGTTGTTTTACAATTATCTATTGTAGCCAACGTCTGTATCCAATTATTGATGTCACTTTGTGTATCCCCCTCTATGGGCTTTAGTGCATTGGTAGGTATAGGGGATGCATGACTGGTGGCTATAGTGGAATAAACATTTTAAAGAACTTGATTTATAGGAGATCTTTACATGCGTGAAATTTGGGTTCAATCCGGGTACAATTTGGTCTTCAAACGGCCATGATATGGGCTCCCAAAGAAGGAGTAAACTTTGTTAGGGGGCTTAGTGTGTGGGGGTTAAAGGTCACTGTGCCTTTACCCCAGTTATGTACAATACTCAAACACATATATAAATGAATGAAAAAGAAGATTAGGGTGGTTCTGCACCCACCAAAACTTGTGTGGCTCTCTGTCTCTCTCTCTCCTTCTTCTGTTCTTGCTTCCGTTGAAGAACACTCTCAACTGGTATCTAGCTGAGCGTGTGTGAATGCTTAAAGCTCAGTAGCTCTGTGGGAGGAAGGAGAAGCTTTGTGGGAAGCTTTGTGGGTGACTTTACTTGCATCCGAGTGTGCAGAGACCTTGGAGGAACCTTTGGAAAAGTCACTTTGGCTTTACGAAGTGGTTTTGAGAGCCTATTAAGTGGTTTGAAAGAAAAAGTCGTTTTTTTGAGCTTTTCCCTGTTCCGTTCGATGACAGAGACTCCGTATTGACTTGTAGAGGCAACTATTGCTTGCTTTTGGTGTCCACATTACTTCAGGAGCTTGGAAACACCTTCATTCTTGAATCTGGGATCATTTCATTGGATTTCTGACTCACTGTGTCAGTTCCTGCGTTTTTTGCCTAGGTGTTGGAACTCAAGTTTGGAGCAACCATTTGCAGATCTGTCAGTTCCGGTGGACTAAGGAGGTCCTAAAACTTCTATGTTGCTCATCATTCACACTCCGGTGGAGTTTACAGATAGCTCTGTTTCAAAAAACGTTTTTCAGTCCGTGTGTTGGACCCAGTGATTGAGACCACGGTTTCCAAAACTGTCTGTCCCATTGCGTTTCAGACGCCCAAAAACCCCTACCTATCAGTTCTTGCGCGATTTGGTGGAGGATTTTCAGAGTTATAAATCTCTGTGTATTCGATTTCGTCTCTCTGTTTTGCATTTTTCATACTAAGGTTTTGAAACCTTAGATTTATGCCACATGGCAGTGGATAAGTGTTGACTCCCATTTCGCACTCATCGGTTGGGATTTTGGAGTTCTGGCAGAAGAGAGATATTTGCAGATTTTCTTGCTGAGTCCGATTATGCAATGGCGCCCATGTTTGGAGGCATCTCGGGTTCTATTTTCAGTAGCGCTCATTACCGTGGGACTATGATTTCTTGAGCATACCTTATGCAGATCACTCTGGTTGCAGTTTGAGCAGTGTGCGCTCATTCGTGGTATGCATTGGGTTGCAATGGATGATTTATAGGCCATTTGGATGCATTGCAGTCCTTGTTGGATGCGCTGATAGGCCCAAATTGCCTTGTGGGATGCTATTTTTTTATGGACGCTTTGCACATGGATGCTATTTTATGCTGAGGGACAGCTTTGAAACATTGCAGGTGATGCACTGATAGTGCTATGCTCTCTTGGATGAGACATTATTGATGCATATGCCAGTGGACAGTGTTTATGCTTGAGTCATTTCGCACTTATTGGCATTTTCTTTTGGGCCAGATTTGCTCATATGGATGCATAGTATATGCACATGAGTCAGATGCTTTGAGCTTTGAGTTTTGGTGATATTTCACTCTATTGTGGCATACACATTTGGGTGCACCTGGTATTTGGTGTGATTCTCTCTTGAGGCACTAGCATTTGGGATTTTGCTTTATTTGCATCATGGCATCCTCTTCCATGTCTGAAAAGGAGTTTTTCAACATTAAAAAGTTTGATGGGACAAACTTTTCTTTGTGGAAAGAACAAATAAGGGATGTGCTTATTCAAAAGAAGCAGATTGAACCCTTGGCAGGGATTGAAGCTAAGCCTGCAAATATATCTGAGGATGATTGGAATGAGTTGGATGCATTAGCAAAGTCTACTATTAGACTTCATCTTGCAGAGTCAGTTTATTTCACAGTAGTAAATGAGCAGACTACTGAAGATTTGTGGAAGAAACTGTGTGCCACTTATGAGAAGGAAACTGCCTCTAATAAAGTTTACCTCATGAAGAGGTTGTTTGAGCTGCAGATGAAGGAAGGGGTCTCCATTGCTTCTCACTTGAATGAATTCAATATTATTTTCAGCCAGCTTTAGGCTCAGAAAATGAATTTTGATGCGGAGACTAAGGCAATATTTCTCTTATGTTCATTGCCATCCTCATGGGATACCTTCCGTACAGCTGTCAGTAACTCTGCACCTGGTGGAGTACTGAAATTTGATGATGTTGTGGGTAGCTTGTTGGCCGAGGAGATTAGACGGAAGTCTATGGATGGCAACAAGCAGGATGTAGCCTTAAATGTGCAAAGGGGCAGATCACAGTTCAGGGGGAGGTCCCAAGAAAGAGTGAAGTCACGTAGCAAATCCAGGGTACGGAACATTGAGTGTTACCATTGTGGCAAGAAGGGCCATATGAAAAAGGATTGCTACAAGCTGAAAAGAGAGCAAAAGGATAAGAAAAAGAATGCAAATTGGGGTGCAAATCAAAAGGAAGAGAGTCCAAGGGAGGACAAAGGAAAAGTGAAGATCGAGGAGATCAATGCAGTCACACATGATAGTGACAATGATGTTCTCTTCATGTCTACTTTATCTGCAGAGTTGCTTACCACTTCAGATGATGCATATTCCCAGGATTGGATTTTGGATTCTGGTGCTTCATTCCATGTTACTCCCCATAGGGAATGGTTCTCCACTTATGATAGTGGAAGGACAGGTTGTGTGCATCTTGGAAATGACTATGCATGTGACATAGTGGGAGCAGGTGTGGGAGCAGGTGACATAAAGTTTTCTTTTGCAAATGGGTCTGCATTTGTTTTGAAACATGTGAGACATGTGCCTAAGCTGACCAAGAGTCTTATTTCAGTGGGTCAGCTAGATGATGCTGGTTTTCACACCACTTTTGGCTTTCAGAGTTGGAAAATTCAAAAGGGCTCTATGCTTTTGGCTAGGGGTGCCAAGTGTGGGACTTTGTATCCCTTACATGTATCAGGGGTATTTGATCATGTTGTTGCAATAACCGAGCAGCCAAGCACTTCTTTGTGGCATTGCAGGTTGGGGCATATGAGCCAGAATGGAATGAAATTCTTATGTCGTTTGGGTTATGTACCGCATTTGAATTTCTCTTATTTTGAATTTTGTGAGCATTGTCTCTATGGGAAGCAGACTAAATCAGCCCATAAAAGAAGGGGAAAGAAAGAGTTTGAAATGCTTGATTTGGTGCATTCAGACGTATGTGGTCCCATGCCTACACGGTCATTAGGCGGGGCTGAATACTATGGAACATTCATTGATGATGCAACTGGGAAAGTGTGGGCTTATGCTATAGCTCGGAAGAGTGATGTGTTCCAGGTATTTCAGAAATGGCTAGCCTTGGTTGAGAATCAGTCAGGTAGAACGCTTAAATGTCTACGGACTGACAATGGTGGAGAGTATCTCTCTCATGACTTTCAGCATTCCTGTGATACACGTGGGATTAAGAGGGAGCTCACATCCCCTCATACTCCAGAGCAAAATCTAGTTGCAGAAAAGATGAATCGTACCATTCAAGAAAGGTTGCAATGCATGCTTTCCAATGCAAGTCTTTCTGGTGGTTTTTGGGCTGAGGCAATGAAGACTGCAGTGCATGTGATCAATAGATCACCTAGTAAGACTTTGGGTGGTGGTATTCCTGAAGAGGCATGGAGTGGCAAGAAGCCCTCTTACTCTCATTTGCGTATATTTGGGTGTGAGGCATATGCACATGTGCCAAAAGAGCTTTGAAAGAAGCTAGATCCTAAGTCTAGGAAATGCATCTTTCTGGGTTATGGTGAAAGTGGAGAGATGGGCTATCGTCTCTGGGATCCAGAAGCAAAGAAGATCATATGCAGCAATGATGTGGTCTTCAATGAGAAGAAGATGCATAAGGCACCCATGAGGGATGTGGAAATGAGGAGAATCACTTTCCAGGATGTGAATCCACCTGCCTATGTTGATAGACAGCAAGCTGTCCATGCACCAAATGTGCAAGAAATGGTACCACCAAGTACTCCCACAGGTATACAATCAAGGGTAGATGATGGATCATCTATTGGTGGAAATGATGAGCCAAATGTGGCTGATATGCAAGTGGGACAGCAAGCTGAAATGCCCTTGAGAAGATCATCTAGAGTGTCTAGACCACCTGATAGGTTTGTTCCAGGGGTAGACTATGTGATGCTTACTGATTGCGGGGAGCCTTCTTGCTACAAAGAGGCTATGATGCGTGAGGATCAATGCAAGTGGGAGTATGCTATGCAATCAGAGATGAGTTCACTTATGAAAAATAAGACTTGGGACTTGGTTTCTTTGCCACATGGAAAGAAAGCATTGCCATGTAAATGGGTCTACAAAATGAAGGTCACAGGTGATGATGTGCCTAGGTACAAGGCCATTTGGTTGCTAAAGGGTTCAAGCAAGAGAAGGGTGTGGACTTTGATGAGATATTCTCTCCGGTTGTGAAGATGACCACACTTAGATGCATGCTTGGACTAGTGGCAATAGAGGATATGGAGCTTATGCAGATGGATGTCAAGACAGCTTTCTTGCATGGGGATTTGCATGAGGAAATTTACATGGTGCAGTCGGAAGGCTTTGAAGAAAAGGGCAAAGAGCATTTAGTTTGCAAGCTAAAGAAGAGTCTCTATGGTCTTAAGCAAGCACCTAGAGAATGGTATCAGAAGTTTGATGCTTTCATTCGGTCCCAGAGTTTTAAAAGGAGTGAAATTGATCACTGCCTCTATACTAAAAGGGCTAAGGATAATAGCCTGATAATCTTGGCACTATATGTGGATGATATGCTATTGGCTAGCAAGAATACTTATGAGCTAGATGCATTAAAGGCCAAGTTGCATGAGGCCTTTGATATGAAGGATTTGGGACTTGCAGGTCATATTCTTGGTATGTGCATCACGCGTGATCGGAGTAGGAAACTCCTTTGGCTTTCACAAAAAGAGTATGTAACAAAATTATTACAGCGTTTCAATATGGAGGGGGGGAAGGCAGTGAGTACTCCATTGCCTCCATATGTGAAACTGAGTCATACAGATAGTCCCAAATCAGATGAGGAAAGGGCCATGATGGCCAAGGTTCCTTATGCATCAGCAGTTGGGAGTCTTATGTATGCTATGATAGCTACTAGACCAGACATTGCATTTGCAGTGGGAGTTGTTAGCCGGTATATGGCTAATCCAGGAAAGAGGCATTGGGAGGCAGTTAAGTGCATCATGAGGTACATGAAGGGTACCAAGGAGATGTGCATTTGCTTTGGTAAAGGAGACATGCGTGTACTTGGGTACACAGATTCAGACTATGCAGGGCATGTGGATAGTAGGAGATCCACTTCTGGTTATGTGTTCACCTTTGCAGGTGGTGCAGTGTCGTGGATGTTTCGTGCACAGAAGTGTGTTGCTTTGTCTACCACAGAGGCTGAGTATGTTGTTGCAGCCACAGAGGGTTGCAAGGAGGCTATATGGCTTGATCGGCTAGTGGGAGATTTGGGGATTCATACAGGTGTACCGACATTGCATAGTGATTCCATGAGTGCTATTCAGCTAGCACGGAATCCGGTCTTTCATGCAAATACCAAACACATTGAGGTCAGGTAGTACCATTTCATCAGGGAGGTACTTGAGGACAAGCGCATAGAGCTTGTCAAGGTTCATACAGATGATAACCCTGCAGATATGCTGACGAAGAGTCTACCTAGTCAGCGGTTTGAGTATTGTCGTGTATTGATGGGCATTGGATAGTATGCTCACTGGTTGTTCTCCCTTAAAGGCATATTGTCCTTTAAGTGGGAGGTTGTGGGGGTTAAAGGTCACTGTGCCTTTACCCTAGTTATGTACAATACTCAAACACATATATAAATGAATGAAAAAGAAGATTAGGGTGGTTCTGCACCCACCAAAACTTGTGTGGCTCTCTGTCTCTCTCTCTCCTTCTTCCGTTCTTGCTTCCGTTTTCTTGCTTCCGTTGAAGAGCACTCTCATAGTGATGAGTTAGTGTCGTATGGACCATAGTATTAAAAAATGTGCCTAGGATTGTTCCACGTGAGTGGGATAATGTGCCGATGTAGACGGATTGTTAATCGGAGGTCACGGTGAAATCTAATGAGCGAAATAGTGCAAAAAATGGGCCCACATGGAGGCACAAATTGACGAGTGTTATGGATGCCTAAATGGTGTGGGATAGGCTGGAAAAAGTTCCCGTAGCTCCATGGTTCCGTGTGAGAAGTTGTGGTTCAATCTGGGTCCAATTCGGGTCCCAAACGGGCAAGATATGGACCCTCAAAGTTAGGGGAATTTAGGGGCCCTTTGGTCTTTAGGTCCAAGTGTGAATGGACGTAGACATTTGGCCTAACTAGGGTTGCTGGTTAACTGCTAGTTAGTTGGGACTCAGTTATCATAACTGGTCCTTATCCTAACCTAGTTAATCTAACTAAATCAGTCAATGTCACTATAGTTAGTCCAATTAACCTAACCTCTAGTCAACTAACCTAATTGGTGATCAGCTAACCTAACTACGGTTAGTTTGTTTAGGGTCATTTTTACCTTCTTCTTCGTCTGTTTCTTTTTTGAAGAGGGGGGGGGGGTGGCGGCGGTGGGTTTTTTTTTTTTGGGGGGGGGAGCGTCGCCGGCAGTTTTTGTGGG
Organism: Dipteris shenzhenensis; assembly: GCF_047967505.1. Taxonomy (NCBI): domain Eukaryota; kingdom Viridiplantae; phylum Streptophyta; class Polypodiopsida; order Gleicheniales; family Dipteridaceae; genus Dipteris; species Dipteris shenzhenensis. Next base: position 39,829,808 of record NC_141610.1, read on the forward strand.
GGGAAGGGGGGGCCGCGAAGGGAGGGGGGGAAGAGATATAGTAGAGGGCCTTAAGGCTCTTGGTCCTTGCAGGCTGACGAACACCGGGCTGGTACTGTCGTCGCTGGCGTGGGCACGTCATCGCCTCCGTTGGCGAGCGCGGGCACTGCAGGCTGGCCGCCCGTATGCACCCAAGATGAAGGCCCTTGGGGCCTTGCCTTAGGTAATAGTAGGGAGAGAGGAGGGGGGGAGGGGGGGGGGAGAGGATAGGAGAGAGAGAGAGAGAGAGAGAGAGGGGGGGGGGGGAGGGAGGGAGAGAGAGAGAGGGGGGGGGTGGAGGTGGAGATGGGGGGAAGAGTGAAAGGGAGAGACAAAGGGAGAGAGAGAGAGGAGGGGGGGGGGGTGGGGGGGATGGGGGGTGGAGGTGGAGGTGGAGGTGGAGATGGGGGGGAAAGGGAAGGGGGTGGTGGAGATGGGGGGTTGTGGGGGTGGGGGGGGATGGGGGGGGGAAGGAAGGGGGGTGGTGGAGATGGGAGTGAGTGGAGGAGGGAGAGGGAAAAGGGGGCTGGTGGTGGAGGAAAAGGGAAAAAAAAGGGGGGTGATTGTGGAAGTGGAGGGGGGAAAGAGGAGATGGGGTGTAGAGAGAGGTAGAGAGATGGTGAGAGGGGGGGTGGAGGTGGAGGAGGAAAAGGGGAGATGGGGGTAGAGAGAGGTAGAGAGATGGTGGTGTGGAGGGTGATGGAGATGGTGGGTGGAGGAGATGGGGGGTGGAGAGAGGTAGAGAGATTGAGGAGATGGGGATAGAGAGAGGTAGAGAGATGGAGAGATGGGGGGGTGGAGGTGGAGGGGGAAAAGGGGAGATGGGGTGTAAAGAGATGGTGGAGTGGAGGGTGATGGGGGTGTAGAGAGAGGTAGAGAGATGGTGGAGAGATGGGGCGTGGAGGTGGAGGGGGGAAAGGGGAGATGGGGTGTAGACAAGATGGGGGGTAGAGAGATAGTGAAGGGGAAAAGGATGGTTACCTTGAGTGGGGGAGATGGGGGATGAACGAAAAAAGTGGAGGTGGTGGGGAGGAAGATAATGGGAGGTGGAGATCGAGATGGAAGGAGGGGTGACAGAAAAAGTAGTGGTGGAGCGGGGTTTTAACGAAAAAAGTGGTGGTGGTGGTGGTGGAAATGGTGGACAGAAGTTGGAGGATGGAAAATAGAGATAGACGAAATATATGGAGGCTTAACGGAATTTGGAGAAGGAAGTGGCTAGCAAAAGTGTGGGGAAAGAAGTGAGGGGGGTTGGTGTTGCTTTTATAGGATGTGGGGGGATTAAGGCTTAATTTTAGGTGTTTAGTGTATTAATGTGATTTTGTAAGTCAACATTATCCTTTTGCATTATTTGGAAGCATTTTTTCACTCCTTTGCCTTGAGGAATGTATCTTGAATGGTTTTTCGAAGGGGGTTCTTTTTCACACATGCAAGCACGTACTCTGCTTTCGCTTCAGGCACTAACCTCTCCAGCAGTGGCACCAAATGTTGTCTCTGTTTTACCCAAGTGCAGGTTCCGAGGGTGATGGTCACCTACAGTCATATCGTTGCTCGTTGTAGTATAGGTGTTCACAAGTATAGCATAGGTCCTCGAGTCATGTTCTAGTGAGAGGTGTAGGCTAAAGCATGGAAAGCAGATCTCATGCATGCGTGAATGAGAAGGAGACCTTGATCATAACGATTGTTGGAGGCTCTTGCCTCCACAGGAGTTCAAGGGTTTAGAAGGGGGTTTCAGGGTTCGAAGGGGGATAGGGTTGAGAGAGCTAACTAAGAGTTCCAAGGTTCAAAGGGGGTTGCAGGGTTTAGGAGGAGACCAAGGTTGAGGAGTGGAGAGCTAGTCTCCTTCATGAATTCGAGGGGTAAGGGTTGAGGAGGTGGGACAAGAAAGAAAGAGGACCGAGGAGGAGGAGGAGGGAGGAGGAGGAGGAGGAGGAGGAGGAGGGAGAAGAGGAGGAGGAGGGAGTAAGAGAAGGAAGGAGGAGGAGGAGGAGGAGGGGGAGGGGGGAGAGAGGAAGAAGGGAGGAGGAAGGAGGAGGAGGGAGGAGGGAGGAAGGAGGAGGAGGAGAAGGAGAAGGAGGAGGAGGGACAAGGAAGGAGGAGGAAGGAGGAGGAGGAGGGGGGAGGAGGAGGGAGAAAGAGGAGGGAGGAAGGAAGAGGAAGGAGGAGGAGGAGGAGGAGGGTGGAAGGAGGAGGAAGGAGGAGGAGGAGGAAGTACAAGGGTAGAGAGTGCAAGGGTAAGGGCATGCTAGAACACGATAGTATAAGAGAGCATGGATGCAATGGAGATCAATCGCATGAACACAATAGTGAGCTTGAACATCGATACACAATCCGTAGGTACCGCCATGGTGGGACCTCTTTTGTAGGAGACCTTTTGGATAGGAGTCCCTCCACTTTTGTGGGGAACCTTTTGGGTCTCTACACAAAGTGGAGGGACCTCAGAAAGTGTAGGCTTTTAGTCTTTCTCTCTCTAGATCCTGATTTTGCAAGTATGATTGTATCTTTTCTAGAGAGGACTTTGGCTATCCTCATCCTTTCATATTTATCATACCATCTTTCAGGATCAAGGTATTACAAGCAGAGCTTTGACACTATCTATACACACAATGCTCTCATAGTTGTTGTCCTAGATGTACTTCTGGCCCTTGTTGCCACAGGGTTAACAGGGGCAATGGGGCGGCCTTGCCTAATTGATCTTCTTAGCTAAAAAGTTGACATCTCGCCATTGATGCAAACCTTGACTATGACATTGGATAGCAGTAGTAACTTGATCGCGGCAACAAAATTTGTTTCCAAACCAATGTCTGCCAAGGATTGTAGAAGAAAGATCCAATCAAGCCTATCATAGGCTTTGTCAAAGTCTATTTTGATGAAGCAGAAGTCTTGCTTAGACTCCCTAGCGTGCTCACTTCCATCCCAGACATTGACAATAGCCTCTTAGAGGAGGTGTCTCCCTTTCATGAATCCCTTCTATTTTTGTAAAATCCATCTGTCCATCTTGTTCTGTATTCTTAGTGCTAGTGCCTTGGCAAAAATTTTGTAACTGCAGTTAAGCATCATTAGAGGTCTCTAGTTCTTTATTAGATCTTTTCTTCTGTCTTTTGGGATAAGTTTAGCTATCCCGCTGTTTAAGTATTCAGGGAGAGAGGAAGTGGAGATACTTTCCTACCATACCTCAAGTAGTCTGGGGCCTATCCAATCCCAAAAGACCTTGTAGAATTCTACAGGTAGGCTATCTTCTCCAAGAGTTTTGCCATCTTTCATGTCCAGCATTGCTTCCTTGAGTTCACCCAGGGCTAGAGGTGCTTCCAAGCTTTGACAGTGAAGACTAGTGAGGACAACCTTTTGTCTTGAAGCCTGGCATCTAGCTCTGGCTTGCACAACTCTATCCTCTGCATGTGTCGTTTGTGACAAGAGATTCTTAAAGTGATCAACAATGTACTCCCTATTCTCGGTGTCCAATTGAGCCCATACGTTTGCTCTTATTTCAAGGAGTGGGATTTCCTCTAACATTCTCTTCTTGCATATAATCTTGAATGTCTCTTTAGTTGGCCTATCCAGCTTGCTAGCCCACCACCTTCTGGTGTATAGTTTGGCTGACAAGTATCTTAAGCTTTCAAGCCTGGCTAGTTTGCTCTTCACGAGATGGAGTTCGACCTATGCTTACGTGTCACTGTTTTGTGCCTGGGCTTCAAGAGCGTGGAACCTTTTCTGGACATTGACTATCCTTCGACGTTGAACTGTATCTTTGAGCTTTCTAGCCTGCTTACTCAAGTTTGAGCTAAATTTAAATTTTAATCTAAATAAAAATATAAACAATTTAGTTTAGTTTAAAAATGGGAGTGTGCACGGGGAGGAGGGTGGTGAAAGGCGAGAGGGAGGGCAAGAGCATCTAGGAAGGGAAATTGGTTTATTTATAAAAAAAACGTCTTGAATAGGGAGTAAGAGAGTAAGCAGGGGAGGGGGGGCGAGGGGAGTTTAATGCCCTCCATCTCCACCGCCATTGCTACCCACTAGACCACCCCACTGCCATTGCCACCCATTGGACTACCCTACCGTCTCACCACACACACACACAGAGAGAGAGAGAGAGAGAGAGAGAGAGAGAGAGAGAGAGAGAGAGATTGCGGCTCATGCACAAGAGTTAATGGGGAATAATCTCCAATGCAAAAAAGAGTTGACCACTAATGAAGCAGATAAGTGCCTAGAAGAAAGATAATGACAAAGCAATTGGGATACTAGGAAGAGCACTTGGAGAGGATCATTCTCATCACCTAGATGTTATGTTTGCTACTAACAATTGGACCATTCTAGAGGCTTTGTTCGCGGTAAAGATGAGGCATTTGAAAGCTACACTCAAACAAGAATTATTCAACTTACATTGGCAGAGAGTGAAGACTTGGCAACATTCTTGAATCACATGCACACTCTTCTAAAACAACTTCACGAGCTTGGCTCAAAGGTAGATGATGAGGACCAAAAGGCAATTCTATTGAAGAGCTTCCCCCAAGGTACAATGAAACAACATGGACTCTTAGGTTGGATGATGAAGCAGTTTTTATCCATTGACAAGAAAAATAGATTTTATCAATGAGTCATAGCACAATAACAATATTAACTTATTTAAGGTTACAAAGAGAGAGACAGAGAGACAGAGAGAGAGAGAGAGAGACAGATAGAGAGAGACAGAGACAGAGACAGACAGAGACAAACAAACGGACGGACGGACACACAGATGGACGGACGGACGGACAGATGGTAGTACAAACAAACAGACAGACGGACGAAAAAATTGTAGTATAAACAGACAAACAGACGGACAGACAAAAAACTATAGTACAGACAGACAGATGGATAGACGGACAGACGGACGGACATACAGACGGATAGACGGACAGATGGAAAGCTAATAGGATGCTTTAAGCCTTATCACACGTAAAAGCTGCCAAATAAGGTCTCAAAAACTGTAGTACCCATGTGATCTATCCTTTTCTGCACTCAACTAAGTCTTTGCAAGCCTAATATCATTTATCTGGAAACCATAAAAGAGCCAAGACATCCTTGAGGAGCTTCCAGTATAAAGAATGCCCAAAACTGTCACCAAATGGAGTATAAAGCAAATCCAAGTACTATTTAAGACTCTAAAGGGAATGTAACCGTCCTTTAGAATCCCATGTAACCGTCCTTTAGAGGGATTCCTAAGTAATAAAGAAACTAGCTATATCATTCAATGCAGATTAATGTGTCTCAGTTCGCAATATGCGCATGTAGTCTCACCAACCATGGGTGACTGTAAGAGATGGCCCAAAGTGAAGTGCTCTAGTGCGTTATAGTAGCAGTGCCATTAAGAGACTGTAAGAAAATCCAAAGTGAGGTAATCTAGTGCGTATCCAAATTACAAAATCCAAAGTGAGGTAATTCCAGCTCTCCTAACTAAGTGAAACAAAAAACCCATTGAAATAAACTGTAACCATGAAGTATACCGCTATTACAAGCACTTCAGTCCTCCATCACATTAGCGCAGCAGAAGTCTGCCAAAGCCTTTAAGATCTGCATCAAAATTCTGAGAAAGTCCTACACCTTTGTTCTTTACTCTAGGGATAAGCATGGACGTCGTATAGCATACTAGATATCCTCATTAAGTGTTGCATGTAGCCATGGAGATACAACCCAAAATAGAATAACCCCAAAAAGAAGGGCAGGAAGGCGCAAGATGCAAGTTTGCTTCCATAGAGAAAGGGTCATAAATCTAAGCTCAAGTAGTCGAAGTTCATGCTAGTATAAATTGTTTCTACAACCAGTATACTCTACTCTTTTGAAATTTAAAAAAGCAAAACTTTACACTTCAACAGTGAATCATGGACGTCAAAGTAGGAGGAAAGGTTCTCAAAACCTGGATCTCCTCGGATGGGTTCCATTCTTCACAGATCTTCACCAACTCCTCGTTTGGCCATGAACTTTGGCTTTTAACAATGCCTCAATCCGTGGGAGAGGGGATGTTAAATTACACGGCGCAACGGAACGCGGAACAGAAACTGAACAAAGAATAGAGAGTACACAACAAACTGGAGACGAACAAAATTTTCCTTCAATACTAATGTAGTATAGATAATGTATGAGAAGCGAGAAGGAAGGAGATGGAGGCCTTCAAAGTGGACATTTGTCCCTTCTTCATCCCATTTAGTGCATATCTTTGTCCTTTTCCCCATCTTTGCTCATAATATCTGGCTCCATATCTCCATAAGATCGCTAAGTGGTCCATCCTCCCCCTAGTTCAATACAATGTATTTACTCATTAGGAACTTGTATGGTTTCACGTGCCCATTACCCTTTGTATGCAATTCCCACTTCTCATACATTCTCCATTTCCTCTAGTTTAGTGGTTAGGGGTGCACACAAAGTGTTCCTAGCTATATAGAGTGTCAAAACTTTGTATATCCCAATAAGTCTTCTTTCGATTTCATGGCATCCTCTTTTCTTTTATCCTCATCTCGGAACTAAGGGCATCACTCATCGATTAGGTGCTTCCATTTTTACAAATACCTAGGTAGACATGGTGTTCCTTCCAACTCTTATTACCATGGTGGAAAATATCAATAATCATATCAGCAGTCACCAAAGTGTTGATCAAGTGCCAAGGACTGCCAAGGGAAGTCTAATTGGGTGTCAATTTATAGACATGTCCCAAGACTGCAAGGATCTCCAAGGGGAAGGGAGTGTGTGTGTGTGTTACCTACTGTATCAACGAATCTAAATCTCCACTAATCCACATTCTTAGTCAAAGCTTCGAAAGACCCGTGGCAGCCATTGTTTCATCATGACTATATTTACATTTCAGTTAATGCTTAAGGGTGCAGCAAAGAGAATCACTGCACAAAAAGAATTCCATCTCATTACTCTAGGTGCATTTCTAATCGAGAATCCAAGAGAATAACTTCTCATCAATTTCTCCAATGGTAAAAACCATAAGATAGTTGCTTAATTCAGCAAGTTATAAGGTAGTTCAATTTCCAGTTCTCATTGCCAACATTTATATTTATGTAAGTGTGCATAACAGAGTCGCAAGTACTATATCTTTCATCATAAGTCTCCTATGTGTATCCTTCAAGGTTTCCGACATTCTTTTTCACAATAACATACCCAAGACTCTACTTGTGCCAACTCACCTGGCACCATCACAACAAGACAAACGTTAGAACCATTCATCTATGGTATGGAAGCCAAGCTTCAAAGCTGGCACATAGTTGTGTCACACCATCTAGATAAACATAATTCAAACCTTGGCATGTTTAATTAAAATAGGAAGACCCAAAAGTAAGCAAATGGTAATCAGTATTACAAAGGACTCCCTTCTCAAGTAAATGGTAATCAATAAGCAAGTGGTAATCAGTTTTACAAAGGACTTCCTTAGTGACGAAAATTTTTGGACAACCATATTGTAAGCTGCATATCTTCCGATACAAAAGGAATCGCATTCCAACTTGCAGATCTTTGGACAAGCTATAATTTTTCCTTTTAGAGCACATTCATCAGACATTTGTAGCAAAAGTTATACTCTCTACAAAACAACTAAAAGTTGATGTTGTTACAACCAGTAAATTACTGCAATTAGCCTGTGTTGGACAGCCGGATATGCTTGCACTATTTCAGCCATAACTTTTGATTGAAAAATCAACATGACAAGCAACATACATATGGACTAGAGTGCCCTCAAACACACAGCTTGGCTTGGGACTAGAATGCAGAGTCAATTAAGATCATGGCATATCCATTAACTCTCTTAATAAAATTCCAAAGGATACGACTGAAGGTAAAGAAAATATTCAGGAAATGGAACCATGAAAAGGGCTTAGACAATGTCTTATACCTCAGTCAAAGCATTCTCACGACATATTATAATCCACATAGTTGCTGAAAATCTGATGTAACTTCCAGTAAATATTAGTAGAACACATCACCATAACAATGGTTTACTCCACAACTTCTGGAAGAAGGATCTTGCGAGTTTAAATTCATGTATAACCAAGGAATAAACGTAGTGGGAAACTCTTTCTATAGGCAAGGAATCTACCAATGCAATGATACTATTTCAGCATGCCCATCTCAACCAATATGGAGGTTCTTCTTCACTTCTCTTGCAAACTGAAAGTGAAAAAGAATATCCACATAACATTGGCTCCCTTCATAGTTCAAGCATAATACATAGCGTAAAAGAATACCCATATAGATTGAAACATTATCGAGTGTTATAGGCCAGTAGCGGGAGAAAAGGTAGCTATGTATATTCATTTACCTATACGAATGTCCCAAGTGTAGATAAGTAGACAAGAAAGATAATAAGAAAATAGCTTAGGGTGAGAAAGCCTTTCCAATAAGGTAGGAAACTTACCTCGAGCTCCCAAAACATTAGGAGACTCATTAGAATCTATTCTGTCATTCATGATGAGAATGCTAATGTTGTTAGACCTACAGCCACAAAGTCATGTAAAACCTTCGTGTACACACTAAGCATAGGAAGATCTCTTGCAAACAAGCTGTAGCATAGGAAGTCTACGGGTAGCTCAGGAAGTCTACGGGTCACGACCCTTCCTGGATCAAACTCCATGCAGACTGGCTATCGGTTTGACACTAGTTCAAGATTTACACGTAGTTGCACTTAGGCATAGACAAAAGTGAAAGAGAATCGACACTTATCGAGCTCGGGGGTAGAAGACCGCAAGGCTTTGAAGTTCCATGAAGGAAGCGGAGCCCATCATGCCTCTCACTCTCTGCTTTTATTTGTAACAGAGTATAGTATAGAATAGCTCCGAGGAGAGAGCATCCAAGGAGAGAAGCTCTCGAGTCTGGAACTTGTAGACTAGACCACAATACATCCGACAGACATTTCCATTGATAGGGAAAACATGGGCACTGGAGACGACGAGCTACTGGCATATACATTCCTACATCGAACTCCAACTGAAATTTTTGTAGGTGGCCCTTTTTAAAAACTCAGAGCCTCTACAAGGGACGGGAAATCAGGCCCGTATCACTATTCTAAATATCAGTCGCAGTAGAATAAGAAGGTTTTCCAAACCCTGCGAAGATCTCAGAAAGAGAAGTAGCTTATGCTGAAATCTGCCGAAACAACGCAGGATCATGGGACTGGTTGGAGCAAGAAAAGATAATCAACGTGAAATCCCAGTTATGAATAGAATAGAGCCCAGTCGACTGGCTTGGACCAATATTTATCTGCAGCGAGCATAGTATAGCACTTCTAACGAGCATCTGCCCGTATCCATCGTTCATCGTTGCCTTTTCCAAGTAAATGTATTTTGATCTCCTTTCGCCCACACAATGTGCTACTACTCAAAGCTAACGCAATATGCCAAAGCAAAAAGCTTCTAAACAACAGCAAATCGTGTACCTTGTATCCACCATTCTCTGAAAAGACAGTTGGATTTTCATGGAGGGTGTCGCAAGCAACGTGCCTTCAAAGTTTGCATTTTGTCTGTGTCTGTGATCCTTCCAAGGCATCCCATTACGCTGGCAAGAGAAAGGGCATCCAAAGTAAATGGAGATGAGCTCCTAAATCTGTGGGGATATCTCAAGTTTTTTGAGCCAGTACTTCCATATATGCTCGATGGTGGCCCTTCATAATTCTTGTACTTGGCCCATTCTCCCAATAAGTGGTATCTTATTAGTCTTCCCACAGGGTCATTAATGCACTCCAAGGGGACCCTTGGTCACATCCTTCCTAACTACAACACAATTACCCTTTCTATTCATAGTGATCTAACCGTTGGCATGACTAATACCCGTCTTCGATGGTTATGTTGCTTTTTGAATTATCACTTTGTGCTAGTTGTATCGATAGATCCTCTATTTCTTAGGACCTCACACCATTACGGTCTATGGTAATAGCACTGTCCTTAATTGTCAGTGTTGGCCCTCGTGGTTAGAGCAATGGTTCCCTTAAATCCAAGGGACCAGCCTTAGTGAAACTCAAAGAAATGCTTTGGAACATCAGATGGTAACTCAGAACTTGCAGTCAAAGATACAAGACCAGAATTTCATGTCAGTCCAATGTTAGAAACAGAAGCAAACAGTGAACCTGAACTAGCTGGTGACCAGCTTATCACGTGAATACAGGCAGACCACACCTGTTAAGATAGGTGACCGGCTGCTCAAGTCCGAGAAACACCAAAATGCACTTAGCTAAGATAGGCTACCAGGTTCCTTATGCCCTTTTAAGTAAGAAACAAGAGTTAGTACTCAGTTTAGGTAGCTATGAGAGGAGCGCCTTATTTACTGCTTTGTAGATTTTGTAGGACTTTTGACATAGTCCCACGGAGAACTCTTTCACAAAGGTCAGGTGTGATGCAGAAGGTAGAGCAATGCTACCATCAGGAATTCCCAATGCTGTCCCTACAAGCGCATACTTGAATGATAAAGATGTCATAACTTTCAGAATAAAGAAGCATCTAAATATTGGATTTCTCATCTTTGTAACAATATATGCAGGGACTCATTACTCAATGTGGATAGCACCTCTCATTCAATATTGGGAGACATTGATTTCTTGCATGAAGAAGCCCACTGTATAGCATGAGAAAATTAGTCATGGCTTTTGGCCAAAGAGCCAATGGAAAGCTGGGTGATGATGGAGTGGAAACAGAAGATGTTGAGACTCTGGGTTTGAAGGACCTAAAGGACCATTATAGTGGCCTTGCATATAATAAGCCAAGAGAAGAATTCAAACCACTACTTATATATCCAATTTGGCTAGGAGTGCATTGTCAGATGTGGACTTAGAAAAGGCATCCACTACTTATACGAAGGTATTTGTATTGGACTCTAATCCATAGAGGAAGATGTAGTGATGCAGTACTATGTGCAGATTGCTGGAACAAAGAGTGGTGATATATGGGGGATGAGGACTATTAGGAGCATATGGATTCAATAGTATGAAGTTGACGCACAACAAAAGTTCCAAGTTGAAGAAGCAAGGTCATACTATCATAGACTGCAATCTTAAATGCATAAGATAATCTTTGAATGGCTAAGAACAAAAGTGGGAAGGATAATTTGAATATTGATGATTTCTTGGACGACTACATGACCAACGTAGTCCATGAAACCAAAAGCTAGCCTCTCCTTGAGCCAAGTGTACATGTTGGAATCCTTGGATTTCCTATGTTCCAAGGGCTCTTTTTAAAAATTAAGTTCTTAAAACTTTACGTTTTTCTTTCCTTACAAAAGGTGGGAATTGCAATACCTTCCTTACAAAGCTTGGAGAGGGGTGTTTGATGAAGAGGCACGCTGGTTTGGAAGGAAGATTGGATACCAAAAGAGCAACTAGATTTGAAGGGGGCATGTGGTGGGAGAGAGAATTGGTGATGACGAGCTATGGGAAAAAAGAGCGAAGATAATCAAGGACTAAGATCACAATTTCGGAAGTAGAAAATGGCTAGGTCTCACCAACAAAATATTTGCCTTTGAGATTTTTCCCTTGATAGCATGATTGGAAAGTGGTTTATTTACAAAAATAGAAACCCCTTGAGAGACAATCCAAACCAATTGACCAGGCCCAACAACTTGATAATATTGGCAAGATCATAATAGAAACTCAAGCCTCTAGATCCGGATCACCGTTTAAACATTGGATAGAGGTGCTCAATGTACGTATTGAAGGTGATAAAGTAGGTCAAATGAGGTATTTTCTATACTCAAAGACCAATCTATGATTTGAGAAGCGACTTGATGCAAGACATCATGTAGGTGATAATCCACTATTCTAATGCCAAGAAGGGGTGGTTCCTATACCGAGTTGATGGCCCGGATATTGGTGTTTTTGCTAATGCCCATCAATGCAAAGGGTTGTAGGCAACTACACAATTAATCATGTTTCAGCAAGAGGCTAAAGATCATCGTGGTTAACATGGTCATTGTCTATTCTCCTTTCATTTGGCTCATGTTTCCATAGCACTACACTATCCATGGAATGCGCCACTATAAAAAATTCTAGTGCTAGATTCCAACTTCCTATTACGTATGTGATGCTTAATTGCTGAAAAATTTATGCAAGGTTTTTGGAAGCTTATGAAATGGAAGTTGGAACCATACTCCACTACAAGTGCCAGGATTTAGAGATCTATGGGATTCATGGAGGGATCACACAGAGCAATGGAGGCTACTTTTTTGGAAGAATCATCAATCTTGCTTTTTCTTTTGTTTCTTGTATCTCCTAGCTTGTATAGTGAATTGAAGATGGTTAGTTCTTGCTAGATTCTGTGTGGATAGAGGCGGCAACCTAGACTTTGAGCTCAACCCAAGCCACCCAAAAATTGCAAAGGTAAAGGAATGGCTATAGCATGGACATGAATGTGTTGGTGCCTAATCTCATCTATAGGTTTCCTAATTAAAAAGAACTAAAAATTTTATTAACTAGTGGAAAAGGGAGGAGGGGAGGGGCGGAAAGGCAAGGGAGAGGCAAAGAGGAGAGTGATTTATGGGAATATCCCTCTATTTATGAGGGGAGGGCTCCTTGCTCATATTTATGATGGGTAAGAAATTAAAACCTTATACTCTACTTCTTGTTCAAGTCTCCCCTTTGGAAGAAATTTTGAAGCTACCCCTTTGACCTTAGATTAATTTGGGTACTCCACCTTTCCAATAAGAAATCAAATAAGTTTCTCAATTTGAAAACAATGCCCTTTTAATTACCTTTTCCCTTAGGTTAAGTTTTTTGTATGGAATAATTTGTTGACGTTAGGGTCTTTAGAATAAGTAGAAGGGAAGTATAGATGAGAAAACTAATGGATGAATTTGATGAGAGCCAAGATTTCCTTTCTCTTTAGGTTAAGTTATATGTATGGAATGATCCGTTGAGATTTAAGGGACTATTCCCTCTACCAATTAAGGAGTGCTAGTTGAGGATGTTAATGTGGAGTTCACATAAGTGTGCATTCCCATTGGCATTTAAAGAGTTTAGTTAACTTAAATCTCCTAACGACTTACTAAAAATGCTTGTAAAATTTACCCCCCAAAACAGGTACTTTGACTTCTTTGAAGAGAAAAAAGTTGGAATGTAGAAATTTAATGGCCAAAGATGAGCAGTAGTGGGAATGCCACTTTAAGCAAGATTCTTGATAATAAGTTTTCATGGTCAAAATCAACTCAGAGGAATACAGCATGGGTACTCGTCTAAAAGGTCTTCAAAATAAGAATCCATTGTGATCTTAACTTTAAAGAACGAAATTTGGATCGATGAAATAAACCATTTTGTACAAAAGAAGGCCCTCAAAATTTTAGTCAATATACAAAAAAGGCCTAGAAAGTTTTAGGCAAGACAACTTAGTGCATGACATAGTGATACCAATGGAAATGAAATTCCGCGCAGTGGTCGAGCGGGTGGGCTAAGGGCGGGTTCACACCACCAACCCACCCATTCTCCAAAAGTGGAGGGCACATTCCTAAGCCTACTTGGTCCAATATGTGTGATGGGCCTGGACATGGAGAAAAGAAAATGGTGTTTGGCCCAAGGAGGTCGCCCAAGGAGTTGGGCAAGTAAAACAAAAGTGCGCGAAGCGTGCTAGTTGGGAATGAAAACCTCGATCACCTGGCCACGAAAGATTCTTTTCAACCACTAGACCAATCATCCTTTGCTGTAATAAAGTGGCAGCCTTTATGTGAATCATGATCATGGGGTGGTGTGAAGCACACGCCGCGCGCCTATCTGCTTGCATTTTCTTCTTGGTGGGTGGAGTGAATGCCTCGAGGCCTAAGGGCTTGTTTCCACGGGGTACAAATGCACGCACGTGTGTGCGCGATTCGCCCTCACTGCAAGTCATGCAAACGGATGGCGGTGCGGGTCTAAGCTCTCAAGGGTGGGTTTGAAGCATAGCTGGAGACGTGAGAGCTACTCTGTCCGCTACTACTGCAGCTGTCCATAGAGTTGCTCTGTCCATTGGTGGCCGAGCCTAGCTGAGGTGGCTGTGCTCCGGTTCAATATAGCGAGTGGCCCGAAGGCAGCTCTCGAACTTTGCTCAACAGTGGAAACAGGCCCTAAGGGAGGGCCAAAAAAAGGCGGGCTATTGGTTTCAAAATTTGAAATTGAGGGTTGTAACGGCTCCTAAAAGCTGATGCAGATTTCGTCGTTCTCATCGATTTCCGACAACGTTCCGGTAATTTCAACAGGATTGGTGATACATCCGTCTGAGATTTCGCTTCGTGCTTCCGTAGAGCTTGGCCATCGTTTGATTGCACAATAATACGGGAGTTCGGTTTGCGGTTGCAGATTTTGTTGCCGTCCAGCAAATGCAGGTTGGTCTGGGCGTAGTGCGAACTTCTTCTAGTGGAAGAGACGATCGATCGGCTCTTGATTTGTTCATGTAACGGACTGATGGTTGAATCGTGCTGCAGAGCGAGAGACAGACAGACAGAGCGAGGCAAACCACGAATCGCAGCATTAACCGTAAGTTCGAAAGAGGATTTCAGCGCAGGAGAGAGTTGTAGGTCACGAAAGATCGCTATAGCAGATAGAATCAGCTTCTTTGCAACCCGCTGAGGAGCGATTTATCTCAGAAACAAGGCGGAGAACATATCCTCATTGCTAAGATGCCCCTCTTCCTGCACATCGAGAAAGGACCCCAATCTGGTTCTCGGCTGGAGTGTAACCCTTCTTCCATCACCACCATCGGCCGGTCCAGGGGCAACACCATACAAATCAAAGATGCTGGGATCTCTCAAAAACACCTTTACTTCCGCTGGACAGATCCAGAGTGGACTGTCACCGATGGGGGAAGCTCGAACGGGACAATCATCAATGAAGTAAAGATTCAAGCGGAGAAAGCCGTGGTCCTGAAGTCTGGAGATGTGATCAAAATCGGCGAGGCCACTACCATTAAAGTTGACATTCCCGTAACAGTCCTTGCTGTTGACAAGCCTGGAGCAGCTTCCAGCGCTAAAGCATCATCTAAAAGCAAGGAAGGTCCCCGCAAGAAGAGGTTTTCTGCACGAACAGAGAATGACCAAGAGCCGGCGTCGGTTGTTTGCAAACCAGTAAAAGAAGAAGGCGAACTCACATTGGATAATATGACGGTAGGGCAGTGGTTCGAGCATATGATGGAACAAACTCCCAGGTATTTATTCCAGGTTTCGGAAGCCCTCATTCAAGAGATGAAGCTGCAGTCAGAGCAGTTTGACAAGTATATCTGTTCACTGAAGCAAAGCCAAGAGAACGAGTGAATTTTGCTCGAGTTGTCTTCTGCATGTTGGGATAGGTGGACGATGTCTGCTCCTCAACCCGTCAGGTTGCTCGAATGTTTATCTTTAATTCATCGACAGTTTCAACTGCGACGCTAAGCTGCCCTCATCGAAGGAGCCATCTCGAGAGCCAGGGAAGCATCCTTTTCGTCATGCTTTGGATAATTGAGTTCATGGAAGGATAACAGATACCTCCTGTAATCAGTCAAATTGTATTAGACCCTTCGATTGTCACGTCTTTGTCCATTTATGTGCTTCAAGCTGTGCCCGCTGCTGTCAATTAGCCAGCTTTTCTATCTCGTAGACCAAGTTAAAACATGGGACGTGTGTGTGACACGCTGATAACATAATTGAAGAGTCTGAGTCTGTGAGAAATAAGATGCACACCCAACATTCCTGCCTGTAACATGTTTGAGAGGGGAAATGGGAGACAAATACAATAGAAGAGGCTATGTGACGTAAAGGGCACTTTTAAAATGGTTTCTACAGCCTACCATGAAGCTGGCTTTCTGATTTATTTTAGCTAGCTGACAGATATCGTTCTGCCTTATGCGTAAATATATAAGATAAAACATGCATACAGCAAAGCTTCTATCAAAGTCATTATGTGTGAAACCAGTGCTCAAATATTTGACATTACGACAGACTCTCAATCATTAATTTTGCAAACTTGTACAATCTAGATTAAATTGCCTCTGATTTTCAAAGACAAACATGACAGCTTTTGTTTGAGCTAAAGTATCTTTACCCTATCTTCAGCTCCAAACGTGCAGTATGTACAAATTTCCCCTGCAGTAAATAGCTATATACTCAACGCTTGGCATTATGCAATTTATTTAGAGCACTTTCTGTTACATTATTAGGCTGAAAATTGAGCCTTATTGTGCTGATTCGCAGTCAAGATCTGGTGTACCAAACAACAAAATATGCCTGGCATTCAGCTGTATGATCTTCTCCCATCAACATGGAACACTTAGCTGCCTCAGCAAGTTTGGGAATCTGTTTTGGTGTGCTGAAAATTTCTCAATAGCTCCTGTATCCTAGGATATCTGTTTTTGAAAATCAGGAACCCCAAAGTTGCAAAATTAGAGTTCGTCTAATTCTTTTCTTGACTTACAAAGCAATAAGGTTGCTTTTAAAATCAAAGGGGTGTTTTTAAAGGGTTTTGCTTTTTTAATGCTTAGAAAAGTTGTATAAAGTTACTGTGCTACTTCATAGCTCTCTCACAAGAAACATATATGTGCAGTTTTCTGAGGCAAACATTTGCTTTTGTCAGCCATATTGAGGACATGGCTTGATGTTTCAGAAATTTGCAATAGTCAATTCAGAAACCTCACAGAGAGTTGACAAGAGAGAATTTTTGCAGAAAGGTGATTGCATAGGCGCTTGTAGTTCTGCAGAAAGGTTACTTTGTAAAAGGGATTTGTACTTTTTTCTAGTAGGCGCTTTGCAACAGAGATGCCTTGAATAACGCAAATCGTGCAAATGACATGCAAAGATACAGAGATGCAAAGATTTGCAGATGGCATACAGAGAGATTCAGAGGCTTAAACAAGGAGGAACAAGAAAGGCAAAACTGGGCAGATATCCAAGGTGCAAGGCACCTGGCTAGTAAATAGATGATGCAAATCATTAGAGCTCCTAAACTGGTAAAAAGCAGGATAATGGCCGTGCAAGGCCAATAGTATGCACAGTCTTGGTTAGTATGTCGTGCCATTTTGCATAACAGCATGTTCCTTTGAGGATTGTGCTACTATGTTGGGGAGGACTTGACACCCCAACAACAGCTAGGAACAAAGACCACGTTTGGAGGAAAAGCAAAAGTGCCAGCAGGCTTCCCTTGAGAAGGGCAAGGAGACATGCACAAATGGAGACCTAGGCACCTCCTCCAACGGGACCACCACGTTCCACATTTGCTTTTGGAATTGCAAGAGCTACTCTTGGTGAAAGAGAGTCGGCCAGGCCCAGCATTTGATGATATAGATATGATCTTGGTAGAGACATGGGACCATGACACTTGTAGGGTGCCCCACAACGCATTCTTTGACACTTACTCCTTGTGGTGGCCTAGAAAGGCATCCAGCAAGTGTGGACATGGTATATCATGATGTGCAGGAAGGCATTCGACAAATGTGGACATGGGGGGATTGCATGTTTGGTCTGTTTTTTTTTAGTTTTCCATGTTTAGTCCGTTGAACCCTCAATCATGTAGTGTTAGTACATAGTACGTTTGCAAATAAATGGCATATTTGGATGCAGCTAGATCGGCCTCACTCATGACTCCTCTAAATTGCTAGTTGCTAAATCCCTCATCACATGACTGCATATTATAGCTCATTCATAGACATAGATTGAGAGGATTCTTTTGGAAAGCTATATGACCTAGTTGTGAGATTGGGGGACATGAGTTTCCATATTGGGATTAAATAGCTTCTTGGATGTGGCAAGTTGATGTTATTGACAAAGGGTGGGATCTTGTATTAGAGGATTTCATGATGAGAAATGTTTGAGGTGGCAATGTGGCTAACACTAGGCTAGTGACTTTGAATGGAATGCTTGTATGGGAGAGAAATGGCCTTATATACCACACCCCCATCGGTAGCAAGGATTCATAGTAGCAAGTTATGGATTTTCAAAGAACTAGACAAGCAATCGGATCAAAACCTAAGGTGGCTAGCAACTATCGCACTATTATGTTACTTTGTGTGCAATACTTGCCAGTACTTGATACTCTCTCTCTAGGTTATATTTCTCTTTCTAAGAGGGTGATTATAAACATCTCGACTTGCAACAAATAAAACTCAAATAGAGGGCTAAACAAAACCAAAAAAGAATCACATATGAGGTCACTCTCTCTCTAAACTTAATCTTTCTCTCTCTAATATGGAAAAAAAACGAATCACCTAATGCACAACACTAGAGTGCACTAACACTCTATGTCACAAACTCCTCGGAGTACTCCCACCATAGCCTAGTGACTTGCTTCTCGATTGCATATTTTCCCATAATTGAGACGAGCTACTTCCATTGTTCAAGTTCTCTTGACAGATAGGACTAGCTCTCTAGCACAAAAGTCAACACTACTTGATGTATACTTTCCCCTTGCATGGGCGACTTACATGTGTACTTGCACCTCTAGCATTTTAGTTGGGTATAGCACACATTCCACTACCATTCAATACACTCATTCACTCGACTAGTCACTAAACTACTAGTCCTCACATGGTTAGCTCCCTCACAACCCCCCCTCTCAGTAGCTCCTTCATCCCCCCCTCTCTGCCTAGGTCATGTCTTCATCCCTCCCTCTCTGCCCAACTTGTGTCTGCTCTAGGCTGGCGCCTTCTCATACTTCAGTGACTTCTTCAGGTTGTTCTAAGTCACATTCCTAAGCTCTCAACTCACTTAGCACCACCAATTGTTGTCGTTGCCAACCCAAGTTTGTTAGCCCAACCCAGGGTTTAGTCCTAGCAAGGGGTGACTGGACACCATGGAACCCAAGGTCAAGACCTTTTCCTTGGCTCCAGTTAGCAAGGTCTCTTGCCCGACCATTGTAGCCCTCCCATTGCCCTTCCCCTATGTGAAGATGTATCCAAAGCGGAGGATCATTTCAAACCTACTTGCAACAAGAACTATGAGAGCTCAAGCTCTAACTAGCAGCTCTTGGAAGTAAGGTAGAAGACATGGAGAGTAGCAAAAAAGAAAGCATTAATTATGGCAGAAGTATTACACAAATGCAGTATATCTCAACGAGTACCACAACTTGTCTCCACAGTTAAGGAGATGATCATTAATCAAGTAAGTTCTATGAAAGAAGAAATGATTGTTGATGCTATAACAAAGTAGATAAAGTTGATCTTTATATAGAAGTAAAAAAGCAGGAATCTGGATTCAACAATAGAACCATTATCTTACGCGTTGGGGGGTTGAAAAACGAATGTCTTCATGATGATGAGGAGAAAGACAGAGACTACACCATCATATGTCTCAAGAAGGAAGTACTGCAAGTTGAGGGGACAAAAATGATATATGCAATATCAACAAAAATGGCACACAAGCACAAGCACAAGACATAGATGACATAATCATATGTCTTTAGAAGGAAGCGCCACAAGTTTAATGGGACAATAATGATCTATGCAATATCAACCAAAATGGCAGACAAGCACGAGCCTACTATAGAGAGGGGGTAGCAAGCATTAAGATCCTCAGAGAAATACATAAGTTGGAGGGTACAAAGATTTAGATATCTAAGAAGCTCACCCTAATGCACCTCAAACAAAGAAATAATGAACTCACCAAAAGAAAGGAAATTAAAAATGGGCAGCTAAACATGATGGCCAAGCATTAGTTAGGGCCTTCAAATCCAAACCCAAATACTCTAAGTCTTAAATTGATATTATAAAGGTCGAGCTTATGATATCGATAGAATGTAGTTACACCCTAAAGTAACTCGAGAGGAGTTGCCTCCCCTGATTGTTTGGTTATACAAATGTAGTACATCACTTTTTGGTATTTATACTTGGTCTCATAGGCGTGTGAGGTATTTTGTTGATGTTCATACATCATTTTTTCTTAAATTTAGTCCCATATGTTGTATTCGACCTCTATCTGAAGTTCATATACTCATCATCATCATCATCTCTCTCTCTCTCTCTCTCTCTCTCTCTCATGTGTGCGCGCACCCACACACACATGCGCACCCACACACATAGCACATGCACATACATGTATGCAAACATGCGCATGCATGCATGTGTGCGCGTGCACACACATACAAACTTATAGTTGCACCAGTCCTTTAAGAAAAAGAAAGCATATATCTTATCCCCTAAGCATGGAGAGTTTTATAATATTATTTCTTTTCTAGTAAAAAATGGATTGCTAATAGCTACACTTTTGGGCAAGTCTATAATAAGTTTTTAAATGTTCCAATTATCTTCATGTTTTAAGCCCACGTGTCTTGATAGATTACACTCATAGTACATGTGATCCTTTCTTTTGCATGGTTTTATAGTGTCCTTGGATAGTAAATTTTTGCTTCTATCCTAAAATAATAGGGGCTTTTGTGGACTGGGGGGCCCTATTGGTGCTATAATGGAATATGTATCTTTGGAAATACTTGCTCTAATATAAGGGGTGTTAAATACATTAGTTGGTAATGTCATCTGATGGATCGCGGCAAACCCATAGAGCTAGGATTGTGCTTTGGAGCCAAATAGGCCCAAGATGGTTGTAAAAGAATGAGGAAAGAGAGTGGTATAAAGTGATTAGGGTTGGCCCTCCCTTCAAAAGCTGTCATATATAGAAGGTCAAATGGTTGACTATGGTCTTCACTTGTTGGTTGCACACATTAGAATACAAGATCTCCTCCTCCTCTTTGGAGTTGTCTCTTGTTCCCTCATAGTGCCTTTCGAGAATGCCATGTTCTCTTCTCCTCTTCCCTTCTTCTTCTCCTCTCCCTTCTTCACTTCCCTCTCTCCTCCCTTTTCTTTTCCTTATGGATTCACGATCACAACAAGCTGGGAGTTGCTAGAGTGACACTAATGGATGGCATTTGCATACATTGTTCTCAATCTAGAGTAGCTTGGGGGAGCACCATCAACATTTTTGCAAGATCCACATGACATGTGAGTCACTACCAGACTATACATTTTGGCACCATTTGTAGGGGAGTTCCAAGTGCACTTTTGCATTGCAATTGTTTCTCTTGTTACCCACCCATTGCCCAATGTTGAGTATTGTAGAGAAAAGCCATTGGTTTTTTGTGTATAGGAACGTGTGAGTGAAAGAGAGGTATTGAAAGTCATTTGGAGTGATTTTAAAGTAATTTTAGCATGTTTAGTGTTCAAAGTTTGTAAAAGGTAGATTGAATGATTGCTAAGGTGTGTGTGATTGCAAATCCCAAAAAAAACACTAAGAAATGATGCGAGGAGTGATTTTCAAAGTGGTTCTATAGGGAAAATTGTCACGTTTTGCAAAACATCCCATTTATCCTTCAAAATTTGTTTCTTCTTGTTTTTTGCATTGTGTAGGTAATTGGGTAGTATAGAAGCTCCCACACATAAAAAATCTTGAATACAAATTCTAGAAATTAAAGAAATGTCCAAAACTAGCAAGTCGTCAAGTTGTTGCTATAATAACACAGCTATCCTTGTGTTAATCAAGTTGTCGCATTGTCAAGTTGCCACATTGTCAAGTCATTGCATTACCGGTTCACAACATTAGCAAGTCGCTATATTAAGAAGTTGTCGCATTAACAAGCACAACGTTATCAAGTCGCTGCTACGAAGCAAAACCAACTTAGAATTGGGGTCTCAACTATGCCAACTAGCACATGTAATTAAGATCAGGAAGAGTCCTAAGTCTTAGAGCTGATCTTGAGCTTGAGGATAGTGCCTGAAATACCCTCTTATCAACCTACACACCTAGGTCTACATCGTTAGGGTCAGCAAGCTCAATAAATAGTTTTTACGCTGTGCACAAACCACCACAGGTGACCTGTCCAGCTCAGAAGAGTCCATGATCCTAGATGGAGACATGGGAGAACCCTTTAATGTTACAACTTCACTAGCTCCTAGCACCAACTTTAACGATCCCCAGTCTCCTACCCCATCTACAACAACTGGATTAAGGAAATCTTTTCCAATTTTATGGATAGGTTTGGACTAATAGAACCAACTTACATGCTAAACCCATGTGCTAGGGAGAATGGGGGGCCTCATGTGTCAGCCCAACCATTGATGCTAGAAGCAATTAGAAAACTGAGTCCCATATTAGCATATTGATTATGAAACTTGATGTGTCTACTCCAACGCTCTACACTTCTCTGTGCCTATTTGAAGCTGGCATATACCCTACTAGTAATCAATCACCACCACATCCATTATTTAAAGAAAGCCAGTCATATAGGGGTGCATTTGGCCCCAAGAGTTTCAAATGCCAGAACAAAGTGGACAAAGGAGTGGTCCAGAAGGTCCACAAATAAGACACCCCATATCCGAAGTCCCTTCATTTCCTAATTGGCCACATAACATGGGAGGTATACCATATCCAACACGTGCCCTTTATAGGCCTATGTCTAGGGTGAACATGCCACTCCCACCTCAACCCAACCTATTAGGCCCAATCAACCTCAAGTCACAATGCAAATGCCTAGTGGGTCAGATTCCTACAATCATATATTTGTACGGCAACCAAATACCACCGAGACCACCAAGTATAGAGTCAGTCCCCATATCCTCAAGCTCTACCTACTCCAAAAATGGTACTTACCGATGAGGCAATGAGGATCCTAGTGGAAGCACTAGGGAGGGGGAAATACCAAAATCCTTCTAGAAGTAAACTTTTCATGATCTCCAAGCTAATCACCAAGTCCTTAGGGAAGGAGAACCAGTCTCCTATGTTGAGCATTTTGAACAGATTTATGAGACATTTGGTGATGTCGAGGATCTAGACAAGGTCAATGCTTTTGGCTTAAGCCATAATGGCAAAGCTACGCAATGGTTTAGAGCATTGAGTATGGAGAGGAGAAAATCAATTGGGACACGTTGCGAAAGTACTTCATAGTGGAGTGCCTTGCCCCCACTAGACCCAAGTGGGGCCCCATCAAACAATTGTATGAGGTAAAGCAGAAAGACATTGAGTCCTTGAGGGATTATATTTCAAAAATCAAATGCTTAACTGCCACTGCGTGCCTCACTAGAGGACAAGTGATGAGCGATTGCTACCACACTTTCTCATCGGACTACAAGATCGAAAGCTTCATGACCATTTTTTTACCATGAATCCCACGTCATTTGAGTTGTTTAACAAGACTGTTGTGCTCTTAGATGACAACATGAAAGAAAAGGCCCAAGTGGAAAATGCACAGGTGGCTTCATCTGATGTGTCCGACACTAGTAAAATCATTAGTGCAGGGAAAGCCAAGGAGGCAACCCCACTCACCAAGGGCATAAGTATAGATGAGGGGAATCATGAGACATCATAATGTTGATATCGTAAGATCATTTCCAGCCAATATACCAGCAGCGGCCACCTCTTACTTTACCTGCACTGGCAAATTCATCCCAATTAGGAATACAAGGAGCCAATCCCACCATCCTAGGGAAATTTAGGGCTCAAAATCTCCCGTTATCCTCACCTATACAAGGACCTCAATCACCTCCACCACGAATCACTCCTATGAACCAAGTCTTAGTGGAGGAACTACCTAGTAATTGGGAAAACCAAGTCTTGATAGAGGAATTACCTAGTAATTGGAAAGAACCGGATCACACCCTTAGTGGGAATACTCATGCTCAATCCGGTAATATTATTAGTTAGTCCAACTATATAAGACATTATGTTATTTCAGATGACCAATACCCATATACCAAATGGCTTGTCTCTCAAAATGCAAGAGATATGAATACCTTGACAAGGACACCACCGATTTGATGCTAAACATGTCGTAGTTCTCATTAGACTAATGAGTGTCCATACAACAAAGTAGCTAATCCATTGATCCCATGCTTTAAATGTCACGGACCTCATCCCAAGGCCTTCAATAAAGAGCTACATAAGTAGGACAAAAGAGATAAGGCTAGTACATCCCAGCCTAGAGAGGTAAAGAACAAGGGTGCAGTTAAGGTGGGAAAATATTCTGACAATGTGATTATCCAAAATGGATCCAATGAGAACACAGCCACCTTTTTCACCTCATCCTCTTCTAGTGATACTCCCTCAACTGGTAGCCAATTCAATAAACCACCAAAAGGACCGGATAACACTTGGGGAGCATTGACTCATAGAAAACCTATGAGCCCCAAAGGTCAGGGTTAATGCCCACACCGTGTCATTGAGAAACAACACCTCACCAAGGCACAATAGCTGGTGCCTGACTGTTAAGCAAAGTTTGAGCAATGGCCAAGGCCAAAAGGGGAGAAAAGCCATCCATCCTAACTACCAAACCTTCAATAGAGCCCCTAAAGCCTCCCCCATACTCAAAAGAGTAGATGAGGAACAATCACAAAGTTCATCATTGACAGGATCTTCACTCAGCTATTCGAGGAGGACCCTGCATGGCACCAAGCAAGTTATGAGGATAATATGTCCCTTTACGAGTTTGAAGAGCCACAATCAATTGGGAGTGAACCAATCACATAACCCTGATATGTAGCCGGACTAGTTGCATTCCTATCCACTGAGATAAAGATGCCCATCGCGACACTATTACGAGGTAATTCCTCTCTATGGAGAGATCTCTTGGATTAGATGAATGGGTAATAGTAGCTCCTAAGTCCACTGATCCTAAGGTATTCGAACCCTCGAATGACCCCCAACACTTTCCCAAGATACCCGTTAACAAATTGGGCTAGTACTTCAAGAGTGATGATATAAATGTAATACTACCCATATCATACAATGATTAAACAAGTCACGAAAATATTGGATGGAGGAGCGGGTGTAAGCATAGCCCCTAAGCAATGCTTGGCGAATTGGGGATGACCTAAAATGGATAGCACAAACCTTGCAGTCAAATTGGCTGATGGAGCAACAACCAACCGGTAGGAATTCTAAGGGATATCAAGATCAAGACTTTTGGTCTAACCTACTGATTATGGTTTGTCATAATCAACTTCCCCAACCAACTGGATGGCTGTGAGATCATATTGGGTACACCTTTCATGCGAACTATAGGATTGGTCCATGATTGGGGCTCAAATAGAATATATCTACGTAAAGATGAATGAATCATGAGGGTGATCCAAAACTTGGAATGCTCCCTTAGATTGGGGAATCTATTCGTAGTAGCTGAATCTAACACCACCAATAGGTCGACATCGGTAAATGTACTCAACGCTTATAAGGAAGAGGACAATGGAAAAAGCCCTAAAGACTTAGTGCTATTGGATTGTAATGCCCAATGCCTTGAGATTTCTTTGGGCATTATTGTTGCCTCTTCATGGACTTTGTATGGCTCTTTCGATTTGCTTCTCCATATGTTGTAAGGATTGGGTTGATGACATGACGATGAAGTTTGATTATATCTTTAATACAAGTTTGAGTTTTCGAATGCCATTTAGAGTTTAATAAATGGTTATGTTTTTTATTTAAATTGAATCATTGTCTTTTGTGGGTCCTTATCTTTTTTGAAATGTGAATCTCTGGATATTCACGACCTTTATCTAGTTCAATCAATTCTCCTCTACATAAGAATAGGGTATCATAGTTAGTATTATCCAATTCATAGTTATTATCCATGAAAATGATGCCATCTAAGCTATTAGAAGAATAGGAGTATATGAGCCCTTAAAAATCTACTTCAAACAAACATGCTGAATCTAGGCCATGGCAGATGGTTGGTCAAGAGACAACCTCATCTCCTGGGAAACATTATTCTTGTGGTTCTGCTTTTTTCAAGGCAAGTTCTTATTGTTATGCTCTCCAGTCTTTCCCTTGACTTTTTGTAATCGGTAGACTTGAGTTTGATGGTTGCCTTTGATTTGTTAACGATGAAGATTTTAGAGGCTTTAGCCTCCGTTATTTCTTCTTCTCTTTATTGAGCACATTGTCATTACTGCTTGGAGATGATGGAGGTGATCTTGTCACACCTAGTACCTTGGGTACCCAATGAAGGCATCATCTTAAGTGCCATTTGTGGATAGAAATAAAATGTGGATGTACATAAACCTTACCACAAGAATGAAACATAAGTGCAAGAAATACAAAATTATATAGGAATACCTTTTTCTATATGTGAGATATATCTTTGCTTGGCATGTGTCCCCTTGTTGAATGGTGTCACTTGTTCGTCGAGGTCAAGGTTTGTTCTTTACATGATGGGGTGGCTTTGGATGTCGAAGTTTTGTTGGAACCCAAATGTATGATTCACCTTCAAAGTACCCTTGGGCCTATAGTAGATCCTTTTGAACCCACACTTTCTTGGTTGCTCTTCTTCTTTATCGTCTTTGCTAATGAGGCTCTTGTAGAGGTTGAGTGGAAGTAGATGTTGATGTCGAGATGCTTGAATGTTGGTCCATTTGGTAGCATCTTGGTGGGTTGATTCATAACCGAACAACCTTTTGTAAGTGTCTTGGATCCAACTTTAGTACCGCTGTTATGGTGTAAAAGGGTGTGATGGCAATGGTTTATCGTTGTCAAGGTGCATAAATTGACTATGGACATAGACCTAGAGAGATATGGAAGTATGCAAAATACAATGATGAACAACCTAAGGAACAACAAATAATCTTTATCTCGTTACAAATGACTAGGAATCGATGCAATGTGTGCCAATATCCACAAAGGACTCTCCACAAGAGGACCATTCCTATTTTGAGTGTTTTTACGTCAATAGCTCAGTTCTACAGTTTAAGACTTGCATAAGACTTCTACAGTTGTCCAATAGCTTTTAAAACTTGCAACTTACATTCATGAAGTTCTTCAACATAGAAGTAGCATAGCTATCATCCTTCAACAATAATACATAGGTTTACTTCCATCACTCAATGCTTCCACCTTCAGGCCTTGGAGACCTTCTAGTGGCATAGTTGAAGGTTCTTCATCAACATCAATCTAAGCTTTGTCCCTTTGTTAATTTTTTTTTCCTATTATCACCTTCGTGCATAGATTCGTGAAGATGTTCAGGAGGTTTATCATATATGTAGTTTGATGCTGCAAGTATTCCTAATCAATATCGTCAATGTTTGTTGATTTGGTGCATAACTCACAAACTCTATGTCCATTTTGTCATTATCAATCAACTTCTAGTGGCCAACTATCTTTGTTTTGGTCTTCTGTTTATCGGTAGTCAATTGATGACTCAGTAGTCTTAGCCACAACTTGTAGTTGAATGAGTTACCATTCTAAAATTATGGCATAGCTCGGTGCCATTTCTACTATATCAATGGCTAGGGTTGGCAAAGTTGTGATTTACCACATGACAATTCTCTTCCCTAGTCGTTGATGGCTAAAAATTGACTGCCTCCTTCCAATAGCTGCCTCTCACCTGATAGCCACCTCACTTCAATGATAATTCCTTGGCACGTCATTCCATTTTAGGAGAGCTTCATCTTTTGTCCACGTTATCATAGAAACATGTCATCAAGATCAACCCCCATTCAAAGGGGGAAGTCATGGGAGCACGGATCTTCATTGTTGGATCCACACCCTTCTTAATCATAATATGGCCTACTCTCTTCTATCAGCTACATTATGGCCCTAACCTGGTCAAACACTGGGTCCAATCACATGCCGCCCTGACAAACCCCGGAGTCCGCGCTGCCAAACCAAACGGTGCTGACCAATCTCTAATCATGCCACGAAAGTTGCCGCAAATAGCATTGTGCCACATGTCAACGCCACCCAAACTGACGACCAACCGATAGTCGCCATTTGTCAGCCGACTACCGTTGCCATTGACTGCTACACCGACTGGTTGCTACGATAGATGATTCTCCAATTCTATTCTGGATCCACAGTCCCCTCCTTTGTGGCAAATCCTAGCTTTAAGTTTTGTATCCCCTGGATTCCTCCCCCCGGACTTCAGATTTCGGTTAGTCCTCGTTCTCACGTATCCTAGTTTCATATTTTTTCGACTTCTCTGTATTCCAGTTCCACGATTGATTGTGGATCCAGTTCGCAGTGACAATTTGTATGTACCAAGGTAAATTGCCGGATTTTCAGTTTTCATAGACGGAGGCAGCTCTCAAATTTTCAGGTTTCAATGGATTTCGGAGCAAAATTCTTGGATTTCAATTTAGGTTTTCCACATAAGTCCCAGGTTTACCTTTTCGACGTCATGAGTCTCAGCATACACATCTGGAGATCCTTCATGATTCTCCTCTTCGGCACAGGAGAGCATGATGCTTCCAGGTTCTGTCTTGTTCTCGGCACAATCCACGTAAATCTACCAAGCTTCGTTCACCACCTTCAACAGCACCATTTCCTTGCTGCTGTTCCCTAACTTCATCTACGTGTGTCAGTAGCTCCCTCGTTTTCAGACCTTATGCATTGTATCAAGCTACAGAACCTTGCTTCATTCAGCCATCGTGCCCCTCCTTTTGCTTATTTCAGGCCGTTGTGCTTGGTATTCAGCTGATGTGCATTGTAAGAGGCCGCTATCAGTCCATTGGGCCTGGTATTCAACCGACATGCATAGCAACAAGCCATTGATGCCTTGTTTGATTCGAAGAGCCTTCATACCAGAAGCTCATTCTTTTTTTCCCCACTCACAATAGACAAGAACCAGTTATTCCTAGTATTCGGATTTCAGAAACCGGATATAATATATTAACCCACATCACTCGAGATCTTAAAAGCATTATGCTTCTATACATGGGGACTAGTGTAACATCACTCTACACAAAGCAGCATCAACTATGATGCGGTTAGTGATGATGACATTTCCGTCAGCTTCGAGAGCCCAATAAGGGGCACAAAATGCAGAATATTTACAAACATATCCTTAAACCAAGATCCACTTCAACGAACATCTTAATGTCACACCTTTGCATTTTGAACAATGCTATGCCTTAATTCCCAGAAATCCTCCGTCTCCCCCTACATACTCAAATCTCTTAATTCCCAGAAATCCACCGTCTCCCCCTACATACTCAAATCTCTCTTTAGGGACATTAATTCTAAATGTAAGCATGTACATCACGAACGTACTGTTCTCACGGGCTCTACAGGAAGATCAAACGAACACATAACTATAATGTGCACAAATAACAATTAACAAATATGCTCTTACATTCTAATAAGTAGACATGGTGCTTGACTCCCAAGGAAAACCCACTTGGGCAGAGAAGGAATGACAAATTGCAACTTTTGGTGAAGACTGATGTACAACTGCTTACTTTCTCGCCTATCCAGTGGGCAATTCACAGAGGCTGAAGACTCTTTGGGATTCCTTAAATTATATTGCAGCTTCATTTAATCTATACAAATAATTCCCTCTTACTCAAAAGGTACAGGGAACACCCAATCCATATGTTGATCTGATGCAGATAGCTTGCGCAACGCAATTTTCTCGAGCTGTCTTGCTCGCTCTCTTGATATCCCAATCCTATGTTCATGAAAAAAAACCCAATAGAAAGAAATTAGCACGATTTAAGACATAATTAGTCAGAATAGCTTGATAGAGGTAAATTGCTTGTTGATGATGCCCTGCACCTGTGGCTGATTCTCTCCAGTGAAACACCCCGTCCATCTGCACGATCAAATCCATAATGTGATCTCACAATGTCACGCTCTCTCTTGCCCAGCATAGTAGCCAAAAGTGTGTCTACATCCTCCTGAGAACGGGGGAGAACTGATCAGTTGATTTTTCTCAGTTTCAAAAACTGAGCTCATGAATTGATGCTCAGTATAAATTTACCTGCATGTGGCTCTTGTCAACTGTAACCCAAGGGTCATTTTCAATACAGGGATCTGCAACATACTGCCACATTTCCATGACAAAGTTAAAGACTACTTAAACTGAGAGCAGCTCTGGTTAGAAAGGACCGTCCCTCAGTCAAAGGGCCTTACATTATGCATTGAGTCATCGTCAACGCTTAAATTACCAAATCTTTTTTTTTTGTCAAGGGAAGTCATCTTTTTCGTAGCCTGTAGACAACATGCCAGGGTTAGATAAAGGAAGCAACAAATGAGAGAGAACAATCACCTATAACAAAGTTCAGAGACATGATGTTGAAGCTGAAAAATGACAGTATGGAGCTAGTCCATTCAAAGCAAGGCACTCTGCATACCTTAAGGGCACCAGAGACCATTGCACCTGACATGTTTAAGGTTTCAGAAAGACTCTGCACGAACCATATCCCACTGAGCCATCAGTAATTGCTCAATTTGAAGCTCCAATGACTCCGTTAACTTAGCAAACTGTACTGATACACCTAATGAAACAAAAAGTAAATCTTGCTCTTTCAAATAGGATATGAAATACATGTGAGGCAATCCAAGACAGTCCAAGTCACATGAAAGGGTGTTAGGACAAGTGAAGCAATCCAAGACAGTCCAACTCACATGAAAGGATGTTTCACTCATCAAATTTGTTCCATGAGGACACAAACACACACACACACACACACACACACACTGTGAGGACACAAACACAATGGAATCATATACAGGATCGTCCTTTTCTTCTCTTCTTTGCAGTCTGCCACTGGTGCATCGTCTTCTAGGTCCGTGAAGAAAATTATTCCTACTTGTGGTCCAAGGGACCGCTGGCTAGCTTTGAAATCTGAAGGATGGCCCCACAAGTGCTCCAATTTGGGTATCTCTTGATGTGCATCCATCAGGAGACGGAAGCTGACGACAAGAAAATATAAGCAAGCTACAAAAAAGCATCAAAAGCAGCTTCTGGATGTTTGATGCTACAAAGGCAGCACACCATGTGTTGGAGCAATCTCACGTGCCTTAAAGAAAACACATTCACTATTTAGATGGGCAAAGACCTAAGGTTAAGAACACCTTAGAATCTTGAGACTCGCATGCAACCCTGTATCAACTGTTCAAAAAGTGGTTGGCATTACCACTTAAAGAAACATACATGATGTGCCTTTTCTCAGTTTGGCAAATTTCTATCACACAAATGTATGGTTGGAACTATAACGTTAAAGCCTCACTTGTTAGCCCCCACATGAGGAGTGCAACTGGGCTTGACATCTGCATTATGTTGTGGGTATCTTGCAGCCACATGGCAGCAGAAAGAGTTCCTTCTTCATGTTATTTTAGGGCGCCCCAATGGGACACCCGTGTCAGCATTTAAGGGCTGGCTGTGGGCCAGCCCTGAGGCCCAAACGGAGGGCCAAAGAACTGCCCCAGGATGGGCTTTTATAGGCCCCAACAGCAGCGCCTGGTTAGCCGTTCAGGTCATCCAGTAAGGCCACCCATGTCAGCATCTAGGGCCGATGGTATGCCCAGATTTAGGGCTAGCAGAAGCGCAGCCATGCAGGCTGCTATGCAGACCAGCATATATGGCTGGCGATTTAGGAGAACTCAGGGCTAGTTCAGGGACTGGAAGAGGCAGGAGCGTGAACAGCAGAGGGCCTTTTATAGGCCATGATTGCTTGCTGGTTGGCAGATCCACAGACTGCAGACTGGCCAGTCAGCATGTTCAGAAGGGGTTCTTCCCCTATATAACGGCCTGACAGACTGGCCAGTTGGCCAGTCAGCCTGTTCAGGATGGGTTTTTCCAGATCCCCTTGAATGGGCGACAAATCAGTTCACCAGAGGCACATTTAAGTGATGTTTGATATTTGTTGGTGAGATTGGTTATTGCATAAGGTGGATCCCTTGTTGAGGGATTAGAACTGTAGAAAGGCTTAAGATTTGTACAGACTCAGTCAATCTCTACCAAATTGTGATATCCTCGAGCATGTTAGATTGCAAATGCTACTCAGTGGTTCATTTACATCATTCTTCACTGGCTTAGAGGGGTGAGCCTTCACAGTGATAGGGGAGATACAAAGCCAATTTGGGAACTCGAGACCATTAGATTACAATGCATTTTAGTCATTATGGTCTTAAAAATGCTTGACAGACTGAAACCCCAATCATTCTCACACCCTAGACACTCACAATTGGCCTAAAGCACTAACATGTGTTAGAAATTAATTGGAGAAGATTTGTTAAAATTTGAGATCTTTAGTTTACATTATGACTAGAGTTGGACTTTACAAACGAGCTATTAAGTTCAGAGGATTAAGGGGTCATGGAGCAAGGATTTCACATGCCTCGTCAATCTAGCTAAATCTGTGAAGTAAGGATTAGAGCTAGGTCTATTAATTAACCAAACCACAGTTAATCTACATTGCCACATGTCACAACATGCGCAGTTTAGATTAGATTGCTTTTCTACTTTCTGATTCAGCCTATTACTCATTCTGGCTAGCTCATGCACCTCCTTGCCTCACGCACCTTCACAGCAGCTCTCTTCTTGTACCACATTGCACCTTCACCCTCTCATATAGCCTTTCTCATCAACATCAACTTCATGCTTGCACCCTAGCTTTCTTTTACCTTCAACCAAACAAACTAACGATTCCACAAATCAATTCATAATGGCCTGCAGACTTCTTGCACGAGCTCCGCTCTCACGGCACTGCTGTTGTCGAGCAATATACTACCCCCACTGACTAGTGGAGTCGCCGTAAGAGATGAAATGTGAATGGGACTTGCTTTCTGTGCCAAGGCCAAACCAGTATGCACTGCGGAAAATATATTGCAATCCACTTATTGAAGAATGTGCACCATTGATCCCTTTAAGAATATGTCAAAGGCATCCTTCAAGTTTGTTCCAAACAGCGTTCCTGCAAACCCAGGAGAATCAACCCTCTGAAATCCACTCCGCATTGTCCCCGCTTCATCTTAGCCTCTTGAAGGTATGGAGTCAATGCACCACCTGTGACCCACATATGAGGAGAGCTCAAGGGCTTGACACCCTAGCATATATGAGGGTAGATGGTTCAATAAGGGGAAGGGATAACGCTACCATTTGGGCAGTAAGATAACTGCCACATAGGTAGCAGATCAGACTCCGTGTTTATATTATTTTGGGGCAGCCCAAGGTTGACAGTATGCCCACAGATAGGGCAGCTGTTGGGCTGTAGCAGTCCTAGCCATGTGCCCATATATGGGGCCTTGGGGCTGCTGTGGCACCAGCAGAGCAGCAGCTTATAATGGGGGGCTGAGGCCATCTATAGGCCTGGCCCTAGGTCCGCAGCATGTCGGCAGCACAGCATAAGTCAGACAGCATGGCAGACTGGCTCAGGGAGGATTGAAGCAGGTCGGCCGCAGACTGCAAGTCAGTCAGGTCAGGCCCTATATAGGCCTCCCTTGGAGGCATTCTTATCATTCCAGGACCAGCTAACTGATGGAGAGCACCTTGGAGAGCAGGAGGTCAGCAGTGCACCTAGAGATCATCATTGTTAAGAAAGTGCCTTGCAGCAGCACAAGTCCTTGATGTTTGCAGCAGATCTAGGTGCAGACCTACACCTGTAGGAGAGCAGAAAAGGTGCAGCAAAGGGAGCTTTGTCTGCAGTACACATCAGCAAATATCTTTGCAAGAGTGCTCAGCCTTGGTCAGCTATTAAAGCCTAACAGAGGCATGTGGCAGAAGAGTAGGAGTTACCTACAGAGGGTACAGCAAACAGAGCCTTATTTTGGTACCTTACCAAGGGAATGTTTCTAGAAGTGTTGCTATGTGCATTGGCAAATCTTTGTATGTGGTTTGGACCTATATATCTATTCTGTGTTGGCTGTATATCTGAAAACTCTCTCAGATCTGAATTGCCCGCTTTACATTTAAGTAAGCACACGTATTGGAGTTGTGTTCCACATAAGTATCTTGTGAACCTTCCACTACGTATGGGGGTTGGCGCAACCAACCTCCCTCTACTTTTCTAACATGGTATCAGAGTAGAAGGTTATCATCCAGGGATAGCCTTGCCTTGCTCATGACCGAAGCCCAGGAGATCGAAGATTGGGAACCTTCTCCAAACTGAAGGGTGGAATCCTTGGATGGAGCTCTCACATTCAGGTGCGCTTGTGTGGCTTGCAATAAGTGCAACTTAGGTCAAAAGACTTCAGGTCGTCTACACCAAGCCATGAGATCCAACCCACTCATTCCAAACTTCGAAGAGTCCAGACAGAACCAACTATCCAGGGAAATACGGGAGATGATGCAACAGGAGGAGTTACCTACAGGGTGCAGCAAACAGTCGGTACCTTGCCTTGGGGATTGTTCTAGAGGTGTTGGTATGTGCGTTGGCAAGTTTTTGTACAAGGAGCTCTCACATTCAAGTGTGCTTGTGTGGCTTGCAACCAGTGCAAATTAGGTCAAAAGACTTCAGGTCATCTACAGCATGCCATGGGATCCAATCCACTCATTCCAAACTTCGGAGACCCGTACGGAACAACCATCCTATATGGAAAGTGAAGGTTCACAGTGATGACACTGCCAGGGATGTATGGGAGATGATGGAAGGCACGGAGATGAAACCGATCAATGTGTTAGACACCACAGGGAAGATCATAGTTCCTGCTAATCCAGCTAAAGTGGAGTGGAACTTGAGGAATGCAGTTGTTCTTTCCATAATTAGTGGGACGACTGCAGCTATAGCAATATCTCATATCCAGCTGGCATGTACGGCACATGAAGCATGAAAAATCTTGCAGATCTCTATGAGACCAAGAACACACAGAGAATCATCATGCTTCAAAATCCACTTCAACCTGGATATAGATGAAGGAGTCAGCCCATGACTTTCTGGTGAAGTGTGAACATTCTCACAGATCAAATCGAAGCAGCTGGTCACAGGATGGGCTGTAACCACTTAGCCATGCTCTTAGTCAGTAAGATTTCGAGGGGCTACCAACAGTGGGTAATGACTCCACCACTAGAGAACGGACGACGCCATTCACGTTTGAGGAGATAGTCCATTTTTTCTTCAAGAGGAAGCTTAGGTGACGCTGTAAAACAGAAAGGAGGATTATGATGGTGACAAGAAGGCTCTTATAGCCAAGAGCAAGGGTGGCAAATGGAAGCCATAGGAAAAGAAGGAAGTAGAATGACAACATGGACACATCTGACAGTGTGGTAAGAGAGGAACTATTCTTAGTGACTCCCATTGAGATAGAGTTAGCAGACACAAATGTGACACTATTCATGAGAGACATTGAGCGGTGGAGCACAAAGCTAGACTTTGTGGTGAATGCGGAAACGTGTTGCTCAGCCGTGGCCATACAGTACCACTTGCAGAAATGATGGGGCTTGCTCAAATATGGAGCTTGTGCACAGAATTACACAAATGCATGAATGAAGAGGGTTGTTCTGGGAGGTACGTGGCTTACTCCAACAACAAGCATCACCAAACCAAGTCTCCAGGGAATGTATCCTCAATATGTTTTATTGGAGATTCCAATAGATAGATTGCTTTGAAGATGACTGTTTATTTTATGCAAGAGTTCTTAGTTGGATGGAGAAAGAAGGATGAAAGCCTTTTCGTGCATACAAAAGGGGATCTCTCATTGCGGAGGCCTCCGATGCTTGCTGCAAGATTGCTTTTGAGATTAGCAACAAAGACTCTGACAAGTTGGAGTTGCTGATTGGCAGAGGTGATGAGGAGGCTTCTCCACGCAAGCCCAGTTGCATGATGCTGCAAACAGCAGATGATGATTCAGTCAAAGCCTTTATAGTGGAGACTAGTAGAGAGATCCAGAGGATGAACCACGTAGATCCTCTCTAGCAAGGTCTCTACAACCAACTGTCTCTAGATTCACTACTTTCTCTGAGCAAACCTCAGGTTTGACCCATGAGTCTTCCAAGGCATTTTCCATATTTTCCACCACATGTAGCTCTCCCATCTCCACTACAAAGTCTTTGACTAACTCTGTTGTGTGAGACTCAAACATTCTGTAATTAATCTCATTTGAGTAGCCTCTTTGACAACTGATCTTGTCCACATTGCAACCTTTACGAAGTCCACAACACCTACTCATACAGTCATCAAGAAGTAGGCCTCACATGCCTCTGCCATAGTTACCACAGAACGAAAATGTTCCGAGAAAGTCCAATGCAAGAACGAAAACAGTTTCAGGTTGGGGGAAGGTGGACCTGGATCAGGAATGCCACATCAAATGACATTTCATTAAATCGCATGGAAATATACCAATATACGAAAAAAAATCGCTTTATACAGATCTAAACTTTCCAT
Source organism: Dipteris shenzhenensis (assembly GCF_047967505.1). Taxonomy (NCBI): domain Eukaryota; kingdom Viridiplantae; phylum Streptophyta; class Polypodiopsida; order Gleicheniales; family Dipteridaceae; genus Dipteris; species Dipteris shenzhenensis. The sequence goes on from NC_141610.1 coordinate 39,865,774, forward strand.
TTTATCTTTAAACTTTTGCACACACAAAAATCTATAGAAAGACATTGCATTAGCCCATAGAGAATGGATAATACGAAACTAAAAACCATAGAGCATGAAAACGGAGCGGGAGAGAGTAGGGAGCTGTAAAAAATTTCAGGAGAAGGGAAGAGAGGGGCTAGAAAGTTTGCTGTTAAGCAAGGGGGAGAGGGAGAGAAATGTGAAAGAGAGAGGAGCCAAGAAGAAGCTGATGAAGGGCTGAGAGGAGGAACTGAGAGGAGAGAGGGCTGAGAGGTGAGAAAGGGCTGAGCAGTGAGACGTGAGCTAAGAGGGAAGCTGAGAAGACTCGAGGAGGGCTGAGAGGAAAGCTAGGCTGAGGGAGAGCTGAGATGAAAGCAAGCGACAATAGAGAGTGCTGAAGCAGTACTGTAACGTGTAAAAATGCTCATCTATGTGGCAACACCAGGCAACTCTAGTCAGAATGCTCAAAATAGTGTTCCATCTGCATTACCTGGCATAGTGTTCCATCTGAAATAATGCTTGAAAGTGTTCCATCTGAATTCCCTGGCATTTGAAGCCCCCTCCACATTCTGAGTTTCCCAAGAATCTAGATAGGCATTCCTCATTCCAAGAAGGGGGAATGGTGTTTCCCTAGAAACCATGGCCTTTACTCTAGTTGATATTTCTTGTCATTGTAGAAAGCTAAGCACCTAGCCCTCGTCAACTCTTTAACCTCCATTCTCCCTAAAGAGAACTGTAGGACATCCAAATAATCCAAACCATGCTACTAAAATGATCATTACAAAAAGAGAACATTCCCTGAAAAACCTAGTTGAAATAGCTTAATATTGTAGAAAGCCAGGCACATACACAAAGTGACCCCTTATTATACATAATGCTCTTACTCTAAAACATTGATACAAACATTAGTTTTAACTAATCCTGAAGTCTCCATGCAAGCACACCTTCATCTTTATCCCCCTCAATATTGACGGTCTCATCCTCTGTCTCGGAATCTGATCAACACACCATCCACCACCTTTTTTAAGGAGTATGATTTGTGCACCAATTCTTAATGATTTACATCAATGCAATGACATCACTGTAAGTGTATCATATCTTGCGATGCTTGGAGCAACCACAAGAATAGTTCTTTTGTTATCTTATTTGCCCTGTTGAGTAGATTCTGCTGACTGTGATTAGTCATCCTCCTCCTATGCTTGGTCACCCTTCTTTTTCATGTAGTTCCTTGCAACAAAATGTCCAAGCTTATTGCCAAAAAGCATCCCTTATTCCGCCTCACCATCTGAAGTGTCCCTTTCATCTTTTGAAAAATCCTCAACCTTTTTCCTTCCCTTGTTGGGCTAGCTCTTGGCCATCAATGTCTTCTCATTGCCATTATCTCCATCGTAGAACTTCATCTAAGCCTCTTATTGGAGCAAAAATGGTCCAACTCATTAAAAGTACTCGGCTTTGATGGCATGAGGCAGGGAAATAAAAAGAGCAAGAGAGAGCCTGCTCGGAACATATATACCTTCATAAGACTAAAATGTATCCAATCCTACAAATTAGTTTTTTCGATAAAACGAGGGAAGAAAGGAGTTTGTAAAAGACATTAGTAAGAGAGAAAACTAAAAATAAAAAATAACTTAATAAGAAAGCTACACTTACGTTCTCATCAGTACCCAAGCATAAGCTGCCATCTGGGTTTCGATACATTTTGGAAACAATCTGAAATACAGATACCTTAATAACACTCGATAGTTGACTATCTTACAAATTAAACTTAATAACACTCGAAAGTTGACTATCTGGGTAAGAGACAAAAGAACAAAGAGAGAGAGAGAGAGCGGCGGAGCAGGAAAGCGAAAGGGGGGGATTCACAACCTAGTGCCAGATGACATCAAAAAATAATACAAACCAGAAGACTAAGAAGAAAAATGGGCTTTCAAGCTCCCACTTCAGATTTTAATTCTATGTTTGAGGATCCTCAACATAGAGATATCATAACTACAGCATAGAATAGAACAAATATTCTTCATTACTTTTCTTGCATTGTAGCCCTTTCAAAGATAATCACATAAGTTATTTGAGATATAAAATCCTCTTGTACAAAGACAAGAAAACCTATAAAATACACACAGATATCAAAACAGTCGGCCAACATGAAGCCATGCATTTCAAAACAGTCAAGCTGAAGCCATGCACAAAATACTTATGCATATCAAACATTCATGGTGAAGCCAGTTTTAGACAGCTCAGCTGAAAGGTTCAGATCTGGGTAACATCCTGCGTTAGATGTACAAGAATCAAAGTATATCCATCATCCAAATCCCTTATGGAAGAGCAATTATAGCTGAATGTACCTTCACAGACACATCTGCACGCTCCCCCCTTAAAGTAGCTGCAGCTCTGTTTATGATACCTAATCTTTCGTGCATATGTGCAGGTAACCTCACTGTCCTGGAGTGCTCTGCAACCGCCCGTGTTACACCCTGCTAGTCCAAGACAAAGCTCAGACATATTCCTTAAACAGCCAAAGTTAATCCCAGTATACCAGAAGTGTAACTATTACCTGCCGAATCCACCAATGCACATATGTTGACAACTTGAAGCCTCTCTTGTAATCAAACTTTTCGAGTCCCCGCAAAAGCCCCACAGCACCTACCTAACATCGGACGTCACCCAAGTATAAGCAATTCATGTAGGGACTATTCAAAGTCTCACCTACATTAGACAGTGTCATCTCATCATGTCAACACAGGTTGAAAAGGCAGCTCGTCCCTATTATTTCTAAGCTCGTCTCAATAGGAGCAATAAAAACTGTGCACGCTTTATACCTGACCAGGTTTTATCAGTTTTCAGTTGGAGGTAAGGAGGGAAATGTGTGTGGCAGGAAATACCTGTATGAGATCAGACAGGCTAATCCCATAACCTGTGTACCTCCTTGCCACAGAGATCACAAGCCGTAAATTAGAAACAAACATCTGATCTCTTGCTTTCTGAGACTCCAGTAGCTTGGACTGCAATTCGCGGAAAGGTAGCTTGACACTCGTAGCCCATAACTCATCGGCAGGCTCACATCCAAGCATGTGTGTCAGCCTGCAACCATTATCATCATCAAGCTCTCGCACGAAGAAGCTAGAAAAAGTGTCAATATACATATATTTAGTGAATCCAGGAACATGCCCAAACTCATCCTCTCAAGACCCAACGCAGTGCTGTGTCGATCTCATAAGACATTCCTACAAACATCAACTCCTGACAGTGGGTGTAGACCATAGTATTAACATATGGAGAAGACACTGATAAGACTCGTCTCTGTGTAAGAGAGCTGTTTGAAAGGACTCCAAAGCTAGTCAGTACCTTTGCTGAGACTACAAATAATAAATGCAAATTCAAGCACAGTTCTTAAAACAGGTAGCATGCATTGGAAGAAGCAGCAGCCTACTTTTTCCTGGCCGCTCTAAGATTTTGGCCAATTTTCATCTTTTTGGAGAGTATAACTTCTTCCTCAGCCGTCAAAAGTTCTCTCTTCATCCTCGCTCTCATGTAGCCTAGAGTGGAGACAGACTCCAACGCCTGGTCCATACTGTAAAGCTTTCCCTTCCTGGCCTTTGATTTTCGAGATGCTGCAGGCGTGGGACGCTCGACGTCAGATGCCGCCTTCTGCTTTCTCCCCTCAAAACGGCGTTGTCTGGCGGACGGCCTGCCTGATCTCACTAAAGTGCCTACCTCTTCATTTTCAGAGCAACTGCCGGATCCGCTCCGTTCAAGCTCCAGACGTTCAACAGCCGTCAAAGCCCATTGGGATTCCAGGAGCGAACGCTGAAGCTCTGTTAACAAGGCTTCAACATGAGACCAGGTCTGCATAGACAGTGGTTCGTTATCGAGAGTCTCAAAACAATGCTGCAAATAAGGGGACCAAGACTGCCCAGACCCCGCCCCATAGGCGGTTACGCTCTCCCTTAGCGCCTTTGGCGTATTTGGAGCTGAACCACCGGAGGATGCTCTTTTGAGACCTTTCCCGAGAGCTGACTTTGGCTGCAGGTAAATTACTCGATCGCAGCCAGTGGAGAACTTTTCCTGGCCTAGCAATTTGTCGTGAGATTCGGAGGCAAGAAGGGACGAACGTAAAAGCTGTGGGGAAGTGGCAAACACCATTGGCCAAACTCAAGGCAATAGTCTTGCGGGGATTGGAGGTCCCAGAATGCCCAAATGCTCAACTTTGTGCTAGGATCCTTCCTCACAGAACAGAGCACAACTCAGCCCACCTAGACAATTTTGTTCGAGAATTGATGCTGGCCTGCTCGCAAACCATGAAGTATCGAAGAAAATTTCAATTCAGCCTGGAAGCAATTCAGCCTGAGCTTCCAAGAACGCTAATGAGCAAGGAAGCAAGGGAGAAGCTGTTAAACATAAGGTCACTGCCAGTGTCTGTCAAGTGTAGCTGCAAAGTCTAGTGCTTCTTGAGGTAAAACAGAACTTCTCCCTGGCTGTAGCGTTTGCTCCCGGGCGGCTCCAGCTCAAAGAACCTCTCTTGCATTGCCCGCCTTGTTTGTCTCCATTATCGAGCAATGCGAGCTCCAAAGACTCTGCTCCTCCAGCTAAAAAGCAGACGAAGAAGAAGTGGAGCAAAACACCAAGAAAGGGGAGAGGGGAAGGAGGCAAGAAGCAAGCGAGGCAAAAGAGAGCAAATGTGGGCGAGAGAATGAGAGAGAGAGGAGAGGAGGAGGGGGGGGGGAAGGTCAAATTTTGAGACAAGAGAAGAGGTTGGCTATGGTGGGATAGAGAGTTGCTCCATCTGTCGATATGAGGCTATGGAGGTGATGAGCAAAAGAGAGAAAGAGGGAGAGAGAGAAAGAGATGAAAGGTGGCAAACTTTCAAGGGGAGAGGAGAGATCAAAATTTTGTGACCACAAGTGTGGTTGGCTATTGTGGGTGGGATTGAGTGTTGCTCCACCTGGCTATTGTGCTATGGAGCAACAAAGAGAAAACTAGACAAAGAGAGAGAGAGAGAGATGTGAAAGGTGGCAACCTTCGAAATATCACTTGTTTTGGATCATTGTCATCCTCATTGGTCGTCCCTGATCTCCTTCTATCTTTCCCTTCCTTTTGGCTCTCCCCTCCACTTTTTGGTCCCACCCCTCTTTCACACCTTAGATATTTTCAAATTTTGTAACATTCTCGCTTGCTTGGTCTCATTACCATCCCCCAACAAGCTTACCACTAACCGCCTCTCTCATGTATGTTTGCTCCTCACTTGCATCGGCACCTTATCTTTCTTTTAGATAGAGTGCAAATCGAGAGTCGGCGCCTTTCTTTCTTTTACATTTAGTGCAAATTCACAGCAGTTACGAGCCTACTTTTCGACTTTGTTGAGATCCAAAATTTTTGCGTGTGGCACTTGCACGAGACTTACATCTAATGGAGAACTCTTTTCCCCCGCTTTATGTATTCAATGCCACCTCAATTGTGAATCCCTTGTATCCAAAAGAAACTCACGAATGATTGCCATCCTCATTGGTCACCCTTGATGTCCTATCAATCCCCCGCCCCCCCCCCTCTTTTGTCTTTTGGCTTTCTCCTCTACCCTTTTTGGTCCACCTTAAGTTCCCAGCCTTTTTGCACCAGACATATTTTTAATTTTCTAAGATATCGCTCGGTGATTACCATCAAGCAAAACTAATCACCTCTCATTTCTCTTAGATATTTTCAATTTTGTAAGATCCTTTCTTTATAACAAGCAAAACTAATCGTCGCCCTCATGTGGGTGTGCTCCTAACTTATTATTGTTGGTGTTTCTTTCTTCTATATCTATACTATATCTTAAGGAGGGAGGAGGGAGCCAACCTCCCATGTGTCGCGAGGGGAGGGAGAGCCAAATGCCACATGTAGATCAACTAAAAGCCTCCAAGCACCATGTGTCCTGAGGCTAGAGACTAGGAGGCCATAGGAGTTTGCAGGGAGCGAAGCATTGAATGCTTCATTTTGAAACTATGGCGGTGGGGAGGGATGGAGTGGAGCATTGAATGCTTCATTTTGAAACCATGGCGGGCACGGATGGAGAGCGAATGCTAAGGGAGGGTGCTAGAGAGTCGAGCCTACCATGCTTCATCTATAAGCTTCAACCTCCTCCTCTCAACCTCTCCTATCTAGCTCCTCCTCTCCGCAACTCTAGCATGCCTCCCAGCTTGCTCCTTTTACCTGCGTAACTCCATAACAGTGCGCCATTCCTTGCCTCCACATTGTGTACCATTCCCGCCTCTCCTGCCTCCCTTCATCGTTTGAGGAGGAGGATCCTTCTCTTCCTTGCGTTCTTGCTCCTACTGTCCTCCACCCGTAGAGCAAGGGTAAAAGAGATGATTCAAAGTACCTCAGATGTCCAACTGACCACAAGGTTACAAGAAGACGAAGGTCATGTTGAGCAAGTGCACACTGATAAGGATGACCAGAAGCATTCCACGAGGCATTGACCTCCTTTGTTTCTGCAATCTTCCTTTCTTTCGTACATTTACCTATATGCATGCTTCTTTCACTTAATTGGCCCCCGTTCACTGCCCCCGAGAACTTAATCTATGGCAAAGCTTGGCTGGGGAACATTCAAGACCTAAGCGGTAACTCAGATGCTTGCAAATCCGTGGCTGAATAATGCCTTTGCATCTTTGCATGGGTAACATGCTATTTCTCTCTTTACACATTCTTATCATCAACGGAGCCCATAGTCAGCAATGGCCTAGCTCTCTTATGTTTGCCAATGGCTGAGCATATCGTCTATCCGTAACCCAAACGGATAAAACTTCCAGATGAAGTTATTTGTAAAATGATACAATGCCAGTGACTGGCTAAAGGCTGAAGCGTGTGGCTAGGGTGAAGTTTGGTAGGGATTGGGACCCCAACCTTGAGATCCATCAGGCCGTGCAAGCCCATTAAAAAGTATCGCACATGAGAATTCTACCAATAGTATCGTTGAGCAAAAATGTTGTTGCCAGCAAACAACGAGCTAGCTCATATGAGGCTCGAGGCCTGCTTTGTAGATTCGTCTTGCTACAAGATTGCAACTGCAACACCGCATTGTGAATGGAGGACTAACGAGATTGAGCCCAAAATTGGTCGCAGATGTAGCATTTATGAAAATCGTGACAATGAATTGATTGTAGACAATCGTGGATGGTGGTAGTGACAATGATCAGATGGTTTGCATCGTTGAAGGAGTCAAGGTAGGCAGGAGAAAATGCCTCGGCTCTAAGTTTTGTAGGAAGGTCACCTGTGACAGTGAAGCTGATAAGTGTTGCTCCCTACTACCAAGACTCAACCATTGGGAAGAAGGTTTGCTAAACTCGAACCAGATTGAACCACGAACTGAGCCCCATAAGGAGCGTCAGGCTAATAGAGAACGGGTTCTAATGCTTGGTTGATGACATTTCTCTTGCCTTGATAGCCATCAATACTTCGCTATAGGAAGAAACACCGTATGGGCATAGTGTCCATCTCCCATGCTAGATTTGTAGTTCGGGAAAGCAGTAGGATATCAAAATCTAATTTGGCATAAGATTATCTAGCTCCCTTGCATAATCAATTCCTTTTGCTCCCGTTGTTGGAGTATGCTATTTACACGAGTAATAGAGAAGATGAACACTACACTAGCTCTCGACTATCATTGATATCCAAGCTCCTTATGAAGTTTCTGAGAGTAGTATTGCTCAAATATCTTGAAGTCGAAGGAAAAGTCGTGACTAGATGAGCAGAATAATGCTACGAAGGAGGGGGAGCAAAAGTGGTGCCTAGCTTATTAGCTTGGCTTTCACCCTCATTGCTCCTCCCCCTCCCACACTAAGTGGTTCTCTTCCTTCTTTCCTATTCTCCCTCTCCCATTGTTTGTCCATGCGGCCAATATTGTCTCTTAGGTGCCGTCTTTCGATCCTTTCTTCTACTGTGCCACTTGAGGTGTGGCTAGCTCCCTTTGCACTGCTACATTTCGTCACAAATGAAGTTTCTCACAAGAATCATAACCTGAGCATGCTCAACCATAAATGCACAATTACTTGAGTAGATGGATGTATGTTCAAATGCTTTTCAATAAACGGATGAATTTGGATGTCAATAGATGGTGCAAGTAGTTATGTAGAGGCTATAATGCTTACAGAGCTCGCAAATAGATTTTTCTGTGAGTGCTGAAGTAAAAATACGTCGATGGAGATGTAACCATGTGAATTGTTTGAGTGTATATTGATAGGTTAGTAGCTTGGATAGGTGCACTTTCACAACTCCATTGAAGATGTCTTTCTCGACGATCGTGTCAAGCAACATGCACCATCTCTACACCTCTGTTCCCCCCTTAGAGGGAGTTGATTTATGATTCTTAGCATCCAACCATTGATTCTTTTTAGATGCTATAATCAACATCTCCAAGTTCTCTTGATTTTCCTCAGTCACATCAGTCGAGCTCTTAGTATGTTATATTGTATATAGCTTGAATTTCCAAATCCAAAAAGGGCATAGATTAAGCCATTCAATCAGGTAGGATTCAAGATTTTCATCAGAAAAACCTCAAGAAGCTTTCCTAGAATCAAGTTGGCCTCCTTGGCCATTGTGGAAGCTACAAAGATCATAGTATTTTCCTTGGAAGATGTTTGGGCTATAAAGATCCATCGAGATGACAAGTCTTGAAGTGTTGACGTTGCCCATGCTGTGTACATTTTGCAAGATCTCCTCCCTTAGTAGTCATTTGATGAGGAATCCCTATCAATGGAGATGACCCAAGCAACTATATTCTTTTGCAAAAAACATCTTGGAATGACCAATGTTTTTCCCCAACAGACACACACACACACACACACACACACACACACACACACACAATCTATAGTGAAATAGGGTGAGTCAAATATGTTGTATACATATGCATGTGTAGAGGTGTGGGTGTGTGTTTGTGTATGCACATATACATTTGTATGCATGCACACATGCTTAATTTAGTTAATTTCATAAAATTTATATATTTATTTAGTCAAACTCAAACCAAGACTGACTGTGTTGCAATCTAGCACTACATTAGCACTCAAGATATGAAACACATTAGGCACATAATCTTACATAAAACAATGAAAGCCATGTAGGAAAGCTAAGAGGTGGATTTAGGAAAGTTGAGAGGTATAATGGACAAAGTAATTCTAAGAAACCAAAAAGCCTTCATGCAATTTAGGCCTTCAAAGTGGATGTCATCCTCCAAATGTGTGAACTTTCAGCACAAGCACACACATGCATGCACAAGCTAAGACTATCTATTCTATTTCTTAAGGAAGAATAAGCAGTGGCACCCAACAGACATGCAACATGAATAGATTCCCATAGAGGGAGCTCGGCAAAGAGCCTCCTAAAGAGTGAGTTGAGCTGAGCCACATCGCAGTGTTTTGTTGCCTCCTAGAGAGTGAGATAGGGAGCGATGTCAGAGGTGGAGCATGCAACAAGAGAGCTACAAAGATAGAATGTGGAGTAGTTTTAAAGTTGGTGTCTTCTTTAAGAGCTCCTCCTAAGTGCAAGGGAAGGTTGTGCCATGTGACACCCTCTCATTGCCCCTTGACTTGCTACTCCCATGTTCTCTCTCCTTGCATGCCTTGCCCATCAAGCTTCCCCCTAACCCACTCACTTCATCGATGTTCCCCCCCACCTACCCCATCTCTCTCTCTCTCTCTCTCTCTCTCTCTCTCTCTGTCTCTCTCTCTCAACCTCCACATCCCCCCGCTCTAATGTATGATAATAATATCCTCACTTTCTCACTTTGATAAGGTACTTATTGTGCTACCATCTATTTTTCCAAGAAAGAAAGAAAATATTACAAGTGTAGGGTTCACCTACATGATTTTTAGGGTTTTTTACTTTTGGGAGGGTTTAAATCAAGTGCTTTAATATAGTACCTCATTTTCTTACTTATATACTTTTTTATGAGGTATCATAAGGGTAGTGCCACCACATGGCACCCCACCCTCCTTCGAGCCTCTCCTAGGGCATGCCTTCCACCCACATTGTTTTTTGTCATGTCCTTGAGGTTTTCCTGGCCTTAGTTAGTTGCAACTACCCACCACTCCTCTTCTCTTGCCATGATTCCTCTTGCCTCAAGTCCTTCAACACTAATCCCAATCTCGCCCTCTGCATTCTATGTTACACATCGACCGGCTCTTCTAAGGTTTTTGACTCTAGGTGAATCCAAGGAGAAATGGGAAGAAATATGCTAGGCGAATCTAGCATGCACAAAAAGACACACACATGCACGTGCATGCGTGTGCATACATAGGCACATACACAGACATCAACATTGGCCAACGGAGGGAATTCTCAATTCTAAGGAGGTGGATAGAGGATTTGTACATGGTTGACATTGTGGGATGAGTTATTCATGGAGGTGTAATACGAATCCAAGCATGTGGGAACATCATTGGGCAAGGTTTATACCTATGAAGATGATGAGATGCAGAGGCTATTGGTACATTTGAGATGAATAAGATTTTATGTGCATATGTGGCCTTCAAATCCACCATCATTTGTTATCTACTTTTCCACTTTATGTTTGATTATGAACATGGTTGAGGAAGATGGATTGATTCTTCTTAACTTTTCTTTACCACCCTTCTAAAAACAAGTTTGTTAACGCTCTCTCACTCTCAATTTTTGAGATAGCTTAATTCTTGAACACTAGATCTTATTTTGATGATGTACCTTACCATGCTACTATTTATTTTGCCAAAAAAGGGAAAGCAAAGATGGAAACTTATCTTCTTCTGTAGGGATTTTGGGAGGGAAATATACTATTGGAGTCACACCAAGTAAAAAAAGCTTTATTGTATCTCTCCTCTTTTGTTTCTAAATTGGTTTGGGAAGACATCATATGTAAACCAAGGAGTAAAATACACTCTCTCTATGTTCATGCACGTGCGCGCATGTATGCATCTCTCTCTCTCTCTCTTTATATATATATATGTGATGTGGTACCTTATCTTCTTTCTTCTATTCTATTTCTAAAGGAAGAGTTACCATGTGGCATCCAATGGACATGCCACGTGGAGAGCTTTCTAGGGAGTAAGCTACATGGAGAGCCTCTCGGAGAGTGAGCTGCGCTGAGCCGCATGGTAGTGTGCTATTTGCTCTGGAAGAGTGAGCTACAAAGAAATGTTGGCGTTAGAGAGTATAGCGGGAGATAATTCTCACATGATTTTGATTGTGAATGATGACTAGAGTCAATTGCCTTGTTTGTCTTTGATTGCTTTGTGGGTGTTTTTTGGTGAATATTTAGTGGATGATATGGGCTCTAAAATGGTTACTCCGTGAAATACCAAGACCAAGAATCTATGTCATGGGGTGTGATGGAGTAAACTTTACACTATGAATTTTTGCAAAGTACAATGGCTTTGACGCTTTCTACATGAACAACGGATAATTTTCACTTGACATTCTTTTTTAGTTTCCTGAATGGAGATGTAGATGGATTGCAAGGATGATGCAGTCAGAGGATGATTCATTTACCACATGGTTGCATTGGTTTTGAAAACTAGGAAAAATCTTAATTACTATATTTTCACGTTTTACTTGTTGTTAATGGAATTTTAGAAAACATCTCAATAAAGAAGAAGTTGAAAATGTGATACAAAAATCCAATGTGAATTTTGACATGAACATATGGGATAATGTTGGCTTCTGATGGAAATTTACACAAAATGTATAAAATAAGATATATAGACCAAACGAAACATATTGCGAATTTTGTATCAACGAGAGAATGTAGCAGTTGTGTGCAAAAACATTAATACAACAATTAGCACTAGAAAGGCTTAAAGGAGAAGACTTTAGATGTACAAAATCTATAGAGAAAATATCTTGGAAATATCCACCAAGAAATACAAGAATCAAGATATCCACAAATCAAAGTGGTATCAAAATTGCTTCCATACATAACTACTTCATATAAAGCACACAAAAAATCCTAAAGATGGATAACAAATGCCCATAAATGTTGTTTCTCTCAAACGATAGTTCTAATAATGTCACCTCTAAAAACATACCTAATGCCAATTCAAGAAGCTTGCTTTTTGGCCATAGTTTTTGGCTACTAGGTAAAGCTGACGTGTGAGCTCTTCTTCCTTGTGTGCTCCCTTTGTCATAATCTTTTGCATGTTTGACTTGGACATCACGTATCTGCTCTGTTGTTGTCCTCTACAGTTTTGGGGATCTCTCTCCTCTTAGCTTCATCGGCCTTGCTTGTTATGCCAATCCTCTTTTGTTGTTGGTGAGTGTCAATTCCTGGATTTAGTTTGTGTCTACAGATTTTAAGCTCTTGAGCCGTTTGCTTCATTCATGGTTCCTCCTTGCTTTCGGTTCTTCTCATCTTTGCTCACCTTTTTACCTTGATGGAGGCCTTTGCCCTTTTAACCCTTTGAGGAGTTTGCTTGGCTGCTAGACCGGGGTCTTCATTGGTTCTTCTAGTTGTGCCTTCACACTACTTAGGCCTGAGCGTTCTTGATATTCAATCAAGTTCTAGGTCCTCTTTGACATTGTTCCTCGTTTGTCACCTTTTGATTAATTAAAAGGTGAGTTGCTTCTATAGTTTGTAGCCCTTTTTGTTTTCTGTATGTATGTATATACAAAGTTAAAAAGCTTTTTCATGGTGTGATGATCGTGGGTTTTCGTGAAAACTATGTATTTGGAGGGCTTAGCAAAGCCAAAGTTTTAGAATACACTTCTTACTACACGTACTAGTCTAGCGCAATGATTCTAATAAGATGTCTACAAAGTTCATGGCCCAACTGGTGGAACGATACAAGTAGGGATGCTTCTATAGTTTGAAGCCCTTTTTTTAAATTATATGTATGTATGTATATACAAAGTTAAAAAGCTTTTTCATGGTGTGATGATCGTGGGTTTGCGTGAAAACTATGTATCTAGAGGGCTTACACAAAGCCAAAGTTTTAGAATACACTTCTTACTACATGTACTCGTCTAGTGCAATGATTCTAATAAGACATCTACGAAGTTCATGGCCCAACTGGTGGAACGATACAAGTAGGGATCAACCACTGCAACCTCACTTATAACGTAATGTTATGATCAGTTGATGGCATGCACGATAGTTCACAGCTCCATAGGAAAAATCGATGCTCGAAAATGTGAGATAACTATAGATGCACGATTTTACCAAGTAAGGGAGCTGGAAATACCTCTCCAAGCTATGTACATGAAGCTTAGAGTTACTCTACTTCATGCAAGCCATCAATGAGATGTAAGATTATTGGTAAACTATGCTACACATTAGCTGAGGACTCAATAGAGACCTAGGAAAAGCTAATGAAACTAAACCTAGAAAGTACGTATAATAGCATCCTTGAACCCGTTTCTTCACATGTCCTATCCACATCCATTGGCTTACTCTTTATTTTTTGCTATATATATGAAGTTAGATAGCTTATGTCAAACACTGACTTTATTAGAGGACCCATATGATCGCAGGTCCCAGACTTGACAGTGATGGGATTCTATTGAAGATGTGTTCCTATGATTATATAAGCAAGGTATTTGAGGAACGGAACTATGAATGAGACCCACACGATATGCTCTGGCAATCATCTAGATCTTCGCCAAGCTCCTCCTTCCCATTAGAGAAGGACTACTTTTGTATGAGGTTGGTAGGCATCAGCTAAGGGCACCCTTAATACCCCAGCATAGCCTCTCGTTCCCCCACACACTGGCATCTAACCTTAGCATAGCCTAGACTCCATAAGGAAATATAAAATGGTGACTATCCCCCATTTCTTATTGGTTCTTAAAGGAGTACAAGGTCTTTAAACATGCTGCAGTAAGCCTAAAATGATGCATGTAGATCGTTACATAAGTACATGTAACAAAATCCTCACTTAGTTATAAACACACGATATTTGAAACTGTTTACCAGGACTTGATGCTTCAGAGCTCGATAGTCTCCCTTTCTTAGTCCATGCTTTTGACCCTAAGGTATATACGAAGATAGAAACTCTTGACCCGGGCAGCATTACGAGACCTTCGGTGTGGCTACTGTGGCTAAATACGATGTACTCCCCTATAATGGGTGGAGGGATTTTTCCATTCATGGAGCTCATATAACTCCCCATTAGTAGGAGTAGTTTATTATTTTTACTCTACTTGGATTACTATCATAAACTGAGAAAGAATGCCTTCTTGTATTTGTTTATATATGACCTGTATTTTTCAACATTATTGACGATATTCAAATAGATTTGTGAGATGTCTATCTATTTTTGAAGGTACCCCATTATTTTCTTGAATGCTCGGAATATATAATGTCTAAGACACTCTAAGGGTATATTGAACATGCAGCGTATCAATCGACCAGAGATGTATCATAAAAAATAACAATTTGTACTTTATTAATATCTCTATTACTTAGGGTTTAATACAGTATATGTCTTGATTACGGCAATTTTTAGCAGGCAATACAAGGAGAAGTATGGACCATCATTGATACAGCTTTGGGTATTTCTTGAAGGAGTCCTTTCATGGACAAGATCTCATACTTATATATGAATTTCCCAAGCATTGTATATTCCTATAATTTAACCGAGGAATTGGGAATTAATAATATGGAGAGGATTATGCATCATTCATATTTATTATTTTTTGATTTTTGCGTATTTATATCCCAAAATGTTAGATACTGCAAATTAAAATGAGTGACATGGATAACAACTGTGGGCCAGCATGGATGCCTGCAGTCCCACATTCAAAGGTCCTTGTTCTAAGTTGTCCTTTATGTGGATGGATGCAGGTAAGTTGGCACGCTTCTCAACCAAATTTGCAGATGAAGATTTTTGAATATTACACTGGCACAATAACTACTATGGATGGAAGAACACTTTTGTATATCCTATAGTATTGGTTGTTCTTTCACATACAACTTTTCGGTATCACCCAAAATTTTGGGAAAAGACCCAGTTTTGTATCGATTTACCATACATATGGGTGTGTTTTGGAAAAACTTTGAAATCCCTAATTATGGCCTCTATGATGCAGTTTTTTGGGATGACATATGTCTCTTTGTTGCAAAAATTCCCTCATTTGACAATATGAGGGATTTGGGTAAGATGAATAGATGATGATAGATTTGGAGTAGCATATGTCTCCTTTCCAACTAGTCTAAGTTGTTTATGCCACCAAAACTTCATATACTACAATGACAATATTGTTATACCTATTTTCAAGACACTTGGAACTTTCTATGATGGAAAAGGGCATATCTTTTATTGAATTAATAATTGAAGGCTCCTTGAGGTAATGAGGTAAAGGACTCTGAAATTTTCAAAGTTATTTGAATCTGAGAAAAAGAGAGAACAAGTAGAGATATAGGATGAACATACACATGCACGCATGCATGCACACACGCGCATGCATGCACACACATTTTCTACGCTTTACAAACACACATATTTCACTTGGATCTTGGGTCCCATCATATGTTAGCAACAACAAGGAATATATTACGGGTTATGGAGATATGATTTTAAAGCATGGGAAGAACCAAGCACTATATATTATTTGCTTAATAGTTACTACAAATCTTACATGATCTTAGGCTAGGTATTTAGATATCTAGACCTATCTCTACGAGGCACCGACCCACGTACTCCACAGCCCATCTCTCTCTTTCTTTGTTTGGCCATAACCGTCTCTTGTTAATTTTATTTTTAAGGCCTTCACCTTTGACTCGTCTAAGCTCTTACAAGACTCTTTCCCCACTATCCCCACTTCCCATGCGAGCTTTTTTTCTCCTCTTGTCTCTTTGCGCTTTTTGAAAGCCTTCTCTCCTTGTTAGGTTGCTTATGTAATAGTAAGTACTTTATAATTTTTGGTCTGTATTTAGGACATTGTCTGAGCCATAATTTTGGGTGCTTTTTTTTTACACTAATGATCTATATTCCCCCTTCTCTCTTGAGTTCTAATTTTGTAACCTTTGATTTGAGTCATCCCTTTACCAAACCAACCCCCTTTTCCCTCACATTTCTCCTTTACTACCCCCCTAAACCTTAATCTCCCTCTACGAAAAACCCCCTCCCCCCTATTGTACCTTCTCTTTACACAAACCCCCCCTAGACCATCCCCTACCCTAACCTTACCCCCACTAGGCTAACAACCTTTGTGCTAACCGCCCACAAAGCATTGCCCTATTACGTCCTTTTTTACCCTCTCCTCGGCTTTTTCTTGCACTCCAGTATCATCCTCTACGTGTGCTTACTTCCTTGCAAAAGATTATTTGTGTGCATGTGATTGTAGCATATATCCCCCCCTAGCTCCCTCTCTTAACTCACACACTCACTTTAACCTCACTCTACCCCTACCCTATCCCCAAACCTTCTTCTACTTTCACTGTCGCCACCAGTGCCATCTTTTGTAATTGATAGTGAGTGGTTGGTTGGCCATTTTCCACCTTGGGAGCTATATATGGCTGCACTTACCTTCATGTCATCTCTACCTTTTCCTCGACTATTCAAAGCCACTTACCTTTTCCCCTGCCTTGGCTCCGTCACCTAGTTCGGTCATGCCTTCTTTCAGTTCGCCTCCCTTCTACTTGTTGCAAGGTTGCCTCTTAGTTGCACCTCTCTTAGTTTCATCCTTTTACATTTCTTCCATTGCTCCCTCTCCGCAGTAAATATTTTACCTTGAACCCTCGTAGTTAATTGCCATTTTTTTCATGTGCCTTTAAATACACACACATGTTTTCTCTTATATATATATATATATATATCTCTCTCTCTATATATATCTATATATATAGCTTGCTTGCTTACTTGTTTCTTACTTTATTTTTTTTGAGTCTTTTTTATTGTGTCTTAAGGTCATTCTTCATTAATTTGTATTGTTTGATTAATTTGTGACTTTTACCTCATTCTATCTAAGTAATTCTTTATCATTTCTAGTTCCTCTATAGGCTTTTAAAAATTTTACTTCTCCAAGTCTGTCTATTTATAATTATCTGTACATCCCTTCTTTGCCCATTCACTTTTCTTTGTTGGCCCCCCTTTTCTTTCCTCTATAGTTATGGTTTGGCTCTTTACACTAGAATTTCCATTATTCTATTAACCTCTTTTTTTTTCCTTATATGGTTACAAACTTTCTTTCTTTTTTACCTTAAGACATTAGATTTGAATTTAGTATGATTTTTTAATTTAGGAAACTTCTTGTTAGTAAACATTTTTTGTTTCCTTCTTAAGTTAAGTTTTAACACTTCTTTAGTCTTTTAGTCTTTGAAAAATCCCCCCCCCCATTTCTCTTCCTTCTTTCGTAATTAGACAAATTTTCATCTACTTTATTTATAAGTAATTAGGTCATCTTATTAATTTTCAATAGTCTTTGCTTCCTAATTTCAATAACTTTGCATTTTATTAGTTTCCTATTAGTTTATTTTATCTTAGTTATTTGATTAATTACCTTAATGTAAGGGTGTGGAATTACCCCCTTTTTTTTAAATTTGCTCTTGTAATTTTCCTTCGATTAAATTCTTAATTATTATTATTATTTAATTGCCTTAATTACTTTTGAGCCGTTATTTAAAGGGTGTGGACTACCCCCCTTGAATGACACATTGTTATTAAAAAAAATGATCTCTGACCCTCAACCTAATTGCTATATTCAAACTCAATCAAGTCTGTGTTTAAATAAATATTTTTTCCTAATTTTTTTCTCCATCTATTTAAGTAATTGCTTGATAAGGTAGGCTTTTTTTTAAAAGGGGGAGGTTTATCTCCATTGTTTCATTGATTAGTTGAAGCACCTTGTGGTGTCCATAAATTTTGACCAAACCCCTTTCTCACCTTCACTTTTATTTATTAGCCTATAAAACTATTTTTAGGTTCTTATTGGCTTTAAAATGAAACCCCTACAATTTTTTGCTTAATTCCCTTTAAAGATCCTTTTTTACTTTAGAATTCTAAAAGGGTTGTTCATGTTCTTTGGTAAAGCGAGGGGATACATGCATTACCTCTATTAACCCAAATTCAACTTCATTGTTCTAACAACTGGTTGTTTTGAATGGTGGCAGGTAAGTGGACCTTTTGACCTTGGAACTTGGACTACTTGATGGATTCAAAGCCCTTTTCCAATCTTGTGTTCTCATTTCAAACTCAATATGATTATAAATTCTCAATTTTGTTAGAAATTTTGCAAAACTCTCAATGTTCTGCAATTCCCAACTTAGATGTAAATATATTTTTGTACTTGTCTCATATAAAGCTTTTTATCCAAATGGTGGAATTAATTGTATGGCTCATTTATTGATGGGACTATTAAATCTAAACACACACATGCACGTGTGCTTGCACACACATACACCCCTTTTCTCAACATATTGACACTTTTGAGCTTCACAAACAACCAACTCCCCGACCCCCTCCTTGCCCCCTGCCCTCTTTTCTCCTTGCTTTTTAGCACGTGCTTTTTCAGCCTTATATGTTTATCTTTATCGCATTTTATTGCCCCACCTTTCTCTTCTACCGTACACACACAAGCATGCACGCGTGCACACACACACACACACATGTGCACACGTGCATGTGCACATGCACACGCACACGCACACACACGCACACGCACACGCACATGCGCACACACATGCACATGCACACGCACATGCACATGCACATGCACATGCACACGCATACGCACACACATCCACATGCGCATGCACATGCACACACACACACATACACACACACCAATTCTTTCCTTGTGTACAGCCTCAAACTCACACATACATACAAATATACACAACCATTCCTTACACTCATACACAACCTTAAAACCCCCCACAACCTTACCCAACTGCCCATACACCCGCACCCCCATCCACCCAAACTATCACCATCACCACCATCACCCATGCAGTCTTGGTTGCAAGTTGCTTTGTTGATTGGACATTAACCCCTTTCAGTGGGATTTTTATAGGCACTTGCTTATACACTCCCCATATTCTCTCACCTCTACATCGATTTGTAGACTCATTGCCATTCCACTCCTCATGGCTGCCTCTCAAACTCAGGTGCTCATTTTCATGCCCCTCTATTTTAGTATCCTACTCACACATTAATAACTCACCTTATGAAATTTTGTGTGATTTAAAAAGACCTTTTTTTCCTAAAGCTCTCACATCCATCGCACTGGACACTAATCCTATGTTGCCTTCTTCAGTATAGGTTCCTTAGTTCTCTTCTTGCTCCAATTGTTGATGTTGCTACTGTCATTCATTTATGTTTAGATCCACAACTTTGTGAAGGGTCTTTTCTACTATTAGCTAAATCGATTGGACATTTGATGGTGATGCATTCTAGGTATTTGTAATGCATGGAGTAATATGATCCACATCCAGGGGCATCATTTCAGATTCCCTCCCATATAATCTCTCAATGGCAAGAATGTGGCAAAGCTTTTTACACATAAAGGTTGGTGTTTCAACTAAGTCCCACAATAAAAAGATGTGGAATATGGTGGTTGCAACTGCATGTTGTATTTCATGAGACCAACATCTCTTGGGGACCATTCTATTCTATAAGAGATGTGTTCTTTCCATGTTCTATAGTCTCTGTGTATTTCCTATTCTTGTATGTATTCTATCTATCCCATAGCACCTTCCACTTAGGATGTTACACATTAGCAACCACAATCTTACCATTTTTGTATATGCAGGATGGGTGTGTATCCCCATGTAGACATGTTTGTGCCCACATTGTTGGATGGCATGACATTTAAATCTAATGCAACCTACGATCTTTGTAGCTAAATTGCAAGCGAACATCTTTTGCAAGCAACAGTAGGTCTGCGAGGTGCAAACGAGGCTATTCTCTATCAAGAAAAACCCATGAGATGCTTTGTTTAGTGACTTGAGCCTAGCCAACATGTTAGTTCAATAGATTTGGCCCTTGTGTGTGGAGGTTCACTATCTGTCCAGTCGACTAGTGGAATAAACCAACAATATGCCTGCGAACATGGTTGCAAGGACCTTCAAAACCCCTAGTTCCAACAATGAAGTGCTCCTAGAGAAAGGAGATGTTCAAAAAAACCTAAAGAGCTCATAGCCGGAGGCACTCTAGAGCATGGTGATGCCCTATGGGAGTTGAAGGACCACACAAGAGGTGATGAGGTCACTTTGCCAAGTGCAAGGTGACATTCTCATTTGGTACCTGCTCTACGTCATGTTTTGGGTGGCTGAAGAGTGTTGAGTAAACTATTATCATCAACTATGAGGCAAGCGAGGTCAATGGTGAGAGGTTTGTTCACAACTTTGCAATCTCCGATAGTAGGAGGTAGAGCAGTGCCAATCATCCCGATCATTGTGGTTCTAATGGTGGTGGGGAAGCAAATGTCAACAAGTACACCAAATTTTTGGGGAAAGCCAAAGATGACTTGGACACACATGTCCAATATTTCAACAAGATCTATGCACTCAACATGCCGGGTGTTGTGGATGACACCAAAAGGAAGCGGTATTTGAGTCTACTTTCTAGAGGGAAAGGTGTCAAGATGGTTGGTGGAGTACCTTGCAGATCACTTCACAACTTATGATGCTATCAGGCTTGCATTTCCTGAGGTGGTTTTTCAAAGAGAAGATGATGCAAACTCTAGAGGGATTGCAAATCTTGGAGCAAGGTGAACAGGATGTCAAAGATTATATGGTTAAGTTTCGTCAACTCTTGGAATGCGTTGTTCCTGATACTTTCCAATATGGGAGGAAGCTGTTATGAAGAAGAAATTCCTATTCCAACTTGACACCTCTTTGAACCCATTTGAAGCCAAAATCCAAACCTTAGATAGGAGAGTCCTTGCCATTGATGCCTTTGAATTTATGCCAATTAATCTTGTCCCTACTACAAGGCAAAACACATCCAAACCTATCTTGACTGCTATAAGGGTTTGAGGAGAGGCATCCAAGTAAACTCCGTATCATCTGCAAGTTCAATGTCTCACATTAAGTTGATTTTCAGCAAGGCAACTCATCGTTCCAATAAGTTAGGAGGGATATAGGATCATATGCACATACTCATAGTCATCGTAGCCCTTTTGTATGGTAGCTATTTTGACTCGAGAAAACTTTGAAAGCAGTGTCTGTTTGGATTGCACTACATTTTTGCATATCGGGGTAGGCGTTAACATAGAACCACAACAATTTGGGCATGTGGAGCCCGAACACCACTCTTCTTCTAGAGGTGGTAGTGATGGTGAAGGGGGCCATGGCCACAAAAAAGGAGGGAGTGGTCGTCGCATGGTGGAAATCGACCTAAGAATTTCCTATTATGCCTGGATGAGGGTCATTGGTGGAACGAGTCCCTAGAGGCCAAGGAATAGGACTGATAGAAACTTGAACAATAGAAGATGGCAAAAGATGCCGAGCAATTGATGGTATAGATCATGATTCACAAATGATGATCCAGAAATCACACCTAAAGTTAACATTGTGACCTGATCTGGCAAAGTGGTGCGGGACTCAGCTGCAAAGATGAATGCACCAGTGCAAGAAGTGGTGTAGTTGACAAGTGGTGGACTAGGTCAAGGAGGCAAACCCACTAGAGGAAGTGTCAGTTCCCAAACCAGTGGTGGTAGAGATACAATCCACAAGGTGCAATTTGCGAAAGTGTCATGGTCTGAGGTAGCATAGGCGACACTCCGGGTTGGGGAAGGATCCTAGCATCATTTCAAAGCTAGCACCAATCCGTGCACCAGACATGACAGAAAAGTCAATGATGGAACCCGTCACAAGATCCAATGAATTTGGAGCTAAATACCTCCCCCAATTTGAATTCACAGTGTCTACTTTGTCGAATCAGACGTACATCAGAGTCCCAAATCCTACTAATGCTTAATCTCGATTTCTTACTCGGGTATAATTTCATTGTGGCACATACGAATTACGAAGGCTTGGGAAGGCTCTATTGCTGGTTCTCAAGGTGATCCACATTGATGTAATGAGGGAGACGAACCTACCATGGTAACAAAACGACCCGGATAATCAACCTGCTTCCTCGTGGAGTCATCCTCCTTCTAGATGCACCAATCCAAATTTCCCTTAGGTAATTATTAAAGCCAGTGCCACAGTTTCACAAGCAACTGATCCGAGGGTTTCCATTTTCCGAGCAAAAACCCACACCAATAACGAGCGGACAAAAGGTAGGAGGGGTCAAAATATATAGGCTCAAGTCATTTTTGGGGAGCAAAAATTCCAAATTATTTCAAGGAATATGTAAGTAAATATGAAATACTAATAAATAGATATAGATATAAATATACCTTTATATAATATATATATATAATGTCCAAGTGGTGACTTATTTTATCACTTTCAAAAATCCTTTCTTTTCCTTTCACCATTGGTTGGATCATGAAATTTTGAGCAAATATCCTCTTTATAGTTCCTCAGGATGACCTAAGAAAATAATATAATACTTTTTTAACAGACCCTCTAAGTGTATTTTTCCAGAGGAATATGGTTTGAAGAGCTTGCCCCCCAACCCTATTCCGCCGGCGGAATACCCTTGGAGAGCCTACGCAGAAGGGGTCATAACTTTTGCTCCTTATCTCAGATTGAGGAGCTGTAAAAAGGAAAAATGTTTAAAATTTCATGATCTATGCAATAGTAGGCTTAAAATTATAATTTTGATAGTTATAAAAGATAAAAAGTAAAAATTGCAAGATGTATATGAGAGTTACAACTTCTCCCTAATTCATATTATGGTAGGAAGGAGTTCACTAGAGACCACATTTCCTTAAAAGTACTTAGGCTTGGAGAATTGGGAATATTTTGAAAATTCATTCCTTGCCTTTCCATATTTGATAACGTATTAGAGATTAATTTATGACCGATTATAATGGCCTCAAGTATGAGGTTTCCAATATCTTTTTCCTACTCATCCAAGGAATATGGTATACATTGTTATATGAGAGCTTCAAATATAGGATTGCTAAAGATTAGGGAAACTCTTTTAAATTGATTTAATTACCATAATCCTCAAAAGAGAGTATGGTTGGGAGGTATTTATAGGAGTTTCTAAAGTGTTCACTATTTGTTCATATATAGATGATGTTCTCTAAAATGAGGGTTATAATGAAAAATAAGTAAGTATATGGTTCCATAAATGACAAATTAAGAAAGAATTGTATATTCCTTTGAGAAATATACAAGCATGGTTGGTGTCAAAAATTATCGCTCGGACTTTTCTGCTCGTAGGTTTTTGCTCGGAAAGTGTGCACATCCTGACTGATCCACTCCTTGACAAGTGAAACTACAGTCTCAAAGGTGGATCTTTTTCAAGCTGCATCAATCCTAGTTTTGGTAGTGCCACTCATTAACATGCATATTCTGATTATCTCCACAAAAGCACAAGGCCAAAAATTTTCACAAGTGCTGATCAATGGTGGGTCTGACATCAATATTGTAATCTTGAAGACTTGTTACGAGATGGGATGGATTGAATGGGAGCCAGCACCATTCCTTGTATAGATGGCTAATCAATGGCAGATGGTGGGTTAGGCTACTCGAAATCCTTAAAGCCATGGTGATGGAGGTTTCAAGGATTTTCTCCATAGTCTCTTTATTAGTACTCAACAATTTCTTATTGGGTAGAGCTTGGCTTTGTGGCAAGCAAGAGTCAAGAAAATTGGGAGCTCAACACATTGTCATTGTGGAGAGGAAAGGAAAAAGTCCACGTTCTGATGAGAGCGGCATGCATGCTTGAAGGAGCTGTACGATCAGTGTTGGTAGATAGGTTCAACATGGTGGATGGCTTGGACTATGATAGGGAAGAGGAGTTCTTACTAGCAAATCCGGACCTCGTTCCTTTTCTCACAGTAGATGTTGAAGCAATCCGTAGTACACGTTACCAATTTCTTTTGTAGGTATGGCAAGTCCACTACCATAACTTGTGTTGATGGATGATCCAGCCATTGCAGATTTGGATTTATGAGATGTATTTGAGCAAGAGAGGGAGTTTGAGGAACTCATGAATTCAATGACCTGTGTCTAGGAGGATGTCCTCAACATAGTCTTTTTGGGAGTTGATGGGAGCTCCAAACTAGTCAAGATTAGCACTCTACTAGATGAGGAATTCTAGGTAGCATTGGTGTCTCCACTAACAGAGTTTGCAGATGTGTTTGCATAAGACTATTTCAACATGCGGGGCCTTGACCCCAAGTCTATCAACATTGAGACAACCTCAAGAATGATGCCACAACAAACAAAATGCAATGATACAAAATGAATCTGCATGTGGGGAAGCAAGTGAATGTGGAATTGGAGCACCTTCTTCAAGTGGGGCTCATTGCATTGATCGAGAATCTAGAGTGGATCTCTCCAATTGTCATTGTGCCCAAAAAGAACAAGAAGTTGTGAATTTGTGTCGACTATCGAAACATGAATGATGCAACACTGCCAAACCCATTTCCCCTTCCATACATGGATTCAACATTGCATGAGGTGGCGGGGCATGAGGTCTATTCCTTTTTGGATAGGTACAATGGTTACAACCAAATTAGGATGGCATCGGAAGACCAACCCAAGACTAAGTTCATCATCACATGGGGTGTTTAAGTGTGTACCGTGATGTGGTTTGGGTTGCAAAATGTCCGATCCATGTTTCAAAGAGTGATGCATGATATTTTCGAGTCGTACTTGGGTGATGGAGTTCACGTGGATCTTTCTTGATGACCTCCGTGTGTTTGGAGAGTGAGTGAATCACTTGGGACACATGTGGTTATGTTTTAGAGGCTACTAGGAAGTCTCATTTAGTCTCAATCCAATGAAATGTGCATTTGTGGTTAATTGAAGTAGCTGCTTACTAGGACATGTCATCTATGTGGAGGGGACCATGACAATCTAGAATTCAACTTCAGTTGAATCGTAGCCCACCATCAGTGATGTAGATAGAGGAGGTTGTGCTACAGACAAAGGCAAAGACTTAGTAGGTTTGATTGATGTTGACTAGGAGGAGAAGTATAATACATTGGCTAAAGCTGAGGTGTGTGCAATCAGAGGGAAGATAGCCTAGATCAATCGACTAAAGGAGAAGATGTGGAAGCTATGATTTTGGTTAGAGTACATAGCTCATGCCTTTGCATTAACATTGCTGCCTCATGGAGGAAAGCAGTGGATTGGTTTCTTCCACACTCCCTTTCCTCCTTTACATAATGCTAACTTCCACACTTCCTTTCCCCCTCAACATGATGCTCCATCACTGTGGCCACAAGATTTTGAATGCCAAACATCCTTACGACAATGCCAAGATTTGAACTTACCACAGGGAGCAACCATCTATGAATAGCTTGTTGACAGAGCCATTCAGAGTGGGCCACACCTGACCAAATTAGATGTAGTGTCTGGTGGATGTAGAAGAGACATGTAGGTAGGATCAACTTGAGTGGGGGTAGAAACAAAGAGCAGGAATATGTGGAGTAGATGGATTAGGACCAAGTAAAAGTAGTGGAGTTTCTTTAAGCCCGAATGACATGGGATCTCTAATCCTGTAGTGTGCAGAATGAGAGCATTCAATGAAGTGCTTCGAGCCCAAATCAAGATCAGACAATAACAATGTTGAGGCAATAAACTAAAAGTTCCTATTTCATTACTTGGTTATCATGTGGCTATGTTTCATGAATACTTTGCGGATTCTACTTGCACAGGTTCTCTACCTTGGCATAGCCTAAAATGATTGTAATGCACTTGCACAACACTATATTTGACTTCTAATCTGGCCATAGTAGTCAGTTGTGGGCTCGCAAAGTCCACTGTGAGTGCAATGTGTTAAGAAATTAATAGTGTGTGGGGTTATCACAAAGTTAGCGAGGATACCTAGGGGCGCAAGTACTTGCAAGCACATGCATGGATATGGCGGTTACAACCACACGTTGTATTTCATGTAGCTAACATCTCTTGGGGATTCCATTCTATTCTATCTATTCACACATTCAATTATTTGTAGAGAGAGTATTTGGAAATGCTAGGGATATATGACCAAGCAAAACTTAAATTATTAAAGGCATCAATTTTATTGGGCTGAAAGCATAACAAGAGCATAAGATAAGTTCATAAAAGACTTTTCTAGGTTTAATAAACTCAGATGCCTTGGAGCAAAAAGTAACATCATGTAGGAATCTTTTGGAATTGTATCTTTCAACAACAAGAGATGTTAAACCATTTACCTGAGTCGACCATTTATTGGGTTCAAAGCATAATGAGAGCATAAGATAAGTTCATAAAAGAGTTTTCTAGGTTCAATAAACTCAAATGCCTTGGAGCAAAAAGTAATATGTAGGAATCTTTTGGAATTGTATCTTTCAACAACAAGAGATGTTGTACATATTGTTCAATCATTTGAAGATGATTTGATTAGCAATGTTGCTGATGTCATTGTAACATTAGGAACCTCACATAGGCCATTTTGCTAAGCTTGAAGAGATGCATCCATGGGAGGTGGGAGGAAGGATACCTAGATTTCTTAATGGAATTCTTGGAGGTATTGAGAGCAAGAGGGAGCTTTAGGATTTGTTCAATGATAGATGCAATAGGGGTATGGTTGATTTTAGGCATGAGAGGAGAGGTAGAAGCAACATGGACAAGATAACAAGCACCGTCAAGAAGCCGTTCATGAAAAAGGTAGTCAGCAACAAGGCTAGTTCTAGCTTCAAGGGGAACAGAAGCTATCCAAGCAAGGAAAGCATAGAACTAACCTATAGGAGAATCAAGATTAAAAAATTTTGCACATTATGGAGCATAAACCAAAGTACTTGATCTAGGCACATGATTGAAAAGGTATACCCGAAATTATCTCTTACAGAGTATCAAGATTTAATATAGGGCATGTGGATGTTCCAATGAGTTTTAACATAGATTTTTCCGGGTCTCTTACTTGAATGGCTATGGAACAAAAGTAGATGCTATGGCTAGCACATTAGGTGTAAGTAATAGATTATAAAATAAATCAAGATGGAGAAAGAGGCCACCAAAAGGTTAAAAAAAGAAGAACAATTTCTAAAGCTCCAACTCAGAGTCTTCTCCTTTTGGAATCTTTCTAGGAAAGATATTTTGAACTCTTCATGTGTTGTAAATGACCTACACCTTATGGAGTAAACATCTCGTCACCTTTCCCACAAGCATCCCAACAAACTATTGTAACTTCTCCAGATCTCCAAACAAAGTACTAAATCTACTAGCTTGCCATCAAGTTTTGAACCAAGCCATAACTATTTGGATCTTCGTTATCCTTGCCCTAGAATTCATAAAACTTACATTTTAGACTAGCTACTTGGTGTGCCATTGGGGGTATGGGTGATGCAAATTTAGTTGGTGGTGGAGTTGGAGACAATGGTGATTCCCAATCAAGACTCGAGTCTCTCAGACTATTTTGCAGGGTATGAAAATTTGAATTCTCCTCATCTTGAACAAAATTTTTGTCTAAATTTCTTTTATATTTATTGATTTCTTGTTCTGGGGTTCCCTCCTCTTCAAATTTGGATCCTATGTCTGATTCTTCTATTTAGTTTTTGGATCTGGCATTTGAATTCTAGTCTTCATTCTTTTGGTTGGGTTCTTCATCCAAATTCCCATCGTTTCCTCCAACACCTACTTCCAAATTTTCTAATGCTTCCTCAAAATTCTTAGGGATAGGTAGTATTCCTTTATACTCTGATTTGTTAGGTAGAAAGGAATTGAAAGGTAATCGACAGTTGGTTCTTCTTGCATCCAACTCGTCAAACCTCAGGATTGTAGAGCAAGCTCTAAATTTGCTCTGAATTGATCTTGTGGACTTTCTACTTCTTCTTCCCCCTAGGATATCATTTGGGCTTTGTCATCCACCCTTGGTGGAACGTTGGGATCCATCCTACCAGTGCTTATTTCTTGTTTAGTGGTTCCTTTAAATATTGGGTCTTAATCAACAGTTTTTGGACATTCATTCTCTTACATGGGCCATGACATGCCCATAGTAATTTTTATTTTGTCAAGTCTCAGAAATAATTTCGAGACCATACCTATTTTGTTGGTGTTTTGAAAATGTCAAAACTCTAGAAATTCGGATTGGGGCATCTGGATCTCTTGATTGGGAACATGGCCACTATGCCTCTCATTGCAACCACTAGAATTGTCCATCTTGTCATGGATGATTGTTCATATTGCAGTGTGCACTAATGCACCCTCACAGTCCACGATTACCTAACTTGATTGAGTTTTCAAACCCGCAGGATCACCAGTGTCCATGGAGTTGAAGACTCTGACTTTGTATTTGATTGAAATGGGTTGCAATGCAAAGAACAGAGCTCACTATGTAACCTTCTATCTTCTCTCATAATAAGTTTCAGTAAAAAATTAAGTACAAAATCTCTCTCTCTCTCTCTCTCTCTCTCTCTCTCTCATTGCAGATTGCAATACAAAGAGCAACTCGAAAATAAATAGAAGAGAGGCAAACATAGCCATGAGCATTCATATTCTATTCAAATTCAAATTTAGATGATTGTAAGATCATAATATTATTCGAGAGAGATCTCCGACTTAAAGTGCTAATCCATATCCATAAGCTGGGTTAACAACTTTTAGGCAACTCTATAACAAGAATGCACAATTGCATGTGGGGTGGGCTCTACCTCTTGTACATGGGGAAGAAACTTTTGTGATGTCTAGGAACATGATGCTTGAATATTATTATAAGTTATGTGTTAATATTATGCAAGTAGGTAGCCTAGACTTGAGTTACCTTTTTGCGATCCCTCATGAATCCATGAGTCATAATTGTAGACATTGATCTTCCTAAAGATCTAATGCTGTGAATCCTATGAATTAAATTTGGATTGTTTTATGCTAATTGAGCTACATGTTTCAAATTCATCATCTTAGCTTGGTCTTCATAAAGATCAATTGTAGACATTGATATTCATAAAAATCTAGTGCTGTGAATTTTGGACTAAGTTTGGAATGGTTTATGCTAATTAAGCTACATGTTCCAAATTCACTATCCTAGCTTTGGTTTTTAATGTTTTTTGTTCTCTTTCTACAATTTGCTACTGCTATAAGCAATCTAGAATCTGCTTCCACCTCTTTATTCTCAAACCTTTTGCTTTTATCCCTCTCAATTCATAAGTAGCTACATCTTCCATATGGGTGTCCTAGCTTTTTTATTTTGATGTTTTCTATTGTTTCTTCTATAATCTGCCACCTCTAGTTTATGTAGATTCTACTCCCACCTTGCTATCTCTACCCTGCTACTTGCAAATGTGATTGTGGAAGCAACTCAAAGCATAGAATTACATCATCATAGAAGCCAAAGGCAAAAAAAAAATCTTTGCAATGAGGATAGTAATTTCAAGACTCAGAGCATCCATCATGACAACACTAGAGTGTCTGGCATTAAGAACAGGCCACGCAAGCGATTCAAAGTCGATCCAAATGCCCAAAATGGAGCACCAAGAGCTAGGTCTAGGCACAATGGTCACTTTTAAATGTCTTCTGGTACTCATGCTAGCTATTTCACAATGGAGCTAAGAGATGCAAGGTACAAAGATGTCTGTCTAGTTCTTAGAGTCTGTGGTGTCAGCCATGTCTCTTTCCTCAACTTAGGTCCTCTCCACAAGCAGAGTTCCATGCCTTCCATGCCTTTAGCTTGTCATTATACTCCTTTTGATATCTCTTGATACCACCAAAGAGCACGGTTACAATAGTAGCTCTCCCTCTATGCATAGAATTGAGCTAAGATAACTACTAGGCCATGGCTAAGTAGCACTGAGAAAGCATTGATACATAGATTCTCCACATCTTCGTATTTGTAGCCAAGCTTGCATGGTCCAGCAAGTCTCCCATTTTCACATGCTCAAATTTTGTATCCTCATTAAATGCAAATTTGGAGTTGAGATAAGCAAGAGGATCGATGCCTTAGTGATCTATATTGGTACTCTTTCATAACTCCCATAGCATGTTGATGTTTTTGTGATGAGATTAAGTAGAAGACGAGGTCCCTAGAAACTATCTCACCATCCTATCATGTTTTGATGGCCCACCCAACTATGCATTGTGTTGTGAGGTGAATCCTCCCCTATCCCATGGTTGGATATTTGTGGAGCTCCTCTATAAAGAGGCTCACCAAACAATCCATATTAAATACTTCCATGGTTGAACATCACTTAGTACATGTTTTACCAGATCACATTAAACTATTGAGAGATGATATGCTCCATTTGGTTTGGGTAATAGAGAATCACTGGTAGGTGGAGCATTAGATCCTAGATAGGATCCTAGATAATGGCTAAAAGCCTTGGATAATCAACATATATGCTAAGCATTGATACACTTTGGGATTGTGATAATTCTAGAAATGCAATGCAAAGGTGTTCTCTCCTAGTAGGTTGGCTAGGATATGTTCATGAAATTAGATGTGCTAGTAATGTAAAGGAAATAAGAGCCAAGAGTCATGGACAGGGAGATGTGTTGGGTTTTAAGTAGATGCTATACAATAGGCACAATGAATGTTGGATTGCTAAATAAAAAAGCAAGGATCATTTTCAAGTAGACCTCACAAAAGCTTGTATCCTCTCAAAAGTTTTGTGCGTAATCTAGGCCTACACCATGGATACATTTGCAAATGCATAGAACTATCTCAATGGACTCATTCAAGTGGAAATAGTGAGGCAATCAAACTTGCATGTAAAATAGCTAAAGGGTTTCTTTGTAGACCCAGTTTCCCAAGTTGTTGTGGTAGCACCATTAGCAAGGATATATGCTTGTTCTCTTATATTAGGTCGCCCTTGACTACCTTGATTGGAACAATTTGCTGACCCTTCCTAGGAGGGCATAAGTGGACTCCAGGGTGTAAGCATCTCCAAGGTTCCATAAAACCTTCCTCCTTGTACCTCCTGAACTAAGGTTTTGATTCATTCTATGCCCATCTTATTATTGTTGTATTATGGGGCATGAGACAACAAATGCTTCAAGTGAATTTTTAATGGGTTTGTGGATTGAGCTTTACTCATGAGGAGGTCGTGCTTGACCTCTACATTTTGAGCATCATAAAATGCATAAATCACTTGATCGTGTCCGATTCATGGAGAGATACTATTGTCATAATCTCAGTACAAGAAGGATTGGCAATTAACATCCATGTAATATGTCACTATCTTATGCATCCATTATTTTTCATTCAACTTCTTCAAGATAATAATGTACACAATAAATCTCAAACATGACACCTAAGGAAAGCCCCATCATCTCAGATTGTAATCCTTCGGGGAAAAAAGCACAATGCCTCCCCATCCTTGATATGCGTGATTAGAATACTTACTTCTAGGAATCCTACATTAGAAAACTACTACTAGGAATCTTGCATTAGAATACTTACAACTACGAATACTATGCGATGCTTCGGCACTGTATCAATTGCATGATTGCTTCATCAAATCATATAAGCAACAAACTATTTATGTATGCCCGTGGGGTGTGCATATGTATGTGTGTGTATGTGTGCATGCATGTGCATGTCCATGTGTGCATATACACATATTGTGTGTGCATGCGTGTGTGCTCACACATCTGCATATTTGTTCATGTGTGTGCATATGTTATAATGCATGTGTTTGCACACACTCGCACATGTGTGTGTATGTGCGTGCATCACCTGCTTATGTGTGTGGTGTGTACACATGTGGTTTTGTATATAAATGCATGCACACACATGTGTATGTGATTGCATGTGCGCATGCATGTGCATCTCCTATCTATGTGTGTGTTGTGTACACATGTGCATGTCTATATCTATGCTTGCGTACACACATGCGCATGGGTGTGTGTGTGTGTGTGTGCATGCGCATGTGTGTGGTCTCAAGCGTGACTCACATGTCATGGGGATCTTGAAGGAATGCTGATGGAGCCTCCACTCCAAGCTACTCCTTGTGAGAGCAATGCAAAGCATGAGCCATCTATAAGTGTCACTCATGTGGCTCCTAGATTGTTGCAATGTGTCTCCATCCATGAGAAAACGAGGGAAAGGGGAGATGGGAGAAGAGAGAAGGGTTGGAGAATGAATGGGGATAGAGTGGCAAACACAAAGGCACTATAAAGAAAATAAGAGAATACCCAAAAACACTCTTGGAAGAGAAGAGGGAGCTTGTATTCCAAACTTGTGCATCTAACAATGAAGACCAAAGTCAACCACTTGTCCTTTTATACATGTCACCTTTTGAAGGGAGTGTTGAGATATCAAGCTCCACTCGCGATATGCCAGGGTGACCGTTGTGCATTTATGTCACCGACTTGTTAGCTACAGATGTGGTTGGTACACCGCCCATGAATAATAGCTGGATGACAGCTATCCTTATCTACTCTAGTTTGTGGCTCAGTTAGTATGCCACCTTAGTTAGTTGAGTTTGGTTTGAGACCCACATATAGGGTTCTTCTATTTCTTTGTACTAGAGTTCTTTTGGCTTTCATAACTAAGAAGAGGAAAACTGTTTTCAGCCTCCACCTTTGTGTGTATTCCCCCATTGTGCATGTGAGAAAGCCATAAGTGAGACTCCTTCCCTCTCTCCCACTATCTTCACATGGTATCAGAGCCTTGTTCATGGTAAGGAGCTCAAGAAAGCAAACCAAGTTCGTGGTGTCCTGGTAAGTGGACCAGTGTTGCTTTCCTATTTCTAGTTTGGGAGCAAATCTCTGCAGGTAGCATAGCCAGAAGTGCAAGAGTGCACTGTCTCAGATTGAGATGCCCTTCATGGTGTGGCGAGAGGGCAGTATATGTTGTGGGGAAAGGCTTTGCCCTATGTGACTTTATTTTTCTGATTCGAGGCCATTTCGGGGCCCTTTTTGAAGGCAGAAGCTCTTCGTAGCCACTCAAAAAAAGGCCCTATTTTTGCTGTGCGACCACTGCTCGGCTGGTCGGTGAAAAGTTGCCGCAGAAATTGCATCGTATGCCTGTGTGCAGAGATATCGGGAGTTGCAGAATCATGCTTGTTGCCTGTTGATGCAAAATCATCACTAGGAAGTGACTGTGTGGTCAAATACAACTTTCGTCAATTTTGCAGATCTGCCCGTGTGAGGCAAAAGCTGTGTTTTTCGCAATGATAGAATATTTTGCAGTGTTCTGTAATGGCGTCTGATTCTCTTTCACAGATTGTCAAAGAAAAGCTTGACAAGAACAACTTCTAGGTATGGAAGTTCAGAATGACGAATTTCCTTATGGGAAAAGGCTATTGGGAGTTCATTACAGGAAATGAAGAAGAACCAGTTCTTCCTAATGTTCCCAATCAATAGGAAATGTAGGCATTTAAAGGATGGCATGAGAGAGCTAGGAAAGTTATGTACTGGCTGTCTATCAGTATTTCTGATTCTATAATTGTGCATATTCAGGATGCAAGTACGCCAAAGGAGGCATGGGATACTTTGGCAAAAATGTACAGCACAAATATGCAAGCCATGAAAATGTAGCTCAAACAGGAGTTGCACAATGTGCAGAGAGAAAATTTGAGCATAAATGACTACCACATGAAGGTGAAGAAAATTGCAGATGCACTTGCTTCCATTGGGTCGCCAGTGGAAGATGATGATCTAGTTTCTGTGACCTTGAATGGTCTAGGAAATGATTATGCACAGTTTCGGACATCCATTGGCGTCTGTGAAAAATTTCCTGATTTTGAAGAGTTGTTTGCTCTTCTAATTTCTGAAGAGCAGAGAAATGGGGGTGCATCTTCTTCAGGAGGAACTTCAAAAGAAACTGTCTTCTACTCAAATGCTAGAAGAGGTAGAGGCAGAGGTAGAGGAGGCTGATCTGGAGGCCGTGGTAGAAATCAGAATATGCAGCAAACTCAAGAAAACCAGTCCTATGGAGGAGGACATGGTAACTCTAGAGGCAGGGGGAGCCAAAGAGGCCGTGGTGGATGGCAGAGAGGCAAAAATGCAAACAACAATGTTGAATGCTACTAGTATGGTAAAATGGGTCATATGGCTAAGGACTGCTACAAAAAGCAGAATGACATTATGAATGGAAAATTGTAGCAAGGCAATTATGCATCTTCCAGTAGACAGGGTTATGACAGAAATGAGCATCTATTTATGGTGCAGCACATGACCAATTCTATGACAAGTGCAAAAGAACGAAATGATGTGTGGTATGTTGACTCAGGTGCATCAAACCACATGACAGGTCATGCAGAATGGATGCAGGATGCAAGGAAAATGGAAAAACTAGGATTTGTGAAGACTGGTGATGATACTGCACATCCTATTGTGCAGATTGGTAAAATTCCTTTGTCTATATGGGATGGGAAAAAGAAATATGTGTCAGATGTATTTCATGTCCCGAACATCACCAAGAACCTGGTTTCTGTTGGTCAAATGGTTGAGCAGGGCTTGCAGGTCAGATTTAATCCTCATGGATGCTTTGTTGAGGATATGAAAAATAACGGTCGCTTGATAGCAAAAGGAAAGAAGAAGGGCAGGATGTTTATGTTAGATGCGGACATGCCTAAATTGAGTGCAGCAATGTTTGCACATGGGACTGGTGTTGTTGCAGATATTGATATCTAGCATAAACGCATTGGTCATGTTAATATACGACTTAAATCAATGCAAGCCCAAAATATTGTTGCAGGATTGCCTAAATTCAAGGTTGCAGAAATGCATAAGGTTTGTGAAGCCTGTCAATTTGGAAAACAGGCAAGGAAACCATTTCCTAGGCATGTTCAAGAGAGTAAAAAGCCATTGGAATTAATCCACTCTGATGTGTGGACTACTAAAGCTGCATCTATTGGAGGCTATCACTAATTTGTCACTTTTATTGATGACTTCAGCAGAAAAGTTTGGGTGTATTTTATAAAAAAGAAAAGTGAAGGGTTTGGGCACTTCAAAGCTTTTAAAGCTATGGTTGAAAAAGAAACAGGCCTGCAAATAAAATGCCTAAGGTCAGATGGAGGGGGAGAGTACCTCTCAAATGAGTTTGCAAGGTTCCTGCAGGAGCATGGCATAAAGCAACAATATTCATGCAGTCATACTCCACAACAAAATGGAATTGCAGAAAGGAAAAACAGGCATATTGGAGAGGTATCTTGGGCCATGCTAAATGAGAAAGATCTACCAGATTATTATTGGGCTGAAGCAGTTGCTACAGCAGTTTACATAATGAACAGGACTCCCACTGCAGCAATACATGGCATGACGCCAGAGGAGATGTATACTGGTAGGAAACCAGACATTTCTCATTTGAAAATTTTTGGTTGCATTGCCTATGTTCATGTGCCAGATGAGTTGAGCTCCAAGTTGGATCCAAAAGCTGAGAAGTGCATCTTTATTGGTTATTCTCTGCAGCATAAAGGATGCACAAAATGGTAATGCTGCACAGAATTCAATGCAGCAGTCACAAAATATAAGTGGACTTGCAGTGTCCTCTAGCAGTGGTTCACATACTTCGCCATGGACAGGCAGATTGAGATCAGGAGAATCTCCTCAAAGCAATGTAGATAGTGGTACGTAGGTATCACAAAAAGGAAAAGAGAAGGTAGATCAGCCCATGTTTGATGTGAATGCAGGTCACTCTTATGTGGATGGTGAATCCAGTGGCTCAGAACAGAGCATTGATGATGAGTTGGGTTTTCCTTCTGTTGTTACACCTGGAGTAAGGAAGACCAGGGATGTTTTAAGAGCACCTGGAAGTGAGCCTATTTTGCGCAGGTCTACCAGAGCTAGGTATCCTGTGGATAGGCTGAAATATGATGGATTTACAGCCATTCACTATGCCTATATGGTCAAAGTGATACAGGAACCAGAACCCACTTCTTTTGAGCAAGCCATGGGAAATGAAAAATGGGAGAAAGCCATGGATGAAGAAATGGATGCCTTGGAAGCAAATGCTACATGGGAATTGGTGCCTTTGCCTAAAAACAAGAATGCAATTGGCTGTAAGTGGGTTTATAAGATCAAGCACAATGCAGATGGTTCTATGAATAGATACAAGGCAAGATTAGTTGTCAAGGGGTATGCACAGACATGTGGCATTGATTATGAAGAAACATTCAGTCCGGTTGCAAGGATGGCAATTGTAAGAGCAGTCATTGCTATGGCTACATCAAAGGGATGGTCTTTACATCAGATGGATGTAAAGAATGCCTTCTTGCATGGTGATTTGCAAGAAGAGGTCTTTATGGAGTAGCCACCAGGTTATGTTCATGCTGTTCATCCTGAATTTGTTTGCAGGTTGAAGAAAGCCTTGTATGGCTTGAAGCAAGCACCTAGAGCATGGTCTGACAAGATAGGACAATATCTTGTCACTATTGGCTTTCAGATTTCCAAGGTAGATTTCTCACTTTATGTGAGAAAAACAGAGAAAGGTATTATGCTGCTTGTCATTTATGTTGATGATTTGATCATCACAGGTGATAGTGATGAAGATATCCTTCATGTGAAAATGCTATTGAAGCAGAAGTTTGAGATGAAGGATTTGGGAGAGCTGCGTTATTTCTTGGGCATTGAGGTGATTAGATCACCAAGTGGGATACAGCTCTTGCAGAGGCAATATGGATTGGACATGCTGTCCAAATATGGGATGACAGGCTGTAAGCCTATTTCAGTTCCTTTGGAGTAGAATGTGAAGCTGAGCACAGATGCAGGTGAGCTTCTGGAAGACCCTACTATGTACAGATGCATAGTAGGAAGTTTGATTTATATGACTATTACCAGGCCAGATTTAAGCTATGCTGTTGGATTGGTAAGTCAGTTTATGCAGGCTCCAAGGAAACCGCATTTGGATGCGGCTAGACGCATACTCAGGTATGTGAAGTCCACATTGCAGTATGGACTATTTTATGAGGCTGGGGTTCAGATACAATTGCATGGATACACTGATGCTGATTGGGCTGGTAGTATTTCTGATAGACGATCTACCAGTGGATATGTGTTCTCTTTTGGGACTGCTGCAGTCACTTGGGGCAGCAAGAAACATCCTACAATTGCCTTGTCGAGCACAGAGGCTGAGTACAGGGATGCAGCAATGGCTGCATGCGAGGTAGCTTGGTTGCATAAGCTACTCTATGATATGCATCAGTTTACAGATGGGCCAGTTGTCATTTATTATGACAACATGAGTAGTATACACTTGGCAAATAACCGAGTCTATCATGCTAGAACAAAGCACATTGAGGTGCATTATCACTATGTGTGGGAGAAGGTTTTACTAGGTCTTATTGATCTAGTTTATGTCAGCACAGAGGATCAGGTAGCTGACATATTCACAAAAGCATTGGGCGCAGAGAAGCTACGCAAGTTCAAAGACCTGCTTGGTGTGTAGGAATTGGGATTGAGCTCGAGGGGGAGTGTTGAGATATCGAGCTCCACTCGTGATATGCCAGGGTGACCGTTGTGCATTTATGTCACCGACTTGTTAGCTGCAGATGTGGTTGGTACACCGCCCACGAATAATAGCTGGATGCCAGCTATCCTTATCTACTCTAGTTTGTGGCTCAGTTACTATGCCACCTTAGTTAGTTGAGTTTGGTTTGAGACCCACATATAGGGTTCTTCTATTTCTTTATACTAGAGTTCTTTTGGCTTTCACAACTAAGAAGAGGAAAACTGTTTTCAGCCTCCACCTTTGTGTGTATTCCCCCATTGTGCATGTGAGAAAGCCGCAAGTGAGACTCCTTCCCTCTCTCCCACTATCTTCACAGGGAGGGCCAACCCTATTCCTTTTATACCACTCTCTTTCCTCATTCTTTTACAACCATCTTGGGCCTATTTGGATCCAACACACAATCCTAGCTCCATCAAATGACATCACTAACTAGTGGTGGCATATTGTTAATCAATAGGTTAACATGCCCACCTTCCTGATCTCAATCCTAGTCCCTAGGATCGTGCAAAATTCATGGTTGTTGGAGTTTTGTCAATGAAGATCATGCAAAGTAGTCTTTCTTCTGCACTAGGTTAAATCTTCTTTTGCTACATTGCAGTAAAGGGATGTAGTGGACCTTGTTATGGAATTGTTGTTGGAAGTATGGATGAGTGATTCTTCTAGAACTGGCACCTCAAGGTTTGAGTGAGCTGAGTTAAGTACTTGTGACCATTCAATAAGGAAGAAGAAAAAAAGAAAAAGAAAACTCTACAGGGTAAGTTATTAGAAAGAAGAAAACTCTAAGGGGTAAGTTTTATTGCATTCTCATCAGACTATGTCTTTGACTTGCCATTCTTGTAAGTCCAAAGTTTTACATGAAATTTTTCCTTGCTTCTCTACTTTGAAGCTCTTTTAAAATACATTTTATGTTTAGGGTTTCGCTTGGAAGTACTTGAGCTCAATAAGGTTTTGGCACCATTTGGAGCTTTATTTGTATGAGCCATCAAATCCAGAGGATTCTAATAATACACCATACAAACTCCTAAAATGAGGACTATGGCTGAAGAGTTTTATTGCATTTTGGATTCTAGGAAAGTCCTCTAAATTAAGACTGATACGACATTGGAAGGTTCAAATGGCTAAGTGGATACTAGGGCTAAGCATAAAAAAGAGAAAGAATAAGGACAAATAAAAAGAGGAGGGAGGGTTAGAGTTAGCTAATGAAGGGTGGGGTTAGTAAATGAAGTGAAAACAAATCTTTGAGGACCACAAGACACTCATCTAGACCCCTTTTGATTACATAACACCCTATAATCAACCTTATCTTGTAGAGCTATTGGTGTAGGATCACGTGTTGTTGTTTATGTGGAGGAGTGCCTTGGGATACCGGGGATTAATGTGTCTTTGACTAGCCCCAGACCTTTGTTGGTGAGGAGCTTCTTCCATGGTAGCAATGTTGAGATATCGAGCTCCACTCGTGATATGCCAAGGTGACCGTTGTGCATTTATGTCACTGACTTGTTAGCTGCAGATGCGGTTGGTACACCGCCCATGAATAATAGCTAAATGATAGCTATTCTTATGTACTCTAGTTCGTGGCTCAGTTAGTATGCGCCTTAGTTAGCTGAGGTTGGTTGAGACCCACATATAAGGTTCTTCTATTTCTTTATACTAGAGTTCTTTTGGCTTTTATAACTAAGAAGAGGAAAACTATTTTCAGCCTCCACCTTTGTGTGTATTTCCCCGTGTATGTGAGAAAGCCGCAAGTGAGACTCCTTCCTTCTCTCCCACTATCTTCACATGGTATCAGAGCCTGGTTTGTGGTAAGGAGCTCAAGAAAGCAAACCAAGTTCACGGTGTCCTGGTAAGAGGACCAATGTTGCCTTCCTTTTTCGAGTTTGGGAGCAAATCTCTGCAGGTAGCACAGCCAAAAAGTGCAAGAATGCATTGTCTTAGATTGAGACACCCTTCGCGGTGTGGCGAGAGGGCAATATATGCTGCGGGAGAGGGCGAAGCCATGGCTGATTTTATTTTTCTGATTCGAGGCCATTTCACCGTTTTGGTGGCGGAAGATTTTCACAGGCACTGAGAAAAAGGCCCTGTTTTTGCTGTGCAGCCACTGCTCTACAGGTCAGTGTAAAGTTATCGCAGAAATTGCATCGTATGCCTGTGCGTAGAGATCTTGGGAGTTACAGAATCATCCTTATTGCCTGTTTATGCAAAATTGTCACTAGGAAGTGGCTGTGTGGTCAAATACCACTTTCCTCAGTTTTGCAGATTTGCCCTTGTGATGCAGAAGCTGTGTTTTTTGCAGTGACAGAATATTTTACAATGTTCTGTAATGGCATCTGATTCTCTTTCACAGATTGTCACTGAAAAGCTTCACAAGAACAACTTCCAAGCATGGAAGTTTAGAATGACGAATTCCTTATGGGAAAAAGCTATTGGGAGTTCATTACAAGAAATGAAGAAGAACCAGTTCTTCCTAATGTTCCCAATCAACAAGAAATGTAGGCATTTAAAGGATGGCATGAGAGAGCTAGAAAAGTTATGTACTGGCTGTCTATCAATATTTTAGATTCTATGATTGTGCATATTCAGGATGCAAGTACGCCAAAGGAGGCATGGGATACTGTACAACACAAATACGCAAGCCAGGAAAATGCAGCTCAAGCAGGAGTTGCACAATGTGCAGAGAGAAAATATAAGCATCAATGACTACCACATGAAGGTGAAGAAAATTGCAGATGCACTTGCTTCCATTGGGTCACCAGTGGAGGATGATGATTTAGTTTCTGTGACCTTGAATGGTTAGGAAAGGATTATGCACAGTTCTTGACATCCATTGCCGTCCATGAAAAATTTCGTGATTTTGAGGAGTTGTTTGCTCTTCTAATTTCTGAAGAGTAGAGAAATGGTGGTGCATCTTCTTCAGGAGAAACTTCAAAAGAAGTTGTCTTCTACTCAAATGCTAGAAGAGGTAGAGGCAAAGGTAGAGCAGGCCAATCTAGAGGCCATGGTAGAAATCAAAATATGCAGCAAACTCAAGAAAACTAGTCCTATGGAGGAGGACATGGTAACTCTAGAGGCAGGGGGAGCCAAAGAGGTTGTGGTGGATGGCAGAGAGGTCAAAATGCAAACAACAATGTTGAATGCTACTACTATGGTAAAATGGGTCATATGGCTAAAGACAATTATAAAAAATAGAATGACATCATGAATGGAAAATTGCAGCAAGGGAATTATGCATCTTCTAGTAGATAGGTGATGACAGAAATGAGCATCTATTTATGGTGCAGCACATGACCAATTCTGTGACAAGTGCAGAAGAAAGCAATGATGTGTGGTATGTTGACTCAGGTGCATCAAACCAAATGACAGGTCATGCAGAATGGATGTAGGATGCAAGGAAAATGGAAAGACTAGGATTTGTGGAGACTGGTGATGATACTGCACATCCTATTGTGCAAATTGGTAAAATTCCTTTGTCTATGCAGGATGGAAAAAAGAAATACCTGTCTGATGTATTTCATGTCCCGAATATCACTAAGAACCTGGTTTCTGTTGGTCAAATGGTTGAGCAGGGCTTGCAGGTCAGATTTAATCCTCATGGATGCTTTGTTGAGGATATGAAAAATAACGGTGGCTTGATAGTAAAAGGAAAGAAGAAGGGCAGGATGTTTACGTTGGATGCAGACATGCCTGAATTGAGTGCAGCAATGTTTGCACATGGGACTGATGTAGTTGCAGATATTGATAACTGGCATAAACGCATTGTTCATGTTAATGTACAGTGACTTAAATCAATGCAGGCCCAAAATATTATTACAGGATTGCCTAAATTCAAGGTTGCAGAGATGTATAAGGTATGTGAAGCCTATCAATTTGGAAAATAGGCAAGGAAACCATTTCCTAGACATGTTCAAGAGAGTAAGAAGCCATTGTATTTAATCCACTCTGATGTGTGGACTACTAAAGTTGTATCTATTGGAGGCTGTCATTATTTTGTCACTTTTATTGATGATTACAGCAGAAAAGTTTGGGTGTATTTTATGAAAAAGAAAAGTGAAGTGTTTGGACATTTCAAAGCTTTTAAAGCTATGGTTGAAAAAGAAACAGGCCTGCAAATAAAATGCCTAAGGTCAGATGGAGGGGGAGAGTACCTCTCAAATGAGTTCGCAAGGTTCCTGCAGGAGCATGGCATAAAGCAGCAATATTCATGCAGTCATACCCCACAGCAAAATGGACTTGTAGAAAGGAAAAACAGGCATATTGGAGAAGTATCTCGGGCCATGCTAAATGAAAAAGACCTACCAGATTATTATTGGGCTGAAGTAGTTGTGGGGGTTAAAGGTCACTGTGCCTTTACCCCGGTTATGTACAATACTCAAACACATATATAAATGAATGAAAAAGAAGATTAGGGTGGTTCTGTACCCACCAAAACTTGTGTGGCTCTCTATTTCTCTCTCTCCCTCTTCCATTCTTACTTCTGTTGAGAGCACTCTCAACTGGTATTAGAGCCCGGTTGATCTAGCTGAGCATGCGTGAATGCCTGGAAGCTCAGCAGCTCTGTGGGAGGAAGGAGAAGCTCTGTGGGAAGCTTTGTGGGTGACTTTACTTGCATCCAAGTGTGCAGAGACCTTGGAGGAAACTTTGGAACTTTGGCTTTGCGAAGTGGTTTTGAGAGCCTGTTAAGTGTTTTCAAAGAAAAAGTTGTTTTTTGAGCTTTTCCCTGTTCCGTTCGATGATAGAGACTCTGTATTGACTCTATAGGCAACTATTGCTTGCTTTTGGTGTCCACTTCACTTCAGGAGCTTGGAAACACCTTCATTCTTGAATCTGGGATCATTTCATTGGATTTCTGACTCACTGTGTCAGTTTCTACGTTTTTCTACCTGGGTGTTGGAACTCAAGTTTGGAGCAACCATTTGTAGATCTATCAGTTCCGGTGGACTCAGGAGGTCCTAAAACTTCTATGTTGCTCATCATTTGCACTCTGGTGGAGTTTACAAACAGCTCTATTTCCAAAAACGTTTTTTAGTCCGTGTGTTGGACCTAGTGATTGAGACCACGGTTTCCAAAACCATCTATCCCATTGTGTTCCGGACGCCCAAAAACCCCTACTTGTTAGTTCTTATGCAATTCGATGGAGGATTCTCATAGTTATATATCTCTATGTATTCGATTTCGTCTCTCTATTATGCATTTTTCATTCTAAGGTTTTGAAACCTTAGATTTATGCCACATGTTAGTGGATAAGTGTTGATGCCCATTTCTCACTCATCAGTTGGGATTTTGGAGTTCCGGCAGAAGAGAGATATTTGCAAATTTTCTTGCTGAGTCCGATTATGCAATGGCACCCATGTTTTGAGGCATCTTAGGTTTTATTTTCAGTAGCGGTCATTACCATGGGACCATGATTTCTTGAGCATACCTTATGCAGATCACTTTGGTTGCAGTGTGCACTGATTCATGGTGTGCATTGGGTTGCAGTGGATGATTTATAGGCTATTTGGATGCATTGCGGTCCTTATTGGATGTGCTGATAGGCCCAAATTGCCTTGTGGGATGCTATTTTTATGGACGCTTTGCACATGGATGCTATATTATGCTGAGGGACAGCTTTGACACATTGCAGGTGATGCACTGATAGTGTTATGCTCTCTTGGATGAGATATTATTAATGCATATGCCCATGGATGGTGTTTATGCTTGAGCCATTTAGCACCTATAGGCATTTTGGATTGCCATTGCAGTTGGCATTTTCTTTTGGGCCAGATTTGCTCATATGGATGCATAGTACATGCACATGAGTCAGCTGCATCTTTTGATGCTTTGAGCTTTGAGTTTTGGTGATATTTCAGTCTATTGTGGCATACACATTTGGGTGCACCTGGTATTTGGTGGGATTCTCTCTTACAAGCACTAGCATTTGGGATTTTGCTTCATTTGCATCATGGCATCCTCTTCCATGTCTGAAAAGGAGTTTTTCAGCATTAAAAAGTTTGATGGGACAAACTTTTCTTTGTGGAAAGAACAAATAAGGGATGTGCTTATTCAAAAGAAGCAGATTAAACCCTTGGAAGGGATTGAAGCTAAGCCTGCAAATATGTTCGAGGATGATTGGAATGAGTTGGATGCATTAGCAAAGTCTAATATTAGACTTCATCTTGCAGAGTTAGTTTATTTCACAGTAGTAAATGAGCAGACTATGGAAGATTTGTGGAAGAAACTGTGTGCCACTTATGAGAAGGAAACTGCCTCTAATAAAGTTTACCTCATGAAGAGGTTGTTTGAGCTACAGATGAAGGAAGGGGTCTCCATTGCTTCTCACTTGAATGAATTCAATATTATTTTTACCTAGCTTTAGGCTCAAAAGATGAATTTTGATGCAGAGACTAAGGCAACATTTCTCTTATGTAAAATGCCATCCTCATGGGATACCTTCTGTACAGCTGTCAGTAACTCTACACCTGGTGGAGTACTGAAATTTGATGATGTTGTGGGTAGCTTGTTG
Organism: Dipteris shenzhenensis; assembly: GCF_047967505.1. Lineage (NCBI taxonomy): Eukaryota > Viridiplantae > Streptophyta > Polypodiopsida > Gleicheniales > Dipteridaceae > Dipteris > Dipteris shenzhenensis. The sequence goes on from NC_141610.1 coordinate 39,909,637, forward strand.
GCCGAGGAGATTAGACGCAAGTCTATGGACGGCAACAAGCAGGATGCAGCCTTAAATGTGCAAAGGGGCAGATCACAATTCAGGGGGAAGTCTCAAGAAAGAGGGAAGTCTCATAGCAAATCCAGGGCACGAAACATTGAATGTTACCACTGTGGCAAGAAGGGCCATATGAAAAAGGATTGCTACAAGCTGAAAGAGAGCAAAAGGATAAGAAAAAGAATGCAAATTGGGGTGCAAATCAGAAGGAAGAGAGTCCAAGGGAGGACAAAGGAAAAGTGAAGATTGAGGAGATCAATGCAGTCACACATGATAGTGCCAATGACATTGTTTTCATGTCTAGTTTATCTGCAGAGTTGCTTACCAGTTTAGATGATGCATATTCCCAGGATTGGATTTTGGATTCTGGTACTTCATTTCAAGTTACTCCCCATAGGGAATGGTTCTCCACTTATGACAGTGGAAAGATAGGTTGTGTGCATCTTGAAAATGACTATGCATGTGACATAGTCGGAGCAGGTGATAGTTTTCTTTTGCAATTGGGTCTGCATTTATTTTGAAACATGTGAGACATGTGCCTAAGTTGACCAAGAGTCTTATTTCAGTGGGTCAGCTAGATGATGCTGGTTTTCACATCACTTTTGGCTTTCAGAGTTGGAAAATTCAGAAGGGCTCTATGCTTTTGGCCTGGGTGCCAAGTGTGGGAAAATTCAGAAGGGCTCTATGCTTTTGGCCTGGGTGCCAAGTGTCGCAATAACCGAGTAGGCAAGCACTTCTTTGTGGCATTGTAGGTTGGGCCATATGAGCCAAAATGGGATGAAACTCTTATGCCATTTGGGTTATGTACCGCATTTCAGTTTCTCTGATTTTGAATTTTGTGAGCACTGTCTCTATGGGAAGCAGACTAAATCAGCCCATAAAAGAAGGGGAAGGAAAGAGTTTGAAAAGCTTGATTTGGTGCATTCAGACGTATGTGGTCCCATGCCTACACGGTCATTAGGCGGGGCTGAATACTATGTGACATTCATTAATGATGCAACTAGGAAAGTGTGGGCTTATGCTATAGCTTGGAAGAGTGATGTGTTCCAGGTATTTCAGAAATGGCTGGCCTTGGTTGAGAATCAGTCAGGTAGAATGCTTAAATGCCTACGGATTGACAATGGTGGAGAGTATCTCTCTCATGACTTTCAGCATTTCTGTGATACACGTGGGATTAAGAGGGAGCTGACATCCCCTCGTACTCCAGAGCAAAATCCAGTTGCAAAAAAGATGAACCGTACCATTCAAGAAAGGTTGCAATGCATGCTTTCCAATGCAAGTCTTTTTGGTGGTTTTTGGGCTGAGGCAATGAAGACTGCAGTGCATGTGATCAATAGATCACCTAGTAAGAGTTTGGATGGTGGTATTCTTGAAGAGGCATGGAGTGGCAAGAAGCCCTCTTACTCTCATTTGCATATATTTGGGTGTGAGGCATATGCACATGTGCCAAAAGAGCTTCGAAAGAATCTAGATCCTAAGTCTAGGAAATGCATCTTTTTGGGTTATGGTGAAAGTGGAGAGATGGACTATCGTCTCTGGGATCCAAAAGCAAAGAAGATCATATGCAGCCATGATGTAGTCTTCAATGAGAAGAAGATGCATAAGGCACCCATGAGGGATGTGGAAATGAGGAGAATGACTTTCTAGGATGTGAATCCACCTGCATATGTTGATAGACAGCAAGATGTCCATGCACTAAATGTGCAAGAAATGGTACCACCTACTCCCATAGGTATACAATCAAGGGTAGATGATGGATCATCTATTGGTGGAAATGATGAGCCAAATGTGGCTGATATGTAGTTGGGACAGCAAGGTAAAATGCCCTTGAGAAGATCATCTAGAGTGTCTAGACCGCCTGATAGGTTTGTTCCAGTGGTAGACTATGTGATGCTTACTAATTGCGGGGAGCCTTCTTGCTACAGAGAGGCTATGATGCATGAGGATCAACACAAGTGGGAGTATGCTAAGCAATCAGAGATGAGTTAACTTATGAAGAGTAAGACTTGGGACTTGGTTTCTTTGCCACATGGAAAGAAAGCATTTCCATGTAAATGGGTCTACAAAATGAAGGTCACAGGTGATGATGTGCCTAGGTACAAGGTCCATTTGGTCGCTAAAGGATTCAAGCAAGAGAAGGGTGTGGACTTTGATGAGATATTTCTCTCCGGTTGTGAAGATGACCACACTTAGATGCATGCTTGAACTAGTGGCATCAGAGGATATGGAGCTTATGCAGATGGATGTCAAGACAGCTTTCTTGCATGGGGATTTTCATGAGGAAATTTACATGGTGCAGCCAGAAGGCTTTGAAGAAAAGGGCAAAGAGCATTTAGTTTGCAAGCTGAAGAAGAGTCTCTATGGTCTTAAGCAAGTGCCTAGAGAATGGTATCAGAAGTTTGATGCTTTCATTTGGTCCCAGGGTTTTAGAAGGAGTGAAATTGATCACTGCCTCTACACTAAAAGGGCTAAGGATAATAGCCTGATACTCCTGACACTATATGTGGATGATATGCTATTGGCTAGCAAGAATACTTATGAGCTAGATGCATTAAAGGCCAAATGAAGGATTTGGGACTTGCAGGTCATATTCTTGGTATGTGCATCATGCGTGATCGGAGTAGGAAACTCCTTTGGCTTTCACAGAAGGAGTATGTTACAAAATTATTGCAGTGTTTCAATATGGAGGGAGGGAAGGCAGTGAGTACTCCATTGCCTCCATATGTGAAACTGAGTCATACAGATAGTCCCAAATTAGATGAGGAGAGGGCCATGATGGCCAAGGTTCCTTATGCATCAGAGGTTGGGAGTCTTATGTATGCTATGATAGCTACTAGGCTAGACATTGCATTTGCAGTGGGAGTTGTTAGCCAGTATATGGCTAATCCAAGAAAGAGGAATTGGGAGGCAGTTAAGTGCATCATGAGGTACATGAAGGGTACCAAGGAGATGTGCATCTGCTTTGGTAGAGGAGACATGCATGTACTTGGGTACACAGATTTAGACTATGGAGGGCATGTGGATAGTAGGAGTTCCACTTCTGGTTATGTGTTCACCTTTGTAGGTGGTGTAGTGTCGTGGATGTCTCGCGCACAGAAGTGCATTGCTTTGTCTACCACATAGGCTGAGCATGTTGCAGCCACAGAGGGTTGCAAGGAGGCTATATGGCTTGATTGGCTAGTGGGAGATTTGGGGACTCATACAGGTGTACAGACATTGCATAGTGATTCCATGAGTGCTATTCAGCTAGCACGGAATCCGGTCTTTCATGCAAAGACCAAACACATTGAGGTCAGGTACCATTTCATTAGGGAGGTACTTTAGGACAAGCGCATAGAGCTTGTCAAGGTTCATACAGATGATAACTCTGCAGATATGCTGACGAAGAGTCTATCAGCGGTTTGAGTATTGTCGTGTATTGATGGGCATTAAATAGTATGCTCACTGGTTGTTCTCCCTTAAAGGCACATTGTCCTTTAAGTGGGAGGTTGTGGGGGTTAAAGGTCATTGTGCCTTTACCCCGGTTATGTACAATACTCAAACACATATATAAATGAATGAAAAAGAAGATTAGGGTGGTTCTCCACCCACCAAAACTTGTGTGGCTCTCTATTTCTCTCTCTCCCTCTTCCATTCTTACTTCCATTGAGAGCACTCTCAGCAGTTGCTATAGCAGTTTACATAATGAACAAGACTCCCACTATAGCAATACATGGCATGACGCCAGAGGAGATGTATACTGGTAGGAAACCTGATATTTCTCATTTGAAAATTTTTGGTTGCATTGCCTATATTCATGTGCCAGATGAGTTGAGGTCCAAGTTGGATCCAAAAGCTGAGAAGTGCATCTTTATTGGTTATTCTCTGTAGCAAAAAGGGTATAGATGCTATAACCCTTCTACTCGTAAGTTTATTGTGAGCAAAGATGTTTTTGATGAGATGAGTAGCTGGTATAAACCAATAAATGTGATTGATGATATAGATGCACAAAATGGTAATGCTACACAGAATTCACAATAGCAATCACAAAATATTAGTGGACCTGCAATGTCCTCTAGCAGTGGTTCACATACTTCACCATGGATAGGCAGATTGAGATCATGAGAATCTCCTCAAAGCAATGCAGATATTGGTATGCAGGTATCACGAAAAGGAAAAGAGAAGGAGATTAGCCCATGTTTGATGTGAATGCAGGTCACTCTTATGTGGATGGTGAATCCAGTGGCTCAGAACAGAGCATTGATGATGAGTTGGGTATTCCTTCTATTGTTACACCTGGAGTAAGGAAGACCAGGGATGTTTTGAGAGCACCTGGTGAGAGTGCTCTCAATGAAAGCAAGAATGGAAGAGGGAGAGAGAGAAACAGAGAGCCACACAAGTTTTGGTGGGTGCAGAACCACCCTAATCTTCTTTTTCATTCATTTATATATGTGTTTGAGTATTGTACATAACCGGGGTAAAGGCACAGTGACCTTTAATCCCCACAACCTCCCACTTAAAGGACAATAAGCCTTTAAGGGAGAACAACCAGTGAGCATACTATCCAATGCCCATCAATACACGACAATACTCAAACCGCTGACTAGGTAGACTCTTCGTCAGCATATCTGCAGGGTTATCATCTGTATGAACCTTGACAAGCTCTATGCGCTTGTCCTCAAGTACCTCCCTGATGAAATGGTACCTGACCTCAATGTGTTTGGTCTTTGCATGAAAGACCGGATTCTGTGCTAGCTGAATAGCACTCATGGAATCACTATGCAATGTCGGTACACCTGTATGAGTCCCCAAATCTCCCACTAGCCGCGATCAAGACCACATACGTCTAAATCCACCAAATCAAGCTTTTCAAACTCTTTCTTTCCCCTTCTTTTATGGGTTGATTTAGTCTGCTCCAATAGAGACAGTGCTCACATACTCAAATGCGGTACATAACCCAAACAACATAAGAGTTTCATTCCATTTTAGCTCATGTGGCCCAACCTGCAATGCCACAAAGAAGTGCTTGGCTGCTTGGTTATTGCAACAACATGATCAAATACCCCTGATACATGTAAGGGATACAAAGTCCCACAATTGGCACCCCTAGCCAAAAGCATAGAGCCCTTCTGAATTTTCCAATTCTGAAAGCCAAAAGTGATGTGAAAACCAGCATCATCTAGCTAACCCACTGAAATAAGACTCTTGATCAACTTAGGCACATGTCTCACATGTTTCAAAATAAATGCAGACCCATTTGCAAAAGAAAACGTTATGTCACCTGCTCCCACTATCACATGCATAGTCATTTCCAAGATGCACACAACCTGTCTTTTGACTGTCATTAAGTGGAGAACCATTCCCTATGGGGAGTAACTTGAAATGAAGTTCCAGAATCCAAAATCCAATCCTGGGAATAGGCATCATCTGAAGTGGTAAGCAACTCTGCAGATAAACTAGACATGAAGAGAACGTCATTGTCACTATCATGTGTGACTGTATTGATCTCCTCGATCTTCACTTTTCCTTTGTCCTCCCTTGGACTCTCTTCCTTCTGATTTGCACCCCAATTTGCATTCTTTTTCTTATCCTTTTTCTCTTTTTTCAGCTTGTAGCAATCCTTTTTCATATGGCCCTTCTTGCCATAGTGGTAACACTCAATTTTCAGTGCCCTGGATTTGCTACGAGACTTCCCTCTTTCTTGGGACTTCCCCCTAAACTGTGATCTACCCCTTTGCACATTTAAGGATGCATCCTTCTTGTTGCCGTCCATAGACTTTCGTCTAATCTCCTCTGCCAACAAGCTATCCACAACATCATCAAATTTCAGTACTGCACCAGGTGCAGAGTTACTGAGACAGCTGTACGAAAGGTATCCCATGAGGATGGCAATGAACATAAGAGAAATGTTGCCTTAGTCTCCGCATCAAAATTCAGCTTCTGAGCCTGAAGCTGGCTGAAAATAATATTGAATTCATTCAAGTGAGAAGCAATGGAGACCCCTTCATCTGCAGCTCAAACAACCTCTTCATGAGGTAAACTTTATCAGAGGCAATTTCCTTTTCATAAGTGGCACACAATTTCTTTCACAAATCTTCTGTAGTCTGCTCATTTCCTACTGTGAAATAAACTGACTCTGCAAGATGAAATCTAATAGTAGATTTTGCTAATGCATTCAACTCATTCCAATCATCCTTAGACATATTTGCAGGCTTAGCTTCAATCCCTTCCAAGGGTTTAATTTGCTTCTTTTGAATAAGCACATCCCTTATTTGTTCTTTCCACAAAGAAAAGTTTGTCCCATCAAACTTTTTAATGTAAAAAAACTCCTTTTCAGACATGGAAGAGGATGCGATGATGCAAATGAAGCAAAAATCCCAAATGCTAATGCCTACAAGAGATAATCACACCAAATACCAGGTGCACCCAAATGTGTATGCCACAATAGACTGAAATATCACCAAAACTCAAAAGCATCAAAAGATGCAGTTGACTCGTGTGCATGTACTATGCATCCATATGAGCAAATCTGGCCCAAAAGAAAATGCCAACTGCAATCGCAATCCAAAATGCCAATAAGTACCAAATGACTCAAGCATAAACACCGTCCACTGGCATATGCATTAATAATATCTCATCCAAGAGAGCATAGCACTATCAGTGCATCAGCTGCAATGTGTCAAAGCTGTCCCTCAGCATAAAATAGCATCCATGTGCAAAGCGTCCATAAAAATAGCATCCCACAAGGCAATTTGGGCCTATCAGCGCATCCAATAAGGACCGCAATGCATCCAAATGGCCTATAAATGATCCACTACAACCCAATGCACACCACGAATGAGCGCACACTGCTCAAATGCAACTAGAGTGATCTGCATAAGGTATGCTCAAGAAATCATAGTCCCACGATAATGACCGCTACTGAAAATAGAACCTGAGATGCCTCAAAACATGGGCGCCATTGCATAATCGGACTCAACAAGAAAATATGCAAATCTCTCTTTTGTCGGAACTCCAAAATCCCAACCGATGAGTGAGAAATGGGAGTCAACACTTATCCAATGCCATGTGGTAGAAATCTAAGGTTTCAAAACCTTAGAATGAAAAATGCATAACAGAGAGATGAAATTGAATACACAGAGATCTATAACTCTAAAAATCCTCCACCGAATTGCGTAAGAACTGACAGGTAGGGGTTTTTGGGCGTCTAGAATGCAATGGGACAGACGGTTTTGGAAACCGTGGTCTCAATCACTAGGTCCAACACACGGACTGAAAAACGTTTTTGGAAACAGAGCTGTTTGTAAACTCCACCGAAGTGTGAATGATGAGTAACATAGAAGTTTTAGGACCTCCTGAGTCCATCGGAACGGACAGATCTACAAATGGTTGCTCCAAACTTGAGTTCCAATACCTGAGCAGAAAAACGGAGAAACTGACACAGTGAGTCAGAAATCCAATGAAATGATCCCAGATTCAAGAATGAAGGTGTTTCCAAGCTCCTAAAGTGAAGTGGACACCAAAAGCAAGAAATAGTTGCCTCTACAAGTCAATATGGAGTCTCTGTCATTGAACGGAACAGGGAAAAGCTCAAAAAAATGACTTTTTCTTTAAAAATACTTAACAGGCTCTCAAAACCACTTCGCAAAGCCAAAGTGACTTTTCCAAAGGTTCCTCCAAGGTCTCTGCACACTCGGATGCAAGTAAAGTCACCCACAAAGCTTCCCACAGAGCTTTTCCTTCCTCCCACACAGCTGCTGAGCTTCAAGGCATTCACGCACGCTCAACTAGATCACCCAGGCTCTGATACCAGTTGAGGGTGCTCTCAACAAAAGCAAGAACGGAAGAGGGAGAGAGAGAAACAGAGAGCCACACAAGTTTTGGTGAGTGCAGAACCACCCTAATCTTCTTTTTCATTCATTTATATATGTGTTTGAGTATTGTACATAACCGGGGTAAAGGCACAGTGACCTTTAACCCCCACACCTGGAAGTGATCCTATTTTGCACAGGTCTACTAGAGCTAGGTATCCTGTGGATAGGCTAAAATATGATGGATTTACAGCCATTCACTATGCCTATATGGTCAAAGTGATACATGAACCAGAACCCACTTCTTTTGAGCAAGCCATAGGAAAAGAAAAATGGGAGAAAGCCATGGATGAAGAAATGGATGCCTTGGAAGCAAATGCTACATGGGAATTGGTGCCTTTGCCTAAAGACAAGAATGCAATTGGCTATAAGTGGGTTTATAAGGTGAAGCACAATGCAGATGGTTCTATGAACAGATACAAGGCAAGATTAGTTGTCAAGGGGTATGCACAAATATATGGGATTGATTATGAAGAAACATTTAGTCCGGTTGCAAGGATGGAAACCGTAAGAGCAATCATTGCTATGGCTACATCAAAGGGATGGTCTTTACATCAGATGGATGTAAAGAATGCCTTCTTGCATGGTGATTTGCAAGAAGAGGTCTTTATGGAGTAGCCACCAGGTTATGTTCATGCTGTTCATCCTGAATTTGTTTGCAGGTTGAAGAAAGCCTTGTATGGCTTGAAGCAAGCACATAGAGCATGGTCTGACAAGATAGGACAGTATCTTGTCACTATTGGCTTTCAGATTTCCAAGGTAGATTTCTCACTTTATGTGAGAAAAACAGAGAAAGGTATTATGCTGCTTGTCATTTATGTTGATGATTTGATCATCACAGGTGATAGTGATGAAGATATCCTTCATGTGAAAATGCTATTGAAGCAGAAGTTTGAGATGAAGGATTTGGGAGAGCTGCGTTGTTTCTTGGGCATTGAGGTGATTAGATCACCAAGCGGGATACGGATCTTGCAGAGGCAGTATGGATTGGACATGCTATCCAAATATGGGATGACAAGCTGTAAGCCTATTTCAGTTCCTTTGGAGCAGAATGTGAAGTTGAGCGCAGATGCAAGTGAGCTTCTGGAAGACCCTACTATGTACAGATGCATAGTAGGAAGTTTTATTTATATGACTATTACCAGGCTAGATTTGAGCTATGCTGTTGGATTGGTAAGTCAGTTTATGTAGGCTCCAAGGAAACCGCATTTGGATGTGGCTAGACGCATACTCAGGTATGTGAAGTCCACATTGCAGTATGGACTATTTTATGAGGCTGGGGTTCAGATACAGTTGCATGGATACACTGATGCTAATTGGGCTGGTAGTATTTTTGATAGACGATCTACCAATGGATATGTGTTCTCTTTTGGGAGTGCTGTAGTCACTTGGAGCAGCAAGAAACAGCCTACAGTTGCCTTGTCGAGCACAAAGGCTGAGTACAGGGGTGCAGCAATGGCTGCATGTGAGGTAGCTTGGTTGCATAAGCTACTTTACGATATGCATCAGTCTACAAATGGGCTAGTTGTCATTTATTCTGACAACATGAGCAGTATACACTTGGAAAATAACCCAGTCTATCATGCTAGAACAAAGCACATTGAGGTGCATTATCACTATGTGTGGGAGAAGGTTTTACTAGGTCTTATTGATCTAGTTTATGTCAGCACATAGGGTTGGGTAGCTGACATATTCACGAAGGCATTGGGCGCAGAGAAGCTGTGCAAGTTCAGAGACCTACTTGGTGTGCAGGAATTGGGATTGAGCTCGAGGGGGAGTGTTGAGATATCGAGCTCCACTCGTGATATGCCAGGGTGACCGTTGTGCATTTATGTCACCGACTTGTTAGCTGCAGATGCGGTTGGTACACCGCCCATGAATAATAGCTGGATGATAGCTATTCTTATGTACTCTAGTTCGTGGCTCAGTTAGTATGCCACTTTAGTTAGCTGAGTTTGGTTGAGACCCACATATAGGGTTCTTCTATTTCTTTGTACTAGAGTTCTTTTGGCTTTTACAACTAAGAAGAGGAAAACTATTTTTAGCCTCCACCTTTGTGTGTATTCCCCCATTGTGTATGTGAGAAAGCTGCAAGTGAGACTCCTTCCTTCTCTCCCACTATCTTCACAAGTAACGTGTTGTGAAGGGCTCTAGTCTTTTGTGTTGTAGCAGGTTCTTGTGGATCTACTCCATTTTTATGAGTAGGTTCTTGTGGGTCTTCTGCAATGGAGTTGATTGAATGTTGTACTAAAGGAGTGGGTTTGTATATCTTCATGGGAAAATTGATGAAGGCCATGAACTAGCATTGTCTTGTCCTTTGTGGAGGTTGCAGTAGGTTCTTGTGTTACTACTCCCTCTTTAGGAGTAGGTTCTTGTGTAGCTACGGCCGATGAATGCTTCATTGTTGGTGTTGTGGACTCAAACCTTTTAGATCTCTCCCCTTATTTTTTTGGCTCTAGAGGGGTGAAGCATGCCATGATAGAAGCATGAAAAGGTGGGCAGTTGTGTCTATGAAGTTTAGGGATCTATAGTGCCATCGTAAGATCTTTGAGCTTGCAGTATCCTTCCTAATCCCATGTTTCTAGTGCCTTTGTCAATTACATCCTCTAGCCTATTCAACTTCCATTGTCGCACCATAATAAAGTGATTTATGTCCTCTGAAGCAAATGTGAGTAGGACCGTAGTGTCTTGGAGATCTTCTATTTTTGTTGAGCCCAAGTTGCTTGTGAGAAACCTGTCAGTGAAAATAATTCATCATTCTCATTGGAAGGTTCTTGTGTGGCTTCCATTGTGTCTGGCATGGTTGGTGTGACTTGTGTAACTCCCACGAAGCTTGATGCCAAATTTCTTACAAAGGAAGGTTCTTGTGTAGCTTCCAAAGTAGATTCCCTTCTTTTCATGGTAGGTTCTTGTATAATTGCCATTTTCCTTGAAGATGATGCAATGAATTCAATGGCTTTTTGATAGATTAGTCGAGTAGGTTCTTGTGTTACTATTTCTTTTTTTGAGACAGGTTCTTTGTAACAACCCAAGAGGAGGTAGATGAAGTCCTTTGCATATGCTCCTAGTGCATTGGTGCTTTTCCCTTGCAAGTAAGTTCTCACTATTCTTGGCATCTTTGTAGAGTAGGTTCTTGTGTGACTACTACTGGCACATCTACACTCATTGATGCATTTGTATTGCTAGATTTGGGGCTTCGCTCCTGCTTTTACGATGGAGATGGTGTACATTTAAGCTTAAGCAAGCATGGATGGGCTGTTGATTGCTCTGGCGCGAGGCTTGGGTACCCATATATAAGAGTTGCCAAGGTAATATCCCTAGGCCTCGAGTAATCTTGTGGAAACCCAATGACATTGTAACTTCCTTGTTGGATGGCATCGTTTTGTTCTTCGATGTCAAGGTTTGTTGTTTGCATGATGGGGTGGCTTTTGATGTCGAGGTTTTGCTATAACCCAAATATATGATTCACCTTCCAAGTACCCTTGGGCCTCCAGTAGATCCTTTTGGACCCAAACTTGCTTAGTTTCTCTTCTTCTTTGTTGTCTTTGCTGGTGAGGCTCTTATGGAGTTGAGAGATGGAAGTAGACACTGATGCTTGTGCTTGAATGCTAGGTAGGTTGGTAGTGATTAGCACATCCTGATGGATGGTTTCATCACCGAACAACCCTTTGTAAGTGTCTTGCATCCAGCTTTTACCAAGAATTGTGGCTTCCATTAAGGTACCTATAGGAGTTAGAAAAAACTTGCAAGGCACAACATAATTGTCCATGGAAATGTTTAGTGTTAAAGATCTAATAACCTTAATTGAGGTACCTCCTATGGATTGAATTTTAGAATCACAAACTTGAAGGAGTACTTGGCTGAGATGTTTTAATGTTTCCTAGGAGATGAGGTTATTACTTCCTCGCCAATCTACCATGGCATGTGTTCAGCATGTTGCACTTGCTGTGCTAATGTTAGCTCTACCCAAAGTTGAGATGGAGTCACATCTATCTCATTAGGATCAATAACATTATCAATTGTATGTTGAACTTGATTAGTTAGTACCACTCTTATGGTGTAAAAAGGTGTAATGGTAGTAAATTTATCATTGTCAAGGTGCATAAATTGAGTTCCCTTCATACTCAACAGATCTATGGTGGCTAGTGTACGCATCCACTTTAGTGAGTCTTCTAACTCAGGTATAGGAGCACACCAAGAGTCTTCAAGACCCAAGAACTAGTCTAGTTTGTTGACTGGCACCCTTGAAAGGTCTTGAGCTTGATTGGGAGATTCAACATTCTTAGGATTAGTCGACTGGGGTGTCACTATTTGCCCATTCATCCAATCACAAAGGTTTCTCCAAAGGGTTGGATTGACTTGAAGCAATGTCACAATAGGCATCTTCACCTTAGTGGATAAAAAAGAGGCTAAACCAGCAATATCTCGTGGCCTCATGCTTGGCTCCAATCGGATTGATTCTCACTCCTTAAAACCATATAAGGACCTATCATCATCCACTTTTAAGTGTTGTAGGGTGAGGTCTTATTCAAACATTTGCTACATTAGGGTGGATCCCTCTGTTGAAGGGCATGCCACACCTTCTTCATATACCATTTTAGGTATTTGCAAGGCTTTTGAGGCTCAAGTGGCTATCTCATGTCTTGATGAATTGTATCAGCACTCTTGCTTGCCTTGAGGCCCTCCTCACACTCCTCTTGGCACTTGCGTACCAATTTCTGTGCCTTGGTGAGACATTGTTTCCCACCCATGGGTTGGGATATTCACCATGACCCTTAGGTGTTGTGGCTTGGCCATGGGCTGAGGCTCTTATCGTTCCCTCATTTGCCTCATGTAGGTGTTTGTTTCTATCACCATTTAAGAAAGTACCACCGAAGAAGGGATGCCGTGTCTTCATCTGACCCATCTTGGATAATGACCTTATTATGTCCCTTCCCAATCTTCACTGTAGCCTTGGTGCTTACTCGTGCTAATTCAATTGCCTCTCTAAGCTATGATGTACTAGCTTTATCCGTTTGGGCTTGTTTGTGAAGCTCTTTATTAAGGGCTTTAGCTTGCAACCTTGTGATTACATTCAAAGATACTGATGACACTTGGCCTCTCTCAATGCTTAATAGGTTAAGGCTTGTGGACTTAGATGGCCTTCTCATCAAGCAATCCTTAAAAAGATGGTCCACACCATACCCATTGCACAATGACAGTGGTGTATTAGGAACTAATGTACATGTGATCGGTTGATAAGTTGCTCCCTTGAGGGGACACTCATTGGATTGGTGGGGGCCATGACACGTATGACATTGAATAAGTGGTGTCTTGTCCAGGTTGTTAAAAAATCCCATTGTTTGAGAAATTGGTGCGGTTTTGTAGATTGGAATGTATTGGTCATCTTGCCTAACATAGTGACTTATATTGCTAGGCCGATTTGAATTGTCACCATATTGGGAATAGTCGTTTCCAGTAAAGGTAGGTTCAAGGTCACCCAAATCACTAGGTAGCTCTTCCACCAATACTTGATTTAGGAGGGGAGTAATTCGTGGTGGTGGTGGTTGAGGTCCCAGTGCTGGCAGGGGTAATGGAGTATTTTGAGCCCTAAATTGCACTTGATTGGTTGATGTGACTCCTTGTAACTTGCCAATCATTCAAGAATCTATCAAAGATTGTCGACAGACAGGACCAATGCAAAATCTGCAAAACCGTTGGGCATTTCGCCAACAATGCCCAAAAAAGTATGCACTCAGAGCTACGAGCGTGGGTTTCATTGGATGGATGCAAAGTCTTCCGATAATATGAAATCTATTTCAGTCTCAAAACCGTTTGAATTAGTTGCTTATGACATCATGGGCCCTTTCCCCACTTCAGCAAATGGAAATAAGTATGTGATTGTACTTACTGACTACCTCACGCGATGGACGATTTCTCAACCACTTAAGTCTGCAACAGCTTCAGAAGTGGCAAACTTCCTTTTGCAACATTTGATACTACCTCACGGATGTCCAGAACATCTACTATTAGATCAGGGTACTAATTTCAAATATGAGGTAATGAGAATTGTCGCAGATTGTTTGAATGTCAAACAACAATTTACCAGTCCACACCATCCTGATTGCAATGGACTGATTGAGCGACTTAATCGAACCATCAAATTGATGCTAGCCATGTATATTGATCCACAACATTCCAATTGGGATGTTTCACTTCCATGTGTAGTCTCAGCTTACAATACATCAATTCAGAAATCAACATGGGTTAGTCCTTTTGAAGCCTTGTATGGCCGTCCTCAAAATTTCCCTGCAAAAATCGGTACAATACAATAGAACCAAATCAAGCATCGAGATGCTGAGCAGTGGGCAAATTTTCATGATAGTGCCTTAACTTTTATCAGGCAAAATGCTGCAGACCACCTCCAAAAAGCACAGAGAGCAAACAAATATTCATCTATGATAAGAGGCATAAGTATACTAAGTTCACTCTTGGAGATCTTGTGTTAGTTCACTACCCAACACGTAAGAAAGGCCTTGCAGAATTTTTTTTACAGAAGTGGATTGATCCATACCAGGTGCTAAGACCAGTTGGCAACACAACATATGAACTGTAGAGGTGCACTCAAGGTCTTCACCGAACCATGACGACAGCTCATATTGCCCGGATTAAGCCTTTTCATTCAAGGCTTGTTCATTTTTCAGGGGGGGTAGATGTGACGACCCTCTAGGCTCAGCTCCTCTATCCAGCTCACTTGATACGCCAGCTCATTTGGCTTCCACATCATCCTCATAGGAGCCTCAGCAAATATTGATATGTCAGTTCATTCCAGACGCTCCACCATCTTCTTGGCATGGCCTGTTTGAGTTGTTGTAATTGAGCTTCTTGTGAGAAGCATAAGTAGGATCTGTGGTGAGGAAAGAAGTAGAGTTTGCTTGGCCCATTTGTCTTCTTATTCACTGTGGCTCCTCTTGTTCTTTCTGTCAATCTTGATGGTTGTGTTGTGTTGAGTCTTCTCAGTTAATCCTAGTCTAACGCTGTCTCCATCCCATGCTCGTTATGATACGTACATACATACGTACACACACACACACACACACACACACACACACACACACACACACACACACACACACACACACACACACACACACATACATATATACATACATATATACATATATACATACATACACATACATACATACATACCTACCTACCTACCTACCGTTACCCTCCACGGCAACCTATTGCATGCATAGATAGATAGATAGATAGATCGATGGATGGATGGATGGATGGATAGATGGATAGATAGATAGATCGATAGATAGGTAGGTAGGTAGGTATATATATATATATATATATATATATATAGAGAGAGAGAGAGAGAGAGGGAGAGGCTTTAAAACTCTAGAATAATGGCAACAATTAAGAACAAGAGGTGGAAGGAGGTTTGGCTACAGAGAAGTAGTAGAGGGTAGAGCAAGAATCGAGGAGTAGAATAAGCAAAAGCCACCGTGAAGTGTTTGCGACTAGCAACAAAGCAAGAAGTGTGTCAAAGAGAAAGATTGTAGCATCTTGGCAAGATATCTGGGTAGCAAAAAGTGATTGTGTGGCACAAATAAAGGATCCACAATCTAAATCACTACATTGCAAGAAAAGGTTGATAGTGAGTTAGCACATGATGCACTTCTAGGGTAATGAGCCTCCACCGTGTTCTTGAAAATTTCTATCATACAGAATCCACAAAGACCCCAACTATCTTCTCACATATCATAGGTATAGTGAACTTTGCCCTTAGCATCATGATCGTAGGACTTAAAGAAATCACTTTCATCATACAAAGGATGCTTGGACATTCTGTCATAAAAAAAGCAATGCATTTTAGTTCATTGACAACACTTGTCACTTTCTAGTCAGTATTCCCACTCATATCACTTTTGATGTCACTACTTAGTATGAAGCTATTCTACACACCAAAAATGATAGCCTTATGGAAGCACTTATTGCTCAAAAAAAGTGGTTATAAAGGATTCAGATCCCAAAAACATACACTCTTATTAACCCAAGCAAAAAATCTAGCTATCTCCTTTGATCCCCTTTTGCAAGCTAATCCTTATATATTAATCAATGCGCTTATCAAAGTTGAAAATCTCGTTGCTAAATAAATACTTGGCATGTTCTCCTTCCTAGTGCAATTTATACTTGCTCAAATTTGAAATTGCATTTATCAAAGGAATCGTGAAGCTTAGAAGGTGGTATATGGTTGAAACCTTTCTTTACTCATTTAGATACATTGATGAACTTAAATTTTGCAATAACTCCTTCATTACTCAATGTCTTTACCCCAGCCAACTCTGTTCTCCAGATAATCAAATTTGGATCTACCCTCTTAATGTTATTGAACTGAAACCCACTTCTAACATGTTTGGCTATATCACATTGCAAATTACCTTTCTCAAGACAACTTTCATTTTGCATAGCCATTCATTGGCTCATATTCTTCATCCATTGCTTGGACAAAAGACAAATTGTCAATTCCTAATGTGTCCTTTATACATCTACATAGCAACAAACCTATGGACAACTATGACAAAATCTGCCTTTTATAAGTTTTACCCATCATTTATGCCTCATCAAATCCACATTTGGCCTGGCTTGACTACACTAAACTCATACATCTATTTTGTGCTAGGATTTCAATAATAACATAAAAATCAAATTCATCTCCTTGCAACATATTTTCTGGATGTCAGATGAACACCACTCCTCTTTTATCTCTACTTGGTGTGGGGTAGGATACCACATGATGGGTATCCACCAGGCCCCTAATGTAGTGTCCTCCTAGGGTTAGGGAGAGTACACATACCCCTACTCCCATGCTGCCCCCCCCTGCCCACATACATACAGAAAACACACACACCCCAACCCAACCCTAACTCCCTTTTTTGTTATCCACCTCACCCCCTTGTAACACACATTTTGATGAGTAAAAATGCACACACACACACACACATACACTTTTACACAAAATCTTTTTAAATTGATTTCTTCTTTAATTAATTTACCCCTCCCTTAAATGCAACTCTACTCTATTGGTACATTTCCTTTTAAACTAAGTTAATGCAATATTTATTAGTGCTTTCCTTTGTGAAATCATTATACTTTTATACGCTAGATTTTCGAGAGATGTTCTTGTTTCTAGGTAAAGCAATAACAAGCCAAGGGAAATAGGCATTACCTGTCTACCCAAATTAAGCTATACTGTTCTAACATATGGTTTATTTAAATGGTGGCAGGTAAGTGGACCATGACCTTGGAGCCTAGACTATCGACACTTCTTTACTCATTTTTTGTAACCCTATTGGGATTTGGTTGTAATAATACATTTGAAATTAAACTTAATTTGAGTTCTTCGAGTATTTATTCTCCATATTTGAATTATTTCTAGTTAATGTTGTAAAGCTATTCTATGACTGAATCGGTTGTATCGTTCATTTATTGATGGCATTATTAAATCTAAACACACACCCGAACCCAACCCTAACCCCCCTTTTTGCTATCCACCATCACCGCCCTTCCCTTATGTGATTGGCCGTATGGTTTGCGTGACTTGCTTTCTTCTACATGTATGCTAGCCCTTTCTCGTTTGGTTGCCACCATCCGTGTGATCTCTCGTGCTCTCATAAGCCTAGCGTGTGCTCCATGGCCTCTCATGAACTGTGATCTCTCTCTCTCTCTCATAGTTTTCTCCTTGCCTCTCTCTCTCTCTTTAACTTGTTTTTCTCTTCCAGGTCTTTTTCTTTAAGCTTTAGACTTAAGCATTCACTTTTTTTGCCTGCCCCCCAATGGGTTAGGGCTTAGTAGATGTTTGAGCATGAAAGAGAAAAATGGGTCATTTTTGAGATGGAAAAATCAATATATAAATTCAGGGATTTTTAGTTTGTTCTCCTCACTAAGAGAAAATGATGCTAGAGGTTTTGTCATGAGATTCATGCAAGGGCTACTGTTTATGGATGTTGTGGCATCTCTCTTGACTTGTACTACACACTCTGCCTAGCTTGTGTTTTTGTTTTTGGATAAAGCTCAAAGATTCTTTCCTCGAAGGAAGATGGGCTTTGTGGCTCCTCTCTACCCCTGCCTTTGGATATTCGATCTCTTTTTTGCTCCCATGACTGCTAGAGATCTTCTTGGTCATATATTTGTTGGTGTTCCTTGCATTGGCCTTTGGAGTAATTCATTCTTGATAAATTTGTCAGCTGTGTGTTCTGTTACATCCTTCGATTTGTCGCTACTAGTAGAAGATCTACAATTTGGTGGTTTTCTTTACATTGTTGCAGTTGCAATGCTGCTACCTTATAATTTTTGGATGTCCATGTTGGGATATCTCAAGGTGTATGCCTCAGGCACACCTTATGTTTCTATGTGTGAGTGCTAGAGGCACAGTTAGGTGCCCACAAGCACAGTTAGGTGGTGGAAAAGCCACATAGGATGATTGAGAGAATCTAGGAGCAGATTGAGGAGATGATTGTGGAGCTTTGAGGTCATCAGTGATGTCAGTGACCTTGTATGAGGTGCCTACTTAAGGACCTCTTTCTTCTTCATTCTATAAGCAGGTATTCTGATTTTGTGTCAACTCTACTCTTTCCTTTCAGTATTCCAACATGGTATCAGAGCCCTTTGATCCCCCTTGAGCCCATTTCTGCCACATCATCATCTTCTTCTTCATCTTCTTCTTCTCCAGTTTCCTCTTTCTTCCCAAAATCTTTGAGAGCTTGGTTCTCCATCTAAAAACAGCCATTGCCCAAACCCTCTGAGCTGGAAACTCCTCTAGTATGGGCGAACTTCCACCTGCAAGCAATTGAAAAAAAAACGTCTGTGGTGGCTGCCATTCTCCAAACAGCGAATTTCTTCTGTTGCTCAATACTCCCTGCATACTCTGCCATTGCCTGAGCCCTCTTAGGAGTAGATGGGCAACCTCAAGACGAAGATTTTGAGCCATTTTTCAAGTCATTTGGTTCAGTAACGAGGGAGAAATCGTCAAAACTCAGTTTCAGCCTGTAGCAACTCTCCCGGGCAAAAGTGCGCACCATTTCGTCCAACCTCTGTGCTGGACCTTCTCTGGTATATGAGCTTTCTTTTGCTTCAGAAAGCCCTCTTTTCCTTGCTTTGAAGAGTGAGCTACAAGCCCTCCAAGTTCAGCTTTTCAGTTTTGACAGTTTTGGACAAGTTTTGAAGATGATGCTACATAAGATGCTACTCTAGCATTTCTGGTCTTTTGAAGTTTTCAATAACTTCATTACAAGTGTTGCTTCAGTTTTGCTTTGATTTGCTAGACCTGGTTGTGATTGGAAAGTGTTCATTTCATCCACTTCTATGAAGCATGTAAAAGGAAGCATCATTGTTTGAAATCTAGTCACTACTATTTGCTACATTAAATGCTTATATTTTGAAGCATTTCAGTTGTTATTCTAAGCCCTGTAAGAGAGAAGACACTACCCAATACTTGGGTTAGAGCCTCTCATGGCTTGCTTATGCCAAATATATGAAAAGCCAAAACATAAAGCAATGTCTTGTTATGCTACAAAGGATGAAAATGCCAACCTGACTTCCTTATTGAAGATTGCCAAAACAATGGTTGCCAAAAAGGAAGCAAATACAGAGATCTACACTCTCATGGCATTTTTATTTGACTCCAAGTACAAGAAAAAGATGAAGGTCAGACACCTAAGATATGCTTCTCTACACAACTATGGAGATGACAAGATAATTGTTCTCATGAAGGATATGACTTTCAGATCCACTTGTTCTATCATAGTACCATCTTATAAGGCACTAGACACTGCCCATGTGGTAAGACCTTGCCTTGACATGGATATTTTGCCTCCACAAGATGAGGCATCCCATGAAGATTATGCATTTTAAACTCATCTCTATGTATGCTCCAGATCACTCTTTTAATGTCAAGGTACTCAGCCTGGATAGTCCTCCAAAATGAATGAAAATAAACTATTGTGTTTTGTGTGTTTTGTAAACACCTCTGGTCACCTTATGATGTAGGCCATGTGTATGTTTTGTTCCATGGTACCTCCTGCAGACATTGTGTGCATGTACATGCAGGGGAGATAACCATTGGAAGGTCTGTTTGTATCCCTTTCTGTTTACCTTACACCCAAGGAAACCCTTGCTAGCATGAGAACCTAGCCATAGATTTATCCTTGACCACCATGAGATGGCATGAGAAACTATGAGACTAGATGTATCCTTGACATAGCCTGAGGCATCTCCTTGAGGGGGGGTTTGTTGGGATATCTCAAGGTGTATGCCTCAGGCACACCTTATGTTTCTATGTGTGAGTGCTAGAGGCACAGTTAGGTGCCCACAAGCACAGTTAGGTGGTGGAAAAGCCACATAGGATGATTGAGAGAATCTAGGAGCAGATTGAGGAGATGATTGTGGAGCTTTGAGGTCATCAGTGATGTCAGTGACCTTGTATGAGGTGCCTACTTAAGGACCTCTTTCTTCTTCATTCTATAAGCAAGTATTCTGATTTTGTGTCAACTCTACTCTTTCCTTTCAGTATTCCAACAGTCCATTCATGGAGGATCCACTTATCGATGAAGAAGTGCCAAGTACTCAAGAAACTTCTCTTCAGGCTATTTCCTGAACCAATTGTCTCCTCCGTCTCACACGACAAATATCACAAGGCTGCTGCTCTGGTTGATTTGGTATCACTGGAAACTTTTATGATATTTTTCTTGTTGTCCTGGTAGGCAAGACTATTGCAGTGACTTAATATTTTTGGCCTTTGAAAAAATGAAATAAAATAAATAAAAACGTGCCAGCTTGTATTAAAAGGGTTGGTCAATCTAAGAAGCAATACCAAATACAAAAATGGGCCATCTCAAGGGACTAATGTCTGTGGCCTACATTGCTAAAGTAGTAAGAACCAACCCTAAAACCTGAGACCAATATCCTAAAGAGTATTTTCTACTAATTGGTCCTTCTTGGCCATCAGCACCCCAAGATCTCGCAAATTCTCCTTGCAATCACTAAGTAGCAAAGGAAACCTCAGTGCCCAAGGCATTGACTCTCGAAACACCAACCGATTCCTAATGGACCAGATAGCCATGATTAGGGAAGCTCGCAAAAAGGGCCAACAACAAGCCAGAGTTGATGGGAGCTGGACCGTTTCCCCCAACAGAGCAAGGTGCCACTTTGCTCCCAACGAGAAGCCCACCATTAAACCAGTCAAATAGATTGCCCTCCCCAATCTCATCCATAGCTCATGGACTAAGGGACACTACTAGAATAGATGCGATTTTTTCATGCGCCAATCAGAAAAAAAGGGAATATTGTGGGTTCAACTGCATCCATTTCGCCAACCTACTTCTGATCGGAAGCCAACCGTGCAAAAGCTTCCACAGTAAAAATTTGAACTTTCTAGGGGGAGCACTTCTCCAAAGCTCATAAAACCGCGCTCTCCACCATGAATGAGTTCTACGCAGATTCTAGACTGAGTTAAAATCATGGGATTCCATCTGGACTGAGCAATAGCGCTCTGTAGCACATTTTGGCTGAGATCTTGGGAATGCAAGGACAAGGGCAAGATGCTCTCAAACTTTCTTTGTAGAGAGAGCTCTTTATAGAAATGGTGCTACATTTAACAAGGGGGTGTTACGTATAGATTCGAAGATAGTCGAGATAGAAGAAAGTTGGCGATGGAAGAAAGCAACAGAGACGGAAATGATGAGGAAGATAGCTGATGGATTGTTGGGAAGAGGGAAGCAAGGAGGAGGTGAGATTGTCAGTTGTGGCGACGAGGAGGGAGATGAAAGGCTTTGGAGAATGCAAGAAGCTATAGATGGCGATGGCAATGTGGACTCTACCCAGAAAGGAAAAGCTTATGGTGAGGAGAAAGGTGATATGTGCTAGAGGGGGTTCCAAAACATGTGGACTTTTCCTAGAATTGGTTCCTTCTCTATTTGAGCAATCCTAACAGCTCCAAGAATTAGTTCCTCCTCTCCCTGAGATTCAATCAAGAACGCTACATCTACAGTGATTGAATTCAGATAACCAAGCTCCCTCTTCCACATCAGTTCCGATCCTTCATCCTCTATTGTTGCTTTTTGCTCTGTTATCACACTACCAATAATATTTTGATTGATATGGAGCTCGCCATTGCTTGCGTAGTTTACACCTTTTTATTTTGTGACTGACAGCCTCATTAACCTCTCTCTCTGATTGACTAGCTTGCAGTCTCATCACTCGAGAAAAATTTCCCTCTTGGTTGAAATTGCAGGTGATGCTGTAGCTTTATGCTTGGCATTCAATATTTTTTTTGTGCTAATCGTGAGGCAAAAAGCTGGGCAACCTCTAAATCCTTCAAAAGGATCCTACATCAGAAAAAGTTTTTAGAGCTGTTGTCTTATGCAAGTAATCCATGGTGGGATTTATGGGCGGACTCCTGATTCGTAGAGGTGGTCAAGGAAATAATAGAATTCATAGATGGGACATTTCTTTTTAATATTCATAACATTTTGATGTTATAGGGAAACTTCTCACTTTTGTTGGATTAGCTAATAATAATTTGAGAAAGAAGACTCTTCAAGAAGAGAGGGAGGGAATTCTATTTCAAATTTACGCGTGGTACACACACACACACATTCTTGACAGGTAGGGGACCTTAGATCTGACCAAATGAAAGTTGAGTGTTGAAAGTTGATATAGTAAATTTTTAAAAAGGCTTTCAAGTTCTCTCTTGGATGTATTTTAAAAATCCATTCTTCATGGATAGGGGACATTGGAGTGTTGAAATTTAACATTGTGCAAACTTTTAAAGAACTCTTTTCTTGAAGGGTAGTGGTCACAACACACATTTTAATATGACTGCACAGATGTATTCAGGAAAAGATAAAATTCAAAAGGTGGTAATTGTTTTTATATGGCCTATACATCAGATTGAATGAAAGTTGAGTGTTGAAAGCAAAATTTATTTTAAAAGCTCCTAAAGACATTTATTTTTAAAGCACTTTTAAAAAAAGAGGCTTCTCAAGCTCAAGCTCTTTTCTTTATGGGTACCAGTGAACACACACACACACACACACACACACACACACACATTCTTGACAAGTAGGGGACCTTAGATCCAACCAAATGAAAGTTCAGTGTTGAAAGTTGATATAGTAAATTTTTTAAAAGGCTTTCAAATTATCTCTTAGATGTATTTTTAAAATTCATTCTTCATGGGTAGGGCACATTTACAAAGGCTTCTCAAGTTATCTCTTCAATTTGTTCTCTCTGTGTGTGTGTGTGTACTATGATGGCTATAGCTGGAGTTTCTTCTAAGGCATACTTTTTTCAAAGATGTAAAGAGATTAATATGTTTAAAAACAGTCCATAGTTGGGCTTCTTTATTGTAGGTAGTCCAGTTCAATCGGTGGCATCTCGCCAACTATTTGCATTACAGGGACATCCCCTCCACCACTTACACTTTAGGTTGGTGATGTTGATTTTTTTCCCAAATAGATTTTTAAAGCTTCTAGAGTAAATTTTTTAAAAGGCTTCTCAAATTATTTCTTGAATTTATTTAAAGAATCCATTCTTCATGGGTAGGGGATCTTTGATGTGGCATTCAAAGTTGAGTGGTGAAAGTTACTAGAGTAAATTTTTTAAAAGGCTTCTCAAATTATCTCTTGAATTTATTTATAAAAACCATTCTTCATGGGTAGGGGACCTTAGATGTGACATTGAAAGTTGAGTGTTGAAAGATAACATTGTTTTTTAAGCTTCTAAAGAAATTTGTTTGCACAAACTTTTAAAGAAATATTTTCTTTAGGTAGGGGTCATGACACACATTTTAATCTTCCTGCACATATGTACCAATGACACGCACACAATTAGAAAACCAAACATGCATGATTTTTTTAAAATTGTAGGAACTCTTGCCCAAGCACTCTCTTTTGCAACCTAAATCATGCTTTTAGGCCTATCTCCCCTAGCAATTATATGTTAGCATAATGCATAGTACCCAGAGTATTAGTATATTAGGCTCATAAAGAGAAAATAGTTGATGCACACCTATTAGTGCAGTCAAGCACGCACACACACAAAATCACATGCATCGACATACAAAGATTTTCACAAGTTATTGGACGCAGTTGCAAATATGACTTCGGTCATTGTCCCAGCTAAAGAGGCCATTCCAGATATCGTAGTGTCATCTATGTGTGAACGAAAAGGCCTTCGTGCAATGAAACGACTTGCAAGGGGTGGGCCTTCCACTTATGCAACCAAGCAAGCAACTAGACAGAGTTCTTCAAAACAAAACACTATTGCTATTGCAAAACGTTTAGATGGACGTCAAAGTCTTCAAACAATGAGATGATTCACAAGAGCGGGGCCTTCCTCAAGCCAAAATGTTGTTGCTATCACAAAGCATTTGAAGTCCATTCATGAATTGTGTGAGCATAATGAACATGCTAATGCAATGAATGCGACGTATCTCAGCTCCTTATGGAGTGAAATCCATTCGAAAGGTGATGGAGCAATAAGAGAGGATCGAGGACATCTGTTAACACTATCATCACAAGGATTTTTCGAATTGAGAGTGGAGTAAAGGCCACAAATGAGTACATGTAGGATCTTCTCGGAAGGTGTGGAGAAGGTTCAATTGTATGTAATAAAGGATGTAGGCTACAGGTAGATATCCTAAAGGAACAAGTGGAATTGTTGCACAGCGAGGTGTCAACATTTAAAGTTGGTTTGAATAGGTTGACACCTCTGATGACACGTATGAGCCGGAAGCTAGACTAGGTTGCAATCCATCGCAATTGAATTGATACGTATGTATTGATATTGCGTTGGAGGTCAAAGTTTCCTCATCATTGGAATATTCAAAGTTTTGTATCCACTTTTCCTTTGTAAGAAGAACACTTTCAAATTGTTCAACTTCATCTTAAGTTTTAACATAGTGGTTATCTAATGGAAAAAGTGTACATGTCTCGAATAAAATTAATGGATGAGTGGTGTATTTAATTACTTTGAAGTGTTGTATCCTCTTTTCGTTTGTATCTTAACAAAATTTTAAGGTTAAAATATAGTTATTCTCTAGAGAAAAATGTATACATATGTGTCTCAAATAAAAATAAATGGATGAGTAGCAAATTATAATCATGTAGGTGAGAGTCAAGATGCATATATATGTAAGCTCATGTAGATACATATGTGCACACATGAAAACGTACTTAGAGGCACACTCACTCATATGTCCAAATAATCAACACACACACACACACACACACACACACATGCAAATATATTGCCACGTGTAATACAGATGTGAATACATGAAAACATCAACTTACAAATATAGCAACACCACATTCACACACACGTCCAAAGAATTAACATATAAACATATGTATACATATATAGGTACACACACACACACACACACACACACACACACAAACACACACACACACACACACACACACACACACACACACACACACACACACACACACACACACACGCACGCACACGCACACACAAAATTGATGAGTGGTAGATTATAATCATGTAGGTGAGAGTCAAGATGCATATATGTAAGCTCATGCAGATATAGATGTGCACACATGAAAACATAGCAACACTACATTCACACGTACTTAGAGACACACTCACTAATCAACACACATGTGCATGCACGCACACGCACACAGATACACACACATGCAAATATATTATATACGGTGTAAAATGTAATACAGACGTGAACAAATACAAACATTAACTTACAAATATAGCTACACCACATTCATACACACGAAGAAAACATGTGTGTGTGTATGTGTGCTTATATATGTACACACATAAATTAAAAAATAAATAACTATAGATAAATGTATAGACACATAAATATAGCAACACCACATTAACATGAATGGAGAAACACTCACGCATTTATCCAAAGAATCAACTATATGTCTGTTAAATAGATAGATAGTTATATAGATAGACAGCCACGCACACACACACACACATGCAAATATATTATATATGGTGCAACATGTAATATAGACATGAACAAATACAAACATTAATTTACAAATATAGCACACCACATTCATACACACATAGAAGACATGTGTGTGTGTGTGTGTGTGTACCTATATATGTACACACATAAATTAAAAAATAAATAACTATAGATAAATGCAACGCTACATTCACACATGAATGGAGTAACACTCACGCATTTATCCAAAGAATCAACTATATATATATATATATATATATATATATATATATAGAGAGAGAGAGAGAGAGAGAGGGGGGGGGGGAAATATATACATAGTTGAGTTTGTTTACAGGAGATGGTGGAATGCATTTCACATTTAATACATCTTCATAGGAGAAAAATGTTACATTGAACACGTAGGGCACGTCGTGATTTTGCTAGACAAAGAACAATGTTCAAAAAACAAGCTACTAGAAACATTGAGACAACTGTGGAATTTTGTCCTGACGGTGCACATAATGTGTGACAGGATACGTTTGGAGAAAGGATTGAAACAAATACTCCAACTGTAATAAGAAGAGTTCGGTTGGTTGCAACTAGATTTTCCAGATGTTCGGTTGCAAGACAACACACTGTTGACAACATGCCTGCGGTTTTCAATGCACAGGGATGCCTTTCGATTTTGCGCCGATTTCCCTTGAGAGATGATGTGGGACACCCATCTTTATACCCAGTGGTTTTTTGTGCTCCTACTCTTTAGTCGCTTGGAGCTATGAATCAATTCTGTAGTTTTTGCAATGCCCAATTGTGGGAGCAAGAGACAAGAGGAAATGTGCATCAAGTTGTGGGAAACCACTATTGTAAGGTTGGACGTGTATCACTATTTCCATTAGAGGAACCACCCGAGGATTTGAGAGTTTTATTGAATGGCAATGATGCAAGAAGTAGACTATTTAAGCAAAACATAAGAGCTTATAATAGTGTGATGGCCTTTGTTTCATTGGGTGCTCAACTCAATGGAATGTTTTCTGGAAATAGAGGTGTGCAAACCTTTCGAGTGCGAGGTAGCATATATCGTCGTGTTGGGAATTTATTGCCTGACGGAGCTAGACAAGGAGTCCCATGGTTTGCACAGCTGTATGTATACGACAGGAAGCATGAATTGCAAAATTTTTTGGATGGCATGCCTCTAGTTTGGATCCTGGCATTTTGGAGTTATTGCATAGAATGATGCATGCATGCAATACATAAGCCAATGCATTGGTAGCTGTGAGAGAAGTTTTGAGACGAAATCCACATGTAGAGCTAAAGATGTGGTGATATGTGAGAAACGTTCAACCTCTAGGCAGTACATGGCTCCCACAGCTAGCAAGGTTGTAGCTATCATGCCAAGGCAAGGGGATGACTCTGATGTTGGGAATCGGGATATTCAAATTTTAACCCGCAATGGCAATGTCAAAAGAATCTCTAATTTGCATCGATCATACATGCCACTCATGTATGTTCTATTGTTTCCTCGAGGGAGGATGGCTAGCATATATACATCCCATATAGTGATGCTCCTAATGATATGTCATTGCATGAGATACAACGTCAAAAAAGTGTTACACAAAGAGAGTACTATGCATACCGTTTGCAGGTGAGGCCGGATACAAATGCATGTCTTCTGTGTGGGGGTAGATTGTTGCAACAAGACATTGTTGATGCGTACAGTATTATAGAAGAGTCTAGGTTGGTCTAGATATGCAACAATCAAGCTTCTTTACGTGCAGAGGTTTATCAGGGATTGCTGGACATGGTCAATGCAGCTGATGGGGCACACAATGTAATGGGCAATGCTGCAGGCTGTAGAGTTGTGTTGTCGTCTTCTTTCACTCGAGGGCCATGATTGTTGTGTCAATTATACCAAGATGCAATGGCAATTGTAAGGAAAAAGGAAAAACTTGATTTATTCATCACATTTACTTGCAATCCCAATTGGCTTGAAATATCTGAAGGATTACTGCCAGGATAAACTGCACAAGATCGGCCAGATTTGACAACCTGTGTGTTTTATCAAAAGCACAAGGATATGATGCTGTCAATTACAAAGCATGATTTGTTTGGAAAAGTAGCTGGGTACGTATTTGTGATTGAATTTCAAAAGAGAGGCTTGCCACACTCACATATACTCTTGATTTTGGAAGGTGCCTTCAAACCTGTGGATATTGGTCACTATGATCGATTGGTATGCGCAGAGCTACCCGATAGTACACTTTTTCTTGAGCTGCATGAGATTGTTAGGTAGTGTAATGTTCACAGACCCTGTGGTGCACTCAATGCCTCTGCTACTCGCATGATTGATGGCAAATGTAGTCGTCGTTACCCACGTGTGTTCTCTCAATCAATTGTGGTGGGCAATGATGGTTATCCTATTTATATGCATCGAGATGATGGTAGAAAGATTCAGTTGAAAGGGGCTACAATAGATAATCGTTGGATTGTGCCTTTTAATCCTTTCCTCTCCATGAAATACAAGGCACATATTAATGTTGAAATTTGCTCAAGAATTATTGCAGTCAAGTATTTGTATAAATACGTATACAAGGGCCATGATAGAGCAACCATTAGGATGCAGATAAATCGTGTGGAAGGACAAGGACAAATGCACAACCCAATCAATGGTGGCATTGATGAGATTAGTAGCTACTTAGATGCATAGTATGTGTCAGCATCAGAAGCATGCTGGCGGATTTATGAGTGTGCTATGCACGATGAAAAACTAGATGTCCAAAGGTTGCAAGTTCATCTTCCAATGATGAATAACGTTATATTTCGGGATGATGATGATGTGCAGAACATAATGGATAGAGACCAAAACAGAAAGACTACTCTCACAGAATGGTTCATTTATAATCAATTACACAATGGCTCAAATAATTTAATCTATGGTGACTTTCCAAGCGAGTTAGTTTGGAACAAAGGTGGACTAGAAGAAAGCAGGGCAATACCATCGGTCGAATGTATAATATTTCCCTGTCTGCTGGAGAGCTCTACTTCATGCATATGTTGCTTAACGTTTGCAAGGGTTGCAAGTCTTTTGATGAGCTACACACTTTTGATGAGCAAGTTTTTTTGACTTTCAAGGCAGCATGCGTGGCCAGAGGTTTGTTGGAAAGTGATGATGAATGGTTTGTGTGTATGCAAGAGGCTGTGTTTTATCAGAATAGTGTACAATTAAGACACCTCTTTGTCACACTTTTGGTATTTTGTGAGGCAATGTCTCCTGGCCTTTTGTGGGAAAGATTCTCCTCCGATCTTTCAGATTCCATGCATTGGAAGCAAGTTTGGGGAATGTAATCGACCGACGTGTAGTGGCAATAAATAAGGTGTTGGTTTGCATGGACCACATTCTTCGTCAGCATGGACGAAGGTCGGCAGAGTTTGATGGATTGCCTATACCCGACAGATCATATTTGTGAGCTACAAATGGTTTATTGGAAGAAGAAAGAATGTTCAATGCTGAGGAAGAGGCATAGATTGGCCAACGGATGGAAAGTTCCTTGAATCATTGTCAGCGGGTTGCATTTGATCAGATTTTGGCAAGGATATATGCAGATGTTGGTGAGGTTTTCTTTCTTGATGGTCCAAGAGGATCGGGAAAGACCTTTCTTTATAATTGTTTGCTGTCTCGATTACGTGGTAAGGGACATATCGCATTGGCATGTGCATCTTCGGGGATTGCAGCATTGCTCTTGACCAATGGACGCACATCACACTCATGATTCAAGATACCTTTGGATTTGCATGCCACTAGCACTTGCAATGTAAAGGTCAACAGTCAAGTTGCAGATGTTTTGAGGTTGGCTAAGTTGATAATATGGGATGAGGCACCAATGACGCATCGGTTTGCATTTGAAGCATCATGGATTGAACATTGCAAGATATCATGTCAAATGATAAGCTCTTTGGTGGAAATGTGGTATTGTTAGGAGGAGATTTTAGACAAGTATTGCCAGTGGTTCCAAAGGCGGGATGAGAGGAGATTGTTAGTGCTACGTTATGCCACTCAAAATTATGGAGATACATTAAGGTATTAAAGCTAACACAAAATATGCGAGTTCTCCAAAATGGTGATAGTTCAACAGAGCATGAATTCATAGAGTGGGTTTCGGACATTGGAAATGGGATAAACAGATGCATAAAAGAAGGTGATGTTATAATTCCATCAAAAATGCTTTTAGATACAAACTCCATGGAAGGCCTTATTCAATGGGTGTATCAAGGACTTGCAAGGGTTGTGGATTATGCACCATATTTTCGAGGCCGCGCTATTCTAGCACCTCGAAACCTTGAGGTCGATGCAATCAATAATGTTGCATTGAGGGCAATGCCGGGGGATAAAAAAGAGTATCTAAGTGCAGATTCAGTAATCAACTCTGGTGAAGATCCTTTCTATTATGCAATAGAGTATCTAAATATGTGCTCAAAGTAGAATATGTGCCAGATATAAGCCAAGAATAGACATCATTTGTCCTTGTGATTTGTTTATTGTCATGGCAAATGCTAGTCGAACAGGAAATTGCCTCCTCCTCATTTCAAATGGAAGTTTCAAGCTACTGAGAAGGAAAGTAATCCTTGGAATGAACACTCTATCTCGAGCATTGGCACCAGTCGTAATTTCAGCTTCTAACACCTTCGTGTGGAATTCTTTGCATATCAATCGGGTGCATTCATCTTTAGAACAATCGATAAGTATCTAAATATGTGCTCAAAGTAGCTGTCGTAATATGTGCATCCCCTACTCAAATCATCCACTGTCTACCTTTAGGGTGCTTGCATTTGGGATTGCAGATTATAGATTGCAACACATGTAGTTTTGAAATTGCAACACTTGCCAACTTCTATTACTTTAAATTTGATCCCAAGGGGTAGGGCCAATGGGAAGGAAGGGCTCATCCTCATGAGTGAAGGGGGGGAAAGTCAAGAAAAGCAAGAAAGAAACCCTAAAGAAATAGCAGCAAAAGGATGACACAAGCACGAAGATAGAAAACAAAAGCAGCTCAAGCTTGAGAACATAAATAGATGCAACAAATGCAATGGTATGTAGACAGATAGCATGGCTATTTAGAAGCCAACCACTATAGCCTTAATAGTTTTAGCTCCGGCTTTAGCTTCAACATCATCATCACCATCTCTTGAGATGCTAGCAATAGCACCGTCATTGACACGGACAATAGTATCGACAATGATTCTAGTATCGATATTGACATTAGTGGTGGATTTGACTTGCCCTCATAGACCAACCACCATTGTATCCCTTTATGCCTTTCCACAATATGCTTCCTTCCTATCACCCATACCCCTCAACCAACCACCTTTCCCTTCTATAGTTGGACTAGCCTCAGCTCCCCATTCTAGATGTCTCCTCACCTTTCCACTCTAGAGTTTGGCTAGCCTCAACCCATTCTAGATGTGTCCTCACCACTCTTATCCCTCTTCCCATATGTTCTCACCTCCCATCCCTCAGGCCCCATTCATCCCTTACCCTTACTCGTCACCTTAGGCACACCCAATTTTGCATGAGGGAGCAGATCGTCAGGTGCACTACCTCTGTGCATGAGAGATGGAGTAGGATAGCCTCATATGTAGCATTTGTTACGAGACATGACAGCTCTATAGGGTGGTTTCAAGCTAAGGGTGTCTTGCTCGAATTGGTTGCCCAGAGTACTCTTACACTACTCAAGGAGAAAAATAGGCATTTTTGGATAGTAAATGGCTAATCTCACCTACTTCCCTAAGGAATATAATTTTGTGGTCTTCTAATAAAGTATTATACATCTATTTGTGCACACAAAAATACCATTTGATCAAACATTGAAGATATATAAGTCCTCATTTCCTTGTGTACAGTCTAGGTGTACAAGCCCTGTCCTAGATTTAAACAAGTACACATTATGATATTAAATCAACTATATCTCTCTCATTATATATCATATGGCCATCTCAATCTATAGGAAGACCTCTCACATAGAGTATAGATTAACCCAACTTGATCTTATTAAAATTTATTTCTTGCAAATTTTTTGTTCCCAAAATCAATGGTACTCAATTATACTATACACGTTTGAATATATAGGGGGTTCATGGATAAATAAGGTTATGTTTCCTAAGTATTAAATCCACATCCAATGGTTACATATTGTGAGATGCACTTTTAAGTTTTAGTCTAGTTGTTAGAGGGTTGGTTAGGTAAAATTACAAACAAAGTAATAATTTATAAACAACTCCAAGAATATCCAAATTCACATGTATAGTGGTCCTTGATGTGATAAAGTTGTGGAAAAAAAAAAAACTATAGTAGTCCTTGATGTGATTAAGCTATGCATTTTTTGGCGTGAAATTTGAGTAAGAAAAGGATAAGTTATGCCCTCCTAGGCTGAAAGAGGATATGTGTGGCTAGGAGGTAGGGGAGTGGGACCCCCTTGTACTCATGCAACATATGACATGCTTCCATGTGGCAGCATCTGGCCAGTTTTCTAACAATGATGTGTACGTGTTGAATGGGTGAAATTATTTGTAGAGGCCTTAATATGAGTAAGATACATATGATGACAAATTTTTATGTGATTGGAATGTCATTCACATTGTTAAGCATGCATATGTCCATGTTTTTAAATCACGCACCATGTGTACTTAAGATAAAATTGACCTTTGTGCTTCTACCATAATATGTATGTGTATGATGGGTATAATACTTTTTAGGGGCATTATGTGATTAATTTCCATGTTCAAGAAAATTTTTATGTGGTTTGATTTCATTTGCATGGTAAGACATGCATATTTCCATGGGTTTTTATCATGTACCATGCGTGAACACTGGAAAATAAGCATAAATGTGCTTCTAGCATCAATCATGTTTGTTTGATGGATGTGATAATTTTAATAGACCTTAATATGAGTAAGATCCATGTCATCACAAAGATTGATCTTATTCTAATATCATTTGCATCATTATCCATGCATATTTGTGTGTTGTTTTTAGTGCACAAGTGTTAAGATAACATGCATTAGTGTGCTCCTACTAGCGTGTCTATGTGTTTGTTGGATGTGATACTTTGCAAAGACCTTAATCTGAGTAATATTCATGGGATCCAAACTTTTGATGTGATTAAGATATTATTTGCATTATCAAATGTGCCACATTTCCATGTTCTTTAATCATGCACCATGCATAACTGTTAATAAAAAATGCATCGATGGGCTTCTACAATAAAATTTGTGTGTCTATGGGGGTGATAATTTTCATGAAAATTAATTCGAGTAATATCCATAAAAATTTTGATATTATTCAGATGCCATTTGCATGGTAAAGCATCCATACTTTTGCATTTTTTATTGTGCACCATGCATGAGTGTTGAGAGAAAATGCATTGATGTGCTTCTACCCTTCCAATCGGACTTTGATGCACAAAGTTATTAGAAATAAAGGCCATGGAATTTCGGTTCAAATTTGATGTTGGGATATGTGGCAACAGTCTCAATCGATGCGTATTTTTCTTACACATAGACACCCACATACAAAATTGTGCATTTTGATTGCTCACTCTTTCAATTGGTTTCTAATTCAAATAAAACTTTCAAGAACATGAAATTTTCTAGAAATAATATCCATGCAAATATAGGTACTAAATTTACACTTGGGCATGTGGCTATGCTCGATCGATGCATTTTTTTCTACACAAACACATCCGCACATACAAAAATGGGACATTTTTATTGCTCACTCTTCTAATCAATGTATGATGCACATGAAACTTTGAAAGCACATGCACATAATCTCAAGGAAATTTAAGTGATTAGAAATAAGACTCATGTAAAGTTTGGTATCACTTGAATACTTGAACGTGCGACAATGGTCACCTTTTTCCTACAATGAGGAACACACGTTGAAAAATGGGACACTTTGATTGCCCACTTTCCAATTGGTGTCGAATGTGCATGAAACCTTGCAAATACATTTAAATGATTAGAAATAAGAGACGTGCAGCCATTTTGATCGCCCACCATCCTACTTGGTGTCAAATGTATGGCAAGTGACACAATATGATTGATTCTTGGGGGGAATGTTAGGAAGTGTTAACCATGCTTTCAACTGCATTGGTTGATGCCATCACATTTTGAGACCATCGAATGTATTCTCTCTAAAGCAAGGTCCACTTCCTTGACCTTAGCCGAACCATCATAATTATGATGGTTCCCTTCCTTTGTAGTCCTTTTTGCTTACTCAAGAATTATTTTAAGGTCCTCGACTGTGTAGGCTTTAAAATGCTTGGGGACTTGGCATAAGCTATAGCCTCCTCTTCTTCATCATCCTCCAAGGCTTTTGGGGACAGGTTGCTTCTACTTAGGAGACTTCTTCATGTTTTTGGCCCTTAGGGACTATCTCCCTGTGGAGATTTTGTTCCAGTGGGGCCTTAGCTGTGGTTAAAGGGGTCTCCTCTGCCTTAAGGAATCCTAGGGAGGCCTTAATTCTATCCCATTTGGCTCCCCAATTAGAAGAGAACTCGTGGTGCGCCGTAATAGTACCAATGTATCTCAACCAATGGAGGCTCGTCGTCCTGACTTTTCGTACCCACTTTCTATCCTCAAGCTCCCTCAAAACATAAATCATATCTAAGGGGACTATAGCACCAAGCACCTTGGAATCATAGGCCACCATTCATGTCCCTGTCTTCTCGATCGCATCTATGATCGCAAGAACATGCATCCAATTTTGTGAGAACTAGTGCTTTGACAACAAAGCATACCGGTGTTCATCCTAGCCCTCTCCTACATATTTCTCATTGCAAGCTTGGAACATAGATATGGAGGTGGTCCCTTGTGTTGTATCAGCAGATTCGGCCCCACAAATAAATTACCAGTGGGCATTCCAAGTCTGAAGATCAACCCTCATAATTTGTTCATCCCTTTGCAAATATATTCTATTAGAGGAACAATCATGGACTAGACCTGCTACACGCATAAAGGGTCTTCCTAGAATGAGATCATATCCATCTGGTTTTGAAACAACACTGTAAAGAGGGCCCAAATCAAATTCTCCACCCAGGCATGATTCCTAGAGAGCTCCTTCCTCCTTCATATGTGAACTCCCCTCGCGTTCCCTTAGTTTTTTTCCTTTATGGAACCTGTCTCTAGAAATCTCCCCTGAACCCAGTGCATGCCATGTGGACCCCTTTTATGCCAAGTGTCCTTTCGACGGACCTTAATCTTTTAACCCCTCTTGGCATCCTTCTATAATGCTAGGCATTAATTTGTGTGTCCACCATTGCACTGTCAAGCCCTCTGGCTTCCCACTTCACCATATCCACACTCCCGAGATTATGGTGGCTGACGTAACATTCCCTTCCCCTTAAGAATGGTTTACATCCTCGAAAACAAAATTGGGAAACCTCCTCTAGAGACTGCTTACCCTTTCCCATGTTGAACTCTCTTCAGATCTATCTTTCCACTTAACCAGACATTCTTGCCATATAGTATGTCACGTTCTTTTTTCTTGTTTATCTAACATTCTTTCTGGTTCATGTGGTAATGATGCAAGTTCAATGAGTTCAACTAAGAATTTATTTCCAATGATATTATCATCATCTCCTAATTTTCTTTTTAGCCTACTAACATAAAAAACTGGATGTACTCTACATCCCTCAGGCAAGGCTAATTTGTAAGCAAGTTCTCCAATCCTCTTAAGTATTATGAACGGTCCACAATACCTAGGAGACAACTTTGGACATTTACCTGTCTTTAGAGATTCTGAAGATTCAGGTACCTTAAGGTAGACTTTCTCATTTACTTCAAAGTCCAACTTTCTACGGTGGGGGTTTGCATAACTTCATGCTCTATCTTGAGCTCTTCTTATGCTATCTTTAGCTAACTTAAGCGTTTGATTTATATCCTCAAGAAAGTCTTTGGCCACTTGAACCTTCTCTTTTTCGAGTCCCACTGTCATTGGGGCTCTTGGTTGAAATCCATACATCATCATGAATGGACTAAAACCTACAGCTGAATGTTTGGCACTGTTATATGCAAATTCTAATATGGGTAGATATTGTTCCCAATTAGTTTTTCATTTAGTTACATATGCTCAAAGCATATCCTCAATGATCTGATTGACCTTTCAGTTTGACCATCACTCTATGGATGATCCATGATGCTCATATTCAATGAAGTTTCTAACCTCTTAAACACAGACCTCCAAAAATGGCTATTAAATTTGCTATCCCAATCACTAACAATACTGGCTGGTAGCCCATACAATCTATAGATATGCTCCACAAATAGCCTAGCTAATTCTGGAATTTTAACATCTTCACTGACAAGAATAAAATGAGCCATCTTGGTCAACCGATCCACAATTACCCACACTAACTTGTGCCCCCTCTGCTGCGTCCTAGGTAATCCCACAATGAAATCCATGGAGATGCTTTCCCATTTGCCAGATGGCATTTTTGGCACTTCAATACATAATCTTGGATGTCCTTACCTATTCCAGGCCAAAAGAATTGCCTTTTCAGAAGCACATATGTCTTTTGAATTCCCGGGTGTCCAGCACTCGGACTATCATGACATTCAAAAAGGATTTGGCGCCTAATGTCATTATCATCCGAGACACATACTCTACCCTTGTAGAGTAGGTAGCCATCTTCAATAGTATATTTTTCCACTTGAGTCCTTTATCACCAACCTGTGGTGTGTCGCCATTTCCATGTGACTCCTCAGTGAAAGCCTCTCGATTACTTTGATCCCTATTTTTAATTGCTTTCCATATTTCAGAGAAGTGAGAATCAAACTCACATTTCCCCTTTAAGGACTCTAGGAAATCATTTTGAAATTGAGTAAAACTCAATTCATTAATAATTGGCATTCGGCTAAGAGAGTATGCTACCACATTGAACTCCCTTTCCTATATGTCAATTGTATATCAAACTCTTACATTAACTCAGTCCATCTAGCTTTTCTACCTTTAAGCTCTGGCTGATTATAAATCCACTTAATGCTCTCCTGATCAAAGATGATCTCAAATTTTGCACCATATAAGTAGTGCCTCCACTTTTTTAAAGCATAGACTATAGCATATAGTTCCTTCTCATATGCCGAGTAATTCCATTGGGCACGATCTAACTTTTTGCTTTCAAAAGCCACTAGTCGACCTTTTTGTATAAGTATTGCCCCAACAGCAAAATCACTAGCATTTGTCTCAACCACGAATGGTTCATTGGGATCTACTACTTTTAAGATAGGAGCTGCTGCTATAGCTACCTTTAGTTTTTTAAAACTTCTCTTTTGAGGTTCATCCCTTATGAAGGTACTTCCCTTCCCCTTAAGCTGGTCCATCATCGGAACAACAATCCTGACATAATCTTGGATGAATCTCCTATAGAATCCTGACAAGCCTAAGAATATATGTAATTCTTCTAGATTTGTAGGATGTGGCCATTCTAGTATGGCCCTTACTTTTGTCAGGGTCCTTACAAACCCCTTCTTGGGATATTATATGTCCCAAGTATTTCACTTCTTTTGCAAAGAATTCACATTTGGATTCTTTAGCAAAGAGTGAATTATCTCTAAGTAGTTGGAACACTTTTCACAAATGTTCCAAATGCTTTTTCCTGGTTTTACTATAAATAAGGATATCATCTACTACTACAGTAAATTTTCCTAGATATGGCCTTAAGACACTATGCATAAGTGTCATGAAAGTTGCTGGAGCATTTGTTAATCCAAATGGCATTACTTTAAATTGATAATGCCCATACCTAGTATGAAATGATGTCTTAGGGACGTCCTCTTCCCTAATTCGTACTTGGTGATATTTTGATCTTAAATCAATTTTAGTAAAGTATTTTTCCCCTTGCAATTGATCAAAGAGCTCATCAATGTGAGGCATAGGATACTTATTTTTTATGGTGATTTTATTTAGTGTTCGGTAATCTATGCATAAATGCATAGTACCATCCTTTTTCTTTAGCAGTAAAACTGGTGCAGACCAAGGTGAGCTACTTGTTTGGATTTGGACCTTCCTAAGATATTCCGTTAATTGTCTTTCGACCTCACATTCCTCCATTTGACTAAGCCTATAAGGGGGTTTACAAACATGGGTAGATCTAGGAATTAAATCTATTTTATGATCTACTTCTCTCTCAGGAGGTAAACCATCAAGTAAATCAGATGAAAAAACATATTTAAATTCAAACATCAAATCATTGAAAGAAGATTTATACTTTTTAACATTATCAAAAGCAACATTACTTCCTTCCGATGCAAAAGACATAAAATCACAAATAAAAGTAAGTTTGCAAAAATATACGTCACATTCTTGTTGGTGTAGTAATCGTTCCAATTCCATTGAACAAATAAGAGGAGAGTTAGGCACATCATGTTCTCCTTAAATCTGGAAGACTCTACCCTCTTTTTCAAACATAATGGAGTTATTAAGATAACTCCTTTGTAAGCTATGGCCAAGACTATACAGCCATTCCCGACCAAGCACTACATCTGTTTGGTCGAGATGCATGTTTTGGAAATCCAAGGCATCTTGATAACCTTGAATATCCACCTCTACACCATATATCATGATGTCCCATACTTTTTTATCACTGCCCTTTGCCAAAGAGACCACATATTTATGAGAACTGGGACTCTCAGGCAATTTTAATTTCTTAACTAACGAGTAGTTTCAGAAATTATGGGTTGCACTATCATCGACCATCACTCTTACTCTTTGCCTCATGATTTTTCCATGCATCCTCATTAAATCATGAGGACCAAAGGTGGGCTGCCACATTGCCGATGAAAGACAACACATGTGGATGCTATCCTCATGATAGACCTCTACACTTGCACCGCATGCACTTGTCTTTGTGGAGGTCTATTTGGGGCTTTAGCTCCTGCTAGTTTATTTTTAGGGCAGTTCCAAGCAGCATGGTCTTTGCCCAGACATTTGAAGCAAAGATTTTCTTGCCTGGCCCTTTCATAATCCTCTTTCTTCAAGAGAGGATAATTTTGTGTTTGAGGTTTCTTAGGTGGTGCCTGAGGAACCTCCTTCTTAAAGTGCCCCTTCCTTTTCAAATTGGGAAATTTATTGAACTTTGGAACAAAACCTGTTTGCTCTAAAGTTCCAACTCTGAATTTCCCCATCATATCATCATATATTTGGGCATACTTAATGGCTTCCTCAAAGGTTTTAGGAGAATTTCTTTTCACTACAACCTTATAAGTGTCTTTGAGACCTCTCACGAAACCCCTAGGAAGGCTTGTTTAAACTCAGTCCAATACCTAGGAATTCTATCATTCTCTCTGAGGCTCATCTACTATTTATAGGCTTTATTTCCAAGGGAAAGACTTGCTTCCATGACTTGATTTTCAGGAGGTGTATTCTTGAGTCAGTGGAAGTCTTGCCGCTTTTGCAAGAATGTATTAATCGAATCTTTATTATGCTCCTTTTCTTCCCCACATTGAAAATTGGCGGTTTTAAGTCTTTAAGGATGTTCGAGGTTTCTCTAAGTCGAGAGGTGGACCTGTCAACTTGATTAGGAGGAATCAGTGATTTTTAAGTAATAGATACCGATTGAGAATCGGCTTTCTTAGGCATAGCTTTAGCTAGGGTTTTTAGTGTTTCACTGATAACCCCTAACTGTCGTTCTATATTTTGCATTCGAGTTTCAAGTTTAGTGAATTCCGTATATGGAATTCCATAATCACCATAGTCAATATCCTCCATTTCCACATTATCCTCTTGAGTTTCAATTTGTACTTCCTCATGTGTTTCCTCTCCAACTATTTCTTTTCCCTTTCTATGCCTTTCCTCTGCCTCCCTAATTACATCATCCCTTTCTGGAGTTGTCATTTCAAAAATTATAAAGCAAAGTGCTATGTTAGAGAGAAAAATGTGATGCCCACTTTCCTAGTATTTGTTCGAGGAGGCGGATTCGTCTTGAAAGTCATCTCGCTTTCTTTGATTCACGGACTCATCTTCGCTTTCCTCAAACTCGATCCCCAAAATCTTCTTTTAACTTCGGCCTCTTTCGCTTTCTTTGATCTCAAAGTCCGCACTTCGATCTTCTTCTTTGAGTTTGGCGAGGCTAAGGAGATTGGGGGATTAGGGGCCTTTAGGAGAGGTAAAATGGCTCTTTAGTCCTTGGTGGTGGAAAATATAATCTTAGAGATGAGAGGGGTATAAAATGCTCTGAAATGACTGGTCTTAGTTTTTCAAGAAGCTTTGTTGATCATAATATTGAAGCCCATATGAGAACGATGTCATTGCTTTGCCTTCAAGAAAGAAATGTTTTTCAAGATGTACATAACAAGGCCTTCATCGTGAAATTCTTGTAGAGACAATAAACGAGCACGAGTGAGAGTTATCATCTAGATGTATGATGCATGTAAGTTTCTTACCTCTTGACGTAATTAAGTAATTATTTGTGGCAATATACACTATAAAATAGATGCATCTTCATTGTTTTAATGATGCTCTTTTGCAGTACAAAAAGTACAGTGCATAATGGTCATATGGATGACATTTTCACGTGGAACGCATCGATTCAAAGAGAGTCACGTATGAATGTGGAGTCATGGCTAACTTCACACAAGATAGCTAAGCAAGTGCTTCAGATATCAATCTTCTCTCCTCACAGTTGAATTCTTGTGGAACCATACGTGAAATCTATGAAGTTGATTTCAGATGATTTAGTATTTTCATTCTTGATGTAAAATGGATAACGTGGCTACTGTTGCAATTTCTTTTCTTGCTCTCTACGCAATGACGAATCGATGATGTAGACGCTCACGGTTTCTTTTTCTTTTTACATATCGGAATCTTTAACTCTCTTAGAGCCTGGCTAATCCAAGTTGCAGCTCTGACTCGGTGACGGCCGCTTGGAAATTGAACTCAGAGGCTCTTAGCACTCCCGCAGCCCCCTTTGCACAACTATATTTGACAGTAAGTTAGTACTAGTAGGCCACTAGTAGTAGATGACAGTATGTAGGCGACAGTATGCACGGTTCTCCAAATCTCTTCGTCCCAGGCTGCTAGACCATATGCAGAACCAACACAGCGCCAACATAAAAAATCTCAAGAATACTAATGCGCCATGGAATTAACGCCAGGCTCCTTCAAAGCAGCATAGCGGCGCAGCTAGCGCTCATCCTTGTACAAACATTTTGCCTCTCTTAACAACAAATCCCATTTGGCTTCTCACGTTGCTCTACGATCACGCCATGGGATAATTCAGGTCAAGGTCTCCACAGCATTCGCAAAGTCTCTCATAAATGGCTCTGATACCAATGAAACAACACCATAAAGAGGGCCCAACTCGAATTCTCCACCCAGCCACCACGATTCCCAGAGAGCTCCTTCCTCCTTTGTAGTTTTTT
Organism: Dipteris shenzhenensis; assembly: GCF_047967505.1. Lineage (NCBI taxonomy): Eukaryota > Viridiplantae > Streptophyta > Polypodiopsida > Gleicheniales > Dipteridaceae > Dipteris > Dipteris shenzhenensis. The sequence continues at coordinate 39,950,938 of NC_141610.1, forward strand.
CCCTTTATGAGAAGTCTCCCTTGAACCCAATGCATGCCATGTGGACCCCTTTTATGCCAAGTGTCCTTTCAAAGGACCTTAATCTTTTGACCTCTCTTGGCATCCTTCTATAATGCTAGGCATTAATTCACGTGTCCACCATTGCACTCTCAAGCCCTCTGGCTTCCCACTTCACCATATCCACACTCCCGGGATTATGGTTGACATAACAGGTTCTCCATGTAAATCTATCATGATGAACTAGACACGGTAGACTCCTATCGGTTGGGCTATTGATCCATCTACTAGCTTGACAACCTGATTGATACTTTTAATTTCAAGCCCTTCCCACTTGACCCAACACTTTTTGGTGGAAATGCTAACACCCACTCCTCCATCCAAGATTGCCTTAGAATTCTTGTTTTGGTAGGTGATCAGAAATACAACATTAGTCTTGTCACTTTTGAAGTATCGGCCTAGCTTATTGACTGGTGTCTTTAGAAGATTTGGCTCTTCTATGGGGGCTGCAACTACCTCGATGGCCACCTCTTCAAGAGTAACCATCTACCTATTCATCCAATTGGAGATATCTCTTCAAAGGATGGGGTTCCCTATTAAAAGGGTTGTTATATACATTTTTAGTTTCGTGGACAAGAATGTGGCTAGCCTTGCCACATCTTGAGTTTGGGTGAGGGCTCTTGGCTTTCTGATTATGGTTCTTCAAAGCCATAAAAGGACATGATGCCCCTTGTGCAACTTGGTGCCACATGAGATTCTCTTCAAACATTTTTTGTCTTAAGAGTGTTTCTCCCAGCGATGTGCCACCCAATCCTTCCTCATCCACCTTTTCCAAGGTGGAAGAGGCTTTAGTATCTCTGTTTAGGGCTTGGTAGTTTGGATAAATAGTATCCATGCCCTTGTTGGTCTTGAGCCTTTTCTCGAATTTTTCTTAGCAATCATGGACCAGTTGTTGTGTCTCTACGAGGTGTTGCTTTTTGACTGCAAGGCCAGGGTATTCATTATGACCTATCGGGTTTGAGTTCTGCTTGTGCAATTGTACCCTCTTGCATTACCCTTTTCCTAAGGCCAAGGGTTAGTAGGATCTAGTACTAATTGGTTGTGCCTTGAGGATGTGGAAGTGGAAATGGTAGCCGTGTCCTCATCGACTCTGGATGATAACTTTGTTTGATCCCTTACCTAGTTTAACTCCACCTATGTGGCCCTTGTCCTTAGACTGGGTCGTGGCCTCTTTATCTCTCTTAGTCTGTTTTTTAAGTTCCTTACTCATAGCCTTAGCCTGAGCCCTAGTGATCACATTTAGGGACATTGAAGACACTTGGCCTCTCTCAATGCTTAGCAATAGGCAGTTGGAAGAAATGGAGTTCAGTGCTCTCGCACACTCTATGCATCAAGGTGTACTTGAGCTAGTATAGCCTGTGATATCAATATACGATTGAGTGATCAAAGCCTTCAACCATTTTGTCGAAGAGCGCACCCAACACCAACATAAAATTTTCAAGATGGAGTGCCAGTTGATTGTTGCTCAAATTTTCCAATTGCCCAAGCCTAGAATGCTCAAGCTCCCTTCTTATTACAGTAACATTTTGCAGGAGCTTAAGAAGCTTATTAGTAGTCATATAATGTACAGACCAATGTAAAGATCTAGGTACTAAGTGGCAGAAGAGGTTGCCAATGCTATAATACAATTTTCGCAATGGCATTGGACATCACCGAGCCTCATGAAGACCCAGTGGCCAAAGCGTGGATGATGGATTGGCTTACTAACCCTGAATGGCCACCCATTGACATCAGCTCACTATATCCATGGCCACCCAAAGGGCAATAGAGTCCCAAAGCCAAGCATCCCAGTTCTCCTCCTCGAGCCTCTACTATAGATTAAGCTAGCCCATAACATCTGCCAGTTCGTTCGCGTCTCCCACTAAGATAAAGGCACTGTCATTGATGACACGTGGCTTCAACCGATGAGCCTCCATAATTGAGTAGTAGCATCCATGAGGAAATGACTAAGGGTAGCTGAGGCAAAATGTTAGCCCTCAGGTTAGGCTAACATGAAACCACAGGTTTAAGTGCGGTCATCGAGTCCCAACCTCAAAAGTGGTTCGATCACCGTTTTGCAGTAGAGGTGCAGAAGATTGCAGCACTTCCACCTATTAGTAGAAGCAACATGATGCACCAAGAAGGCAATTTTGTTAGGTAGATGATAGGATTGTAACAAGTAGGGAAGAGAACAAGAGGGAAGTGTGCTGAGTTGACCTGAGCTTACTAGGATAGGGAGCAATTGAGTGTTCATTGCAAGCCGAGGCAGCTTGGTTGTACTCATAACATTACAAGTTTATTCAATACAAGTTGGTTCTATTTTTCCATGTAATTGTCTTTGTTAATGAATTGCTCAATACTCTAGTGCGGGTGTAATCGTTATCCTCCCATCACCATACGGTTCTCTTGCAAGCGCTAGCCTCAAACTTTGAGTGTGAATGTTGCCATCCATTTGGTCATCTGATGACGCCATACTTAGGATTGCAAGAGAGGGCATATTCACTTAGCATAGCATTGGGTTGGGTTAACACCATGCACCTTTTCTAAATTAGCCATGGGTGAGGGACCCCATGTCACTATCTATATAGCACGCTCTACAAGAAGCCATCTAGTCTTGTTAAAGTGGTATATAGTAACCCATATCTTAGGAGACATTGAGATGGTGAGCGATTTTGCCAATAGGAAATATGTAATCAAACTTATTGTAGATCAACAAAAAGTTGAGGAGTACTATGTCCCCACCCACATACCTAGGAAATATTCTTCACAACAATGCAAAACTTATATGTTTCATTAATCATCCTCTATATAGCTTTGAAATATCTCCCCTGCAACGTCCCACAAAAAGAACATGTATAGGGGCTACCCAAGCATCCACCACATTCTAAAAGGTGAGCCTTTCTTATTCCGTCCTACAATCTTCCACAACAAATTCAAAGTGACTTGATTAGCTACATTACATCCTCCTTATGTATGCAAATTGAATGATGCAAAAAATTCAAAAGTAAAAGACAAGGAAGGGTAGCACATAATGCATATGTAGATGTGTCTTCATTCAAACTAAAGCATTACACCACTCTATGCTGTGTTATGTCCAAAAGAGTGGTGAAATCATGTTGTATATAAGCCTTGAGCATAACATAAGCTAGTGAAAATGTATATCGATTCTCACAATGGACACTCTTAAGCACATGTTTGTTGTTTAACATATTTAGTTTGCTGCTTAAGCTAGGAGCTATCCTCTTGCTTAATAGTGATAAGTATATAACTACATGATGCCAAGCTCTATAAATATTTTTGGCGACAAGAACTAGTGATTATGCAGATCCCAAAACTGCTAGCTTTTGTCCACATAAGAAAATTCACCCATTTTACACAATGTAAAGACTATAAATCACTACAATATTCCAATTTTGGATTTGAACACTTGGCCCATCCTTTAAAATTTTAGGTCCTTTGATATAAAGTACCAAATGTCCAGGTTGCATGTTGGGAGCTTCTATAACTTTGTTAATATAAAACAACCTTTTGTATATTAACCTTTGGGCCTTAATTTACTTCCTTATGTATATATAATATCTAACTAATGGAATTAATAAAGATCCATATGTTGGACTCACGTGATAGGGTTACATATGATGAGTGAACCCACCCCCCCAAGAAGTACTCAAAATTGATTGGCATAATTTTTTGTTTCAAGAGATCAGCACAACTCATCTGGACCTTTCTATAAGGTTAGGTTTTCAATAAAAAACATGTATATGAAGTAACTTAAGTATCTTGGAAATCGCAGCATTCACCTTGGAGGGCGTATTGCTAAGAAACCCTATGTATCACTTGCATTCAAGGGGTATTTAAAAAACCCCTCACCGTAAATTTTCGCCCAACAAAACCACTGCTACTAGCATTAACTCCTTTTACGATGTTTTTTTTTGACACAGTACTTTGTTTTTTGGCCAAAAATCATTCCGTCGATATTACAGCCAAAAAGTTGTAACATCCATATTTTTGTCGACATTAGCGTCTACATTAGCATTATCTATGGGATTAGCATCAATATTACTGTTGCTATTTTAATTGAAAAGGCCTCTGGAAAAACACAGAGGGTCGAAAAAAGCATCGATAGTCATCCTTGGTAAACCTTCCAAAATTCAAATCAAATTGAAATGTTTTCACATTGCAACATATATCAGATCAATGTTGTTCTCTATTTCTTAATCAATTGAAGCGCCATTGGAATATTCATTGTGAGATTGATGCTCATCCTCTCAATCATTCGTGGCCAAGTCGCACACATCTTCAGCATGTATATCAAGGTCTCACAAATTAGTATCCGAAAAACCCTCTGAGGAGCTCAAACTATCGTCACTTTTGAAAACTCTGGTAGAAGGGGTACTAGAAGTGCTAGCTTTCAACACATCTATTTCTTGCTCTTCCATTTCATTCTCTACTTCCACATCTTGAAATACATATCGGTTTCTAGGTGCAACTTTGAATCACAAACTACTACTAGTTGTGATCAGGTTAAAAGACCACCTAAAGCAAAAATCCATGATATGTGCATACAATCTTTGACTCAAGTTGAGGAGCAAATGATATCCATACAAGAAATGCATACTTGCTCATAGTGTGTGGGTAGCAAAAATGTGTCAGTAAGGTCATACCATATTTTTGCTGAGTCAATGGCAAAAATCCCACTTGGATCCTTCTTGACCATAGCTTGAACACCTCTATAAACAACTTTGAACCATTTCACATCAAATATAAATACTTGGAATTTCCTAAAGTTCACTTGCAAAATAATACATTTTGCTTGCGATGAGATTTGTATCCCTTGCACTAGCTCTAATCTCTTGTGAGAAATTATCCATGACTCGTCGATCAAATGTGTTGCGCCTTACATCAATTTTCTCTACTTGGTAATGATTACCATATGCCCACATTACATTCAATGAATGGTATTGCAAAGTAATGGATTCTCACTAGCTTATATAAAAATGTTGTAGACAAATGTAAATAAAAGAAAAATTATTACATACCTGTAGGTTGCAACCTCGTGCCAATTCCTCCTCCCTGTCTGTCACAATCTCCCCTCTTTGACTAGCAGCTTCAAGAGCATCTTCCACCCAATCAATGGTGCATTTAGTTGGCATGTTTCATAACTCCAAGGGATACTTCTTACCTCTATTGGACCTTTGATAATCTTTTCTATCCTTAGACTCTCTTTTAGATCTTTCTTCTTCATACTTTTTGAGCCATTTCTCTAATCCTCTAGAATTATAAAGACAAAAGGTGTTCACTTTTTGTTGCAATGCAGTACTCATTTTCTTCTACTTTCCCTTCCCTTGTTTGATCTCTCCAACAACACATGGGTCATCGTCATCCTCCCAAAGTCAAGGCATGTCTGGCATGAGTTGTACAAGAAACTCTGTAATGTAAAGCACTGACTCTTGCACCAGCCATCCTTCCATCATGTTTCCCTCTAGTCTTGCCTTTTGTCTTACATACCCTTTCAACACCTTCATAAACCATTCCAAGAAAAACATCCATCTAGTATGCAAGTGCTTGCATATGCCACTTCATCTGCCAAGTTCATGAGGAATGCAACTGGATGTCCATGATACTCGTTGGAAATGCCTTTCCAATCAAACATATGGATTTGGCTGCAAGAAGTCTCGTTTGTAGAATGGATGATTTCTTGGATCTCTTTTGATGATATCCACTTGCATTTACATGTTGGGTAAGCAATGGAACTTGCTTTGGCAATGGGCACAAAAATTTGGCATGCATTTGTATAGGCTCTAACATACCTTATGAATACAATGAGCTTGTTGATAGCCTCTAATGCATCTTTAGTACTACATCCTCGGAAAGCAATTGGAAGTACATTTTTAGTACTACATCCTCGCAAAGCAATCGGAAGTACATAATATAGAAACAATGTTGTGTTAGTCAAATTCAAATAAGAGGTAAAAAATGGATCAAAGAGAAGTGGAGGCAATGTTACCTAAATTATTTTGTGCCAATCATGTGACTTTATACCATTTAGTTTTCTAGAGGAAGTAAAGGGACACTTAAAGTTATGCATGTATCTGGTTGGGTTTTTCATTACAACGATAATGCTCTTCACCCAGGTCTCCTATGCTTTTGTCAAAGCCTAGGGTGCCTTAAACCTTTGGTAAAATCACCTAACTGGCATGGTTTTCTCTTGGCCAAAAGGCTCTTTTGGTTTTCATCACTTTCAAGTCAACTGGTGCCTTTGGGGTGTCTCTATCCCCAATCCTATGTTTCCACAAACTTTTAGACACATTTGTGAATATATGCATTGGTTCCAATAGATATGTGACTTTGTGTTGTCTCCACCGTAAGGAAGAGTATAAACTATGGAGAGACACTGCATGCCAGGTGGAGGTGTTTGGATTTTTGGATCATGCCAAAGTTACTCCCAATTTTTGAACCTCATGCTTCGATTTTTGGATCATGCCAAAGTCACTCCCAATCTTCGAACCTCATGACTGGAGGAATAGCAGCTAATTTTGCCCCCCAAAAGATAAATCCACATGATACGGATGGTCCATAGGAAGAAATGTCCTGTGCTTCTCATATACCACCTTGTTTAGATCTTTTGAGTGCCAACTGCACAAACTCTCTCCACAATTTGGGCATGCAAAGTATCCAGACATTTGGAGTCCGACTTTTACAAGTTACATCTCATAGAAGAAGAGGACCACCAAGACAAAGAGCATCGGCAGAAGTTACATCTTGCATTTTAATAGGCAAAAGAGAATTGAGAGGAATAGAAATTTGGTACTTGAGCAATCATGCAACCTATTATAATCATGCATGATCCACATTAGAATGCCTTTCAATTAAAAATTACGTTGACCCAAAAGCTTTGAAATGTCATTAACTTGCATGCCATTCCATAATATTTGCAACTCATCCACCAAAGAGGCTAGATACACATCCATGTTTTTTACCTTGTGCTTGCCTAACACAGTGAGTGCCAACATCAGATGCCCCTTCTTTATGGTCATCCAAGGAGGAATTTTGTATATTGTGACTACCAATGGGCCACTTGGACCACGATGTGGATTGATGTCCAAAGGGATTAACACCGTCCATTTCTAGCCCAAGACACAAATGATGAGGTTCAAGCCCAAACTCTAGCCTCCTCTTCTCTACATGTCTCCAAGCCTTTCCATCTACAGAGGGATCCTCAACATTCCATCCATCAAGCGGTTGCGAGAATGCTAATCCATAAGTCTAGCTAACGATCCACAACAAAACAAGTGCATGATGCATGTTAAGATTCGCATGTGTCATAGTACCTTTGTTGAAATCTTGTCTCTTTGTGTGTCTTGTCTCGGTATCAAGATGCACCACATTGTGGACAGCTGATATAGTGTTCCTATGTTCCTCTGTAAAGGATGCAATCATTGGGACATGCATGAATTGATTTGTAATCTATTCGTAATGATGCCATCATCTTCTTTGCATCCTTTCTTGTGCTAGGCATTGTATTTTCTTTTGGAAGTAGTGTTTGGGGCAACTTGGGACATTGACCCATTCAATGAATTTGAAGCAACAATTTGGTAGTCACGCTTGAAGCTATAGTTTAGACCACATCAAAACACTTACCAAAGGAGGTACACAACACTAGTGTTTGATCATCCATAAGTTGCTTGTAAATTCAAGATGAGAAGAATGTAGGCAAGACGAGAATGGATTGTCCCTTTGTACAACATGGTGTTTGTTTCACATTGCAAGCTCTCCTCTTTGACACTCATGTTAGCCATTAGGGGAGAAATGGGGTCTCAAAAGGGCCTCCAATTAGTGTTTCCTAATTTCAAGGGATTAGCGAGTGATTTGAGGTGTACCAATGAGAGTGCTAGAAGGTGTGGGGCAACGGTATGTTGAGGTGGAGGATGGGCAAGCTTGCAGAGAGCCCCTATTGGTTGCTCCCCTTACACTAAGGACCACCCAAACCATCCCCCCCCTCTTAACCCATGTTTGACCCTCCTACTAGGTGCACCTCCCCCACATGAGCCCAAAATTGCCTTCAATGGGATGGTAGGGCCCTTCATTTGAACCAAATCCCATGCATTTTCCCTCTTCCCCCTCTTTCTTTGCTCCCTCCTACTCTGGCTTGCTTGCTGCAGCTCCTCTCTCTCTCTCTCTCTCTCCCCTCTCCCTCTCCTGTGCCTCTGTTGGAGCTTCTCTGTTCCTCTCCTTTTCCCTCTCATGTGCCTATGTTGCTGCTGCTTTGTCCCTCTCCTTCTCTCTCCTTTGTGCCTCTGTTGGAGTTGCTCTATCCCTCTCCTTCTCCCTCTCCTGTGCCTCTAGTTTGTTGTTGCTCTGTCCCTCTCCTTCTCCCTCTTTTGTGCATCTATTGGAGCTATATTGCCCTGTGTGGGAGTCCCAATCTTGATGTTGCAACCTCTGCAAGCATGGTGAGGAGCAAGGCTACAAGACCACGCAATGCTGTGACCTCTTGTGTCTTTCACAACACCAGAATTGCATTGGATGAAAGGATCCCTTGCACCTATAGCTTAAATGACATAAGCTTCCCAAGAGAAAGAGAGGTGACATCTTGCATGAGTGGAAGGGGTGCATCTTGAAGTTCAAGTTTGGGAAGAAAGGATGGCTCACAAAAGTGCAACATGTTTACATGGGAAAAGATATGCGGCTTCCTCCATCATTCAATCAATCTAGGATACCATCACACTGTGAGCCTTTCTATTTATGTACCTTTTTCACCTGTAAGTGTAATGAGTCCATTTGGAAATTTTGTGTTTGGTTTCTAAGAGCTCTTATTCATGGTGGCAGATGTTTTCCCTTCAGACTTTGAGGAGTGGGAACCAGTTGAATCATTCATAGGCAAGCTTGCTCTGTGATTCATGAGGATTTAGGTAAGCAAATGCATGCCGGGGAGAAGTTGGCCTCCTTGCAAATGAAGAATGTGTATTGGTATAATGCAACATACATCACTCCAATGACATCATCAAGCTATGGCCTTTTTGCAAACCATTGCACCACCACAACTTCAAGACATGGATTGCAGCATTGTGGACTCGAGGACATTGCAATCGTATAAGGACAAGATTGCAAAGGATGTGGGCATGGCCATGAAGTTTACATTTGGATCCAAATGGGCAAGGTTATCTTGGTTTATGCCTCTGCACATTTTTGCTTCTTTATTTTAGAATATACATATGCATAGAACAAAAACTATGTAGTCCTACAAGTGTGTAGATGAAAATGCTCTTGAAAATTTACTTGGGATGAATTGGGGAACCAGGTCAGGCAACCAAAAGGGTGATGTTTTTAATGTCATGCATTTAAAGACAATGTGGTTATTAGATACCATTTTTCATGCCAAATGTTGTATTTAGCTTTTCAGTACAGGCGCTTGAAGAAAACAAATGGACTGTGGCTTCCCCTAGACTCTAATGATGAAGACAATATGGGAGTAAGTTTGTCTATTGATGTTGAAGAGGGAGATGTCAAGAATGTGAATGTCACATCGCAATGGACTCTAAGGGATGTGCGAGAGCACCTATTGGTCATGGAGGACGGTGTTAAATTACATGGCGTAGCGGAACAGAAACTGAACAAAGAATAGAGAGTACATAGCAAACTTGAGACGAACAAAATTTTCCTTCAATACTGATGTAGTACAGATGATGGCTCCGTCCACCCGTGCACTCCCACAATGGAGCTTAGATGGCGATCTAGACAGATACTAGGTGAAGAGCTACTAGCTGGAAGATCTCTGCTAGAAGATCTGATCTAATATGATACAATGGACTGGGAAGGTTGCCTCTTTATAGCTATGAGGGTGGTAGTCGGATCAACGTAGTTGGTGGAGCCGACCAGTTAACCTAGTCAGTGGAATCAACTAGTCATCCATGGAATATTCAAGAAATATTCCCTATACCTTTGCCTCAAGGGCTCTTGCCCCCGAACCCCTACCAGGGGGGCCGTTGGCTCCCCTGGGACCCCCCAGTTGGAAGCCAGCTAGCCCCTAGACCCTAGTGAGAGCAAGGGGCTCCCACACAATCAAGACAATATGCCTCGTTGTGCTACCAGCTTACCTACCCTACCTAGCCCGTAGGCTAGACTCACATAGATCACCTTTCTACCATCAATGGTCTCATTCATAGACCTCATCTTACATGTAAGTCAGGATCCATCTAGTGTCTCGGACTCACACATGGCTTCTCCTCATATGGGGGCCTTACAACTTGAGTGCCTTGGACTATTGGTGGTTACCCCTGGGAGGGTGGGGCATTGAGCATATCTAACAGATGGCACGTCAGAGTCCTACTTTACCTTAAATGGTGGTAAGATTAGCCATCGTGTGGAGAAGTGCATGCATAGTGCCAATTTCATTCCTCTTGCAACTTTGAAGATTGCTAACAATGTGTTTGACTAGTGTAGCATTTAATTTTTTTTCTGTCAAATCCTAGTTATTGCTTCAAAAGATGATGAACAATTAAATTAAAATTTCATTTCTTTTAATGTTTTCTCCTTTCAGTTCATGGTAAATGTTTTTCAAAAAATTTGGGGATTTTATGATTAATTTTATTTTTTAGGGTTTTGATATATATTAAGGGGTAAGAGTCCTTTTTACATCACATTCTCACTTTCACATTTAGAGACCCATAGAAACTCCCATCCTCAAAAGTTACTCCCTCCATCAACTACTGCTATTTGCCATGGATTCAGCTAGAACTGCGCTCCATGACTTCATCTCATGAACTACATTTGCAGTCATGAAGAAGAGCTATTTTTAGTGTTTGATAGGCTTTAGATGTCCTAGGCACATATATGTGAGCCAAGGATGACTTCTCAGGTCTCATCCTTTACATGCAAGATAATTTCTCAAATTTTGCTTATACGTGCATGACCACTCTTCAAAGAGATGGGTTCCCATAGATTACATAAAGTATCTATTCGTAGAGGAACCCAAGTTTGTAAAGCGCTTGGCCCACTTTTGTGACAACCTTACAAACGAAGGGTTTAGGACAGTCGAAGTTCAAGACATCCTAGATGCGGGGATCGTAGGAAATATAGGCACCAAATTCCTTTCATGGGCGATGACATTCATCTTCCTTCTCCAAGAAGGAAATTTAGAGGAAGAAGCCTCATCGTCTAGCACCCCCTCTAGTAGAATTGCTGATCTGGTCGTCCCTAGACTAGAATCAGACATGTACATGGAAGAGAGTCTTGATGATGCAATAAAGGAGATGGAAGCAGCTCAAGCATTGAGCCTACTTCAAGAGCCCCCAATAGAGCAAGAATCTGCATCGGAGACCGCTGACCCAGAATCAGAATTATGGTCCTTGTCCCCCCTCATCATCGATGGAGAAGAGTATGTATTCCTCCATGACATAGAGGTTCTTTTTGGACTATGAGAGGATGAGGCACTCGGAGTCCTATCGAGGTTCGATGTTGACACAAGTGTCAAGATCCTGGGGTTTTAGGTTCCGAAGACTAGATAATGGAAGACTTTCTCTTAACAATGCTAGTTTCAATGAGGGATGCAGACACATCTGTATACGATGCACAACCGTCTCATGCACAAGCTTCCACCTCCAACACAGGTCAGGAGAAAGCGTCCACCTCTCAAATGGAACATCACACAGCACCTAGTTCCATCAAATGAGGAAGGGATAGAAGCCGACGATGCAGTAGTGGTAAGTTTGAAAAATAATTTTTATTTTGATGTTCTTTCAGTATAATTTGTTTTGTCGGTCTTCTAATTTTGTTGAATTGTTGTAGGACGCGTTTGAGCTTGATGAATTCTCATCTCGACAGGGTAATGTTCATAGTGCATTTGGGCGAGATCATTCTTTGGCCCATTACCTTGGCAAAGTCATAGAGCATATCATGGTCTTTTATAGCAAATTTTCTCCTCAAGGTCCTTTGGAGCTATTGAAGTGCAAGGCATTGTTGCGTGCTATCGGATACTCCAACATTACTCGAAATGCCGACAAAGTCATTTTGGTGCACATCCTGGCTGCTATCAATGCCTTTGGATCAAACATTCATGGCAGGGCATTGATAGCAATGGCTATGTCTTTGGCAGTAGGAGAGGAGGATGTTAGTGCTGTTGCAGCTAGATTTATATCTAGGAATCGACTAGGGGATTCAAAGACCCCTATTCTCGATGTACTCAAACTAGCCAAGAAGAAAGATAGCCTGTGAGGGCTTTTGTATATATAAACATATATTTGAATGGATATTTCAATGGATACATGACTACATGTCTTTATTATTTGTTTTAAGTTATTGTTGCTCGTCACTCATGAATTCCATTGTATTTTGTTTAAGTCGATGATATATTTTCTCCATTATTTTAATTGTGTTAATTTAATACATTTCTACCCAATTTAGTATCATTTTCACCAATTCTAGGTATTGAAAGTTAATTTCTATCAAATCCTGAAGGAATTTCACCATCACGTAGGAGGGAAAAGTGTCTGGTAAATTGCCAGGACCCTAGAAAGCCCAAAACTTGCCATGACATTTGGGCATTCTGGCAAGTCTAGAATGCCCAAGTTCATGCCGTGGCAGGTTTTGGGCTTTCTAGGGTCCTGGCAACATTCCGGATACTTTTCTCTTCTGCAGAATGGAGAAATTTCTTCAGGATTTGACAGAATTCAAAAGTTACATTAAAATGATTAGTTACTTTAGTCATAGAAATGGAGAATACACAACAATGCGATAGTGTACAGAAAGTGGATATATTTTATTAAGAAAGATTGGCCCTTGGGCCTTAGATACAAGATAGTGCCTTCAAGGGAAGGGGGTGGTCTAAGTCGTGAGAATCTAGGGCTTCAAGCTTGGGTCACTTCGTAGCCACTTTGCCAGAGCCATGTCCTTGTCCATGACCGTGACGTGCTTTGCGTGGATGGCACACAAGTTGGCATCCTCAAATAGAGCGATGATCACTTGATCCATGGCATCCTGGAGCACCCCCATAGCTCCTGTGCTGAATCGCACGTTGTCCTTGTATCCTTGTGCTATCTCCCATACCACACGTTGGAAGGGAGCACGCAGGATCAAGTTGTTGGTGGTCTTTTGCATTTGTCTAATCTCTCTTAGGGCCCACGCTCCTGGCTTTGCTCTGTACGGCTTCTTGACTCTTAGTGGAGGCTTTACAAGTACCTAAACATGATCCCATGACCTCCTGTCTGCCTTGAATTTCTTTCGCTGCTCTTTTTTGTGTTGATCCTCCTCCAAATCCTCCTCTCGCGGACGTCTTGAGCTTTGTCCTTCTTTGGAATGGGGCTTCCTCGGCGTCTACTTTACCTTCCTCATGGGCACAGGTACCATTTCTATGATGGGCTGTATCACCGAGAGAGGAAAGATTGTGCTCTTCCTAGCACTCTACTAGCATAGGAAGCCTCTCTATGTCTGGGAGGTTATCGAATACATTTTGTTCGATTGCGGGAGTGCTCTCATGGGGAGGGGAAGGCCGAGGGGAAGGTTGAGGGGAAGGTTGAGGGGAAGGCTAAGGGGAAGATTGAGGGGAAGGTTGAGGGGAAGGCTGAGGGAAAGGCAAAGGGGAAGGCTGAGGGGAAGGTAGAGGGGAAGGCAGAGGGGAATGCTCATGCTCTTGGGGCTTGTGAGTGGGCTCATGAGACTAGGGAGTGGGTTCATGGGACTTGGGAGGAGGAGAAGGCTCATGAGACTGGGGAGTGGGCTCACGGGACTTGGGGGAGGGCTCACGAGAGTTGGGGGAGGGCTCATGAGAGTCTTGGGAGACCTCACGAGAGTTGGGGAGGGCTCATGAGAGTTAGGGGAGGCACCACCGGACCCAGATAGGTTCATGTACATAGATGCCATGGAGGTGGTGGAGCTAGAGGAGGAAGGGTGGAGGCAGTGTCTCGTGGGTCTAGCAGTGTTCTTCACTCTTGCCATTGAATAATGAGAGTTAGGGTTTTTTAAAACGTTTTATATAGGCCCATCATGTTTTGACACCCCTTTTAATTATGTTTAGGGTTTCATTGTGCCCCCTGCCCCCATCCTAACCCACCCACCCTAATCGCCCTCCCCCCCCATTGCACTCCCCCTACTTGCCCCATGCACACTCGTCACTCTCCCCCATACCCCCCATCCCCCGCTCCCCCCACCCTTGCTACCACTCCACCCCTCCCCTTGCCTCGCCCCACACCCCTCCCTTCTATCCCCCCTCCTTCATCATGTCCCCACTTTCCCCAACGTCGTGTGAGTACAAAAATTGTGGTCAAAATAAGCAAGATATTGAAGAGTGAGTACACAAATTGTGATCAAAATAAGAAATATATTTATTTCATATTTGTATACCACAAATTGTGGTCAAAATAAGAAATATATTTATTTCATATTTGTATACAATTACACCATAGCTTTTGTTGGTGGTTGGACCCATCTGCTCCCTTCTCTCACTCTAGCTTGCAACCAACGTGCGACTCCTCTCGACTCCCTATGGATGCTTTCCAAGCACCATGCCTTCTATTCTTTGATACAATTTGAACTACTTTTGCAAGTTTTGATGCCTTTGCCTTTTCAGACTTCAAATTCCTTCCTAGTAAACATCTAAAAAACCAGTCGAAGATCTCATGCAATGCATTGCTGTGAGTGACACCACCACCATGCCTTGAGTTCTTGAAGTAGGCTGCCTTGGCTCTATAGTGCAACTTCTCCATGCCTTATGTATTCCAAATGGAAAAAGGGTCCCAATTTTGTACAAACCATGGTCCGTGTGCATAGAGAATATGTTGCAAGCATGATGAGAATCATTTCAGCAAACAAAAATTGTTATAAAGCAAGTGCTAAATATTACGATGGTGCCAACATTACCATGTAATGCGTAATGTGCGACTCCCCCAATGCTTTCACTCCATTAATTGCATAAACTCTTTCAGAGCCATCCTGAAACTTTCATAATACATCTCATCGATTTGAACTTGGCGAAGCAATTTTATCAATGCATCCACCTTTGTCCATACTTTAGCTCTCAAAGTTGCTACTTGAGGATGAGAAGCCTTATTGGTTGTGCAATCAGACAATACTTTCTAGCATTCCCAACCCAAACTACTTTGAGACAATGTATGTTTGTCTTTGTCAGGATTGTGGTTCGATAGGAATCTCCTTGCCTTCCCTCCACCCATGGACACTTTTGCAGGAAGATTCTGTGTTGCCCCAGACATTTTCTTATCCTCCTTAAGTTTGACATGTCCTCCATGGAATCCCATCTTTGACAGCAACTTGTTAGCTTCTGCAATGCACTGTGCATAGACTTCTTGCAGAATTAAATTCCAAGCATAAACAAGATGCAAATACAACTTATCAAGTACGCACAGTTCTGCGAGTAAAGTACATATGTGTACTCTCTCAAGTGAGATGGGCAAGATGGGATCCCACTTTGGATCCTTCTTGTCGCAATTGGGAGCTTGCATTTGCCTGCAAGATAGAATGCCATTCTACCATTGTAAGCCAACCTTTTGCTTACGTTGTGAACACATGCAATAAATGCATGTGTTCATTGCATTTTCCCCTATATCACAACCATGCAAGAACTTGAGGGTTTTCAAATCACTAGCAAGATGCCATACATCTCAAAATGTTCCATGGCCATTGCCTATCAATATTTGCCCTTCCTCTTGCCTTCGGATGTCATCGATGGGATTCCTGTTTTATCTAGAACCCACTTCAATGTCTCATGGCACTCTTTCGGAGTCTCAAATGCTACAAGCCACCATATATCTTTCTCTAACTGCACTGAGAAATCTTGCTCTACTTCTTCGTTCCCTTGAACAAAGGCTAAGGCTTTATTCATAATGTAGATGCTCACTCTCTCTAACTTGTGTTCTTTCACCAATTGAGCTTCATCCATTTTGATGACAAATATGAGCTTTCCATTGTAATCTGTACAACAAAAGAGAGAAATGGTTAAGATAAACATGATATAGGAAATGAACTAAGTAAAGTGCAATGCCATAACGGATTTCCTCTTACCATCTTCTCTCATGCCATAGAATTTGACCATTGCTAGTTGCAGTTTCTTAACATCTAAGTAGACATTGTTGAAAGCATTCATCTCAAAGGTTTGCAAGCCAAATTTCTTTTTACTCTTCGAAGTCATTGTGCCCCTTACACAACGGTATCCTCCAAGCATTTCTCTTGCACATTGGTTTGTTTCTCGCCGTGCATGTCTCACAGTCCAAGGTGTGGGTAGGGGCACTCTAGACTTCTTATACTTTCCCAAAATAGGAGACTTGAAAATTTTGAAAATAGATGTGTAAGCTTCATGACTTACACCGGCAGTATCACAAGCTGCAAGCATCTCCTTTGTATCCACAATATCCTTGAAGTCCTTCATCACCTCTTCACCAACTTGCACATGTAGGCGCTTGTGTCTTGGGTCCCTTATTATCCCAATGACATCACTTGACTTCAATAAACTAGCTAGATCATATGAACAATCAATATCATGTTGAGATATCGAGCTCCACTCGTGATATGCTAGGGTAATCGTTGTGCATTTATGTCACCAACTTGTTAGCTGCAGATGCGGTTGGTACACCACCCATGAATAATAGTTGGATGATAGCTATCTTTATGTACTCTAGTTAGTGGCTCACTTAGTATGCCACCTAGGTTAGCTGAGTTTGGTTTGAGACCCACATATAGGGTTCATCTATTCCTTTTGTACTAAGAGAGAGAGTTCTTTTGGCTTTCACAACTAAGAAGAGGAAAACTGTATTCAGCCTCCACCTTTGTGTGTATTCTTTAGTTTCTGTGACCTTGACTGATCTAGGAAAGGATTATGCACAGTTTCAGACATCCATTGCCATCCGTGAAAAATTTCCTGATTTTGAGGAGTTTATTGCTCTTCTAATATCTGAAGAGCAGAGAAATGGTGGTGCATCTTTTTCAAGAGGAACTTCAAAAGAAACTGTCTTCTACTCAAATGCTAGAAGAGGTAGAGGCAGAGGTAGAGTAGGCCGATCTGGAGGCCATGTCAAAAATCAGAATATGTAGCAAATTCAAGAAAACCAGTCCTATGGAGGAGGACGTGGTAACCTTAGAGGTAGGGGGGGCCAAAGAGGTCGTGGTGGATGGCAAAGAGGCCAAAATGCAAATAGCAATGTTGAATGCTACTACTATGGTAAAATGGGTCATATGGCTAAAGATTGCTATAAAAAGCAGAATGACATTATGAATGGAAAATTGCAACAAGGCAATTATGCATCCTCTAGTAGACGGGGTGATGATAGAAATGAGCATTTGTTTATGGTACAGCATATGACCAATTCTGTGACAAGTGCAGAAGAAAGCAATGATGTGTGGTATGTTGACTCAGGTGCGTCAAACCACATGACAGGTCATGCAGAATGGATGTAGGATGCAAGGAAAATGGAAAAACCAGGATTTATTTGTGGAAACTGGTGATGATACTGCACATCCTATTGTGCAGATTGGTAAAATTCCTTTGTCTATGTAGGATGGGAAAAAGAAATACCTGTCTGATGTATTTCATGTCCCGAACATCACCAAGAACCTGGTTTCTGTTGGTCAAATGGTTGAGTAGGGCTTGCAGGTCAGATTAAATCCTCATGGATGCTTTGTTGAGGATATGAAAAATAAATGTCGCCTGATAGCAAAAGGAAAGAAGAAGGGCAGGATGTTTACGTTGGATGCAAACATGCTTGAATTGAGTGCAGCAATGTTTGCACATGGGACCGGTGTAGTTGTAGATATTGATATCTGGCATAAATGCATTGGTCATGTTAATGTACAATGACTTATATTTAATGCAGGCCCAAAATATTGTTGCAAAATCGCCTAAGTTCAAGGTTACAGAAATGCATAAGGTATGTGAAGCCTGTCAATTTGGAAAACAGGCAAGGAAACCATGGCCTAGACATGTTCAAGAGAGTAAGAGGCCATTGGAATTA
Organism: Dipteris shenzhenensis; assembly: GCF_047967505.1. Lineage (NCBI taxonomy): Eukaryota > Viridiplantae > Streptophyta > Polypodiopsida > Gleicheniales > Dipteridaceae > Dipteris > Dipteris shenzhenensis. The sequence continues at coordinate 39,968,928 of NC_141610.1, forward strand.
ATCCACTCTGATGTGTGGACTACCAAAGCTGCATCTATTGGAGGCTGTCATTATTTTGTCACTTTTATTGATGACTATAGCAGAAAAGTTTAGGTGTATTTTATGAAAAAGAAAAGTGAAGTGCTTGGGCATTTCAAAGCTTTTCAAGCTATGGTTGAAAAAGAAACAGCCTTGCAAATAAAATGCCTAAGTTCAGATGGAGGGGGAGAGTACCTCTCAAATGAGTTTGCAATGTTCCCACAAGAGCATGGCATAAAGCAGCAATATTCATGCAGTCATATCCCACAACAAAATGGACTTGCAGAAAGGAAAAACAGGCATATTGGAGAGGTATCTCATGCCATGCTCAACGAAAAAGACCTACCAGATTTTTATTGGGCTGAAGCAGTTGCTACAGCAATCTACATAATGAATAGGACTCCCACTGCAGCAATACATGGCATGACGTGAGAGGAGAGGTATACTGGTAGGAAACCAGATATTTATCATTTGAAAGTTTTTGGTTGCATTACCTATGTTCATGTGCCAGATGAGTTGAGATCCAAGTTGGATCCAAAAGCTGAGAAGTGCATCTTTATTGGATATTCTCTACAACAAAAAGGGTATAGATGCTATAATCCTTCTACTAATAAGTTTACAGTGAGCAGAGATGTTGTTTTTGATGAGATGAGTAGCTGGTATAAACCAGTAAATGTGATTGATGATGTAGATGCACAAAATGGTAATGCTGCTCAGAATTCACAGCAGCAATCACAAAATATTAGTGGACCTATAGCGTCCTCTAGCAGTGGTTCACATACTTTGCCATGGACAGGCAGATTGAGATCAGGAGAATCTCCTCAAAGCAATGCAGATAGTGGTATGCAAGTATCACGAAAAGGAAAAGAGAAAGTAGATCAGCCCATGGTTGATGTGAATGCAGGTCATTCTTATGTGGATGGTGAATCCAGTGGCTCAGAACAGAGCCTTGATGATGAGTTGGGTATTCCTTCTATTGTTACACCTGGAGTAAGTAAGATAAGGGATGTTTTGAGAGCATCTGGTAGTGAGACTATTTTGCGTAGGTCCACCAGAGTCAAGTATCTTGTGGATAGGCTGAAGCGAAGTACAAAAGCTCTCAAACGAGGATTCATCACCACTGGTGGACGAAGCGAAGTATAGAAGGCTTGTGGGCAATTTGATTTACTTGTGCAACACATGGCTGAACATCAGCTTTCGGACCGGTGTACTAAGCAAGTTTTCTAATAAGCCCCGGGAGGAGCCTGGAAGAACCATTGGAGGGCAAGGATGCGGGTGCTGAAATACATCAAATGCACACTTGATTATGGCATCACCTATACCAAGGGCAACATCTTGACTGGATTCTGTGACTCGGATTGGGTAGGAGATGTGGACAGCTGGAGATCAGTGACAGGTTACTGTTTCTCACTTGGATCTAGAGTTGTGTCATGGGTCAGCAAGAAGCAACCGATAGTTGCTCTTTCTTCTACCGAGGCTGAGTACAAATCAGCATGCTTTGCTTCTTGCGAGGCAGTGTGGTTGAGGAGGATTTTGGGGGACATGGGTGCAGTGCAGAACAAGCCTATGCAATTATCATGTGACAATCAAAGTTGCATGGTGATTGCAAAGAACCCTGTGTTCCATGCTCGCATAAAACACATTGAGATTCAATATCACTTTGTACGCAAGCTCATCATGGATGGAGAGGTCGACTTGGTGTACTATCCGACTACAGAGAATGCTGCGGACATCTTCACAAAGGCTCTTGGAAGAGACTTGCTAGAGAGGCATCTTCATCGACTTGGCATTGGACCGAAAAAGTAAGTTCACTTGCGGGTGGACATTGAGGGGGGGTGTTAGATATCAATGCTTCACTCTCATGTAACTACGTGGGAACCAGCTAACTCTACTTGTAAGCCCCCCATATGAGGAGAATGCATTTGAGTAGCTCGGTTATCTGGTAGGTCTTTGTTTGGACACTAGATGGGGGCCATGTGTGGCCTGATGGCTGGACGGAGTTGGCACACTGCCAACTAGGCTACATGCAAGTGCGAGAAGGCATCCCATGACTGACCGCATTGAGGGTAGACGGAGCATTTCTCGGGGCAGCCCATTCTTGGGTTGCAGGGCCCTTTGGAGTCCCAGATGATCTTAGATGCTCTATTTTGCACACCGGTTCTATCGTGTGGTCGGTGGCCTATTTTGAGATCGACCCCTAGTTGACCGTTTTGGGCGGACTGAGTCAGTCACCCAATTGAGCCCAACTGACTACGACTGGTGGCTATATAAGAGCAAGCCCGTGAAGCCCATTTCATCACTGGCTATAGCAACCCTGATTCCTTAGCATCTAGCCTCTGTCCTCTACTATTTCCAGCTCGCCATCGAAGCTTCTTTCATAGAAGCGCACGGTTGGGAGGCAGCGCCATCTATTGTATCAGTTCTACAGTAATGAAATTTTTGATTCTCCATACTATCTATTTTCTCTCTTGTGTACGAGATCTTGTTATCTGTTGAGCATAGACGTTGTATTGTTTTCTTACAGAAACACCTTGCATCATTCATGGTTCTTCTAGAACATTGATTGCCTCAAGTTTCTTCATGAAAATGATTTGAGATCACAACAAAATCTTAAATCGGAGAAGAAGTGATGGGATTTGAATGAAAAGCACCCAAGATAGAGCAAGAAGAAGTTAGATTGTATCTCATTCAAAAATCTTGAAAGTTTTGAAAGAATGAGAGTGAAACGGGAGAAAAATGTAAGTGAAGAAGGGAAATGATGAGATTTGGGCATGCAATTCTGTCCCATGATAGGAAGAATAGAGAGAGATTTGGGCGTGAGATTCGGTCCCATGATAGGGTCCAGAACAAAGAGAGAAACTTCCTGCTCAAAAGAAAGGAACAGATTTGAAAATAGGGTTGGAGCAAGAGAAATTCAAAATGGAGTGCAGAGATGAGGGAGAGGGAAGAGGGATGAGAGAGAATGAGAGGAGTGTGGTAGTTGGATGGGAGGATTTGGTTTTAGGACAAATGGTGCAAGTTTGGTTGAGAAACTAGGTTTTTTAGTTGGTTACTATTCAAAAATGTGATCAGACAGTGGAGGCAAGTGGGAGGCCTACATCATACTTTGGGCCTTTGAATAAAGAAATAAGAAAGTCAGGCCATTTCCAATTTTCTAATGTCCTCCACTATCCAATATTTGACATAGTTTTATTACATTATCCTTCCATGTCACTGTTGAGATATTGAGCTCCACTCGTGATATGCCAGGCTGATCATTGTGCTACATCGCCCATGAATAATAGCTGGATGACAGCTATCTTTATGTACTCTAGTTAGTGGATCAGTTAGTATGCCACCTTAGTTAGCTGAGTTTAGTTTGAGACCCACATATAGGGTTCACCTATTCTTTTGTACTTAGAGTTCTTTTGGCTTTCACAACTAAGAAGAGGAAAATTGTTTTTAGCCTCCACCTTTGTGTATATTCCCCCATTGTGTATGTGAGAAAGCTGCAAGTGAGACTCCTTCCTTCTCTCCCACTTTCTTCACATGATGGTATCAGAGCTGGTTCGTGGTAAGGAGCTCAAGAAAGCAAACCAAGTTCACGGTGTCCTAGTAAGAGGATCAGTGTTGCTTTCCTTTTTTTTCGAGTTTGGGAGCAAATCCCTGCAGGTAGCACAACCAAAAAGTGCAACAGTGCACTGTCTCAGATTGGGACGCCCTTCGCGGTGTGTCGAGAGGGCAGTATACACTACAGGAAGGGGCAAAGCCCTCAGTGAAATTATTTTTTTGATTCGAGGCCATTGCGGGGCCCCGTTTTGGTGGCGGAAGTTTTCCACAGGCACTCAGGAAAGTGCCTTGTTTTTGTTGTGTGCGACCACTGTTCTACAGGTCGGTGAAAAGTTATCATAGAAATTACATCGTATGCCTGTGCGTAGAGATATTGGGAGTGACAGAATCATTCCTATTGCCTGTTGATGCATAATTGTCACTAGGAAGTGACTGTGTGGTCAAATACCACTCTCGTTAATTTTGCAGAGTTGCCCTTATGAGGCCGAAGTTGTGTTTTTTTGCAGTGACAGAATATTTTGCAGTGTTCTATAATGGCATCTGATGCTCTTTCATAGATTGTCACTGAAAAGCTTGACAAGAACAACTTCCAGGCATGGAAGTTTAGAATGACGAATTTCCTTAAGAAAAAAGGCTATTAGGAGTTCATTATTGGAGCTGAACAAGAACTAGTTATTCCTAATGTTCCCAATCAATAGGAGTTGCAGGCATTTAAAGGATGGCATGAGAGAGCCAAAAAAGTTATGTACCGGCTGTCTATCAGTATTTCAGATTCTATGATTGTGCATATTCAGGATGCAAGCATGCTGAAGGAGGCATGGGATACTTTGACAAAAATGTATAGCACAAATACGCAAGATCAAAAAATGCAGCTCAAGTAGGAGTCGCATAATGTGCAGAGAGAAAATATGAGCATCAATGACTACCACATGAAGGTGAAGAAGATTGCAGATGCACTTGCTTCTATTGGGTCACCAGTGGAAGATGATGATTTAGTTTCTATGACCCTGAATGGTCTAGGAAAGGATTATGCACAATTTCGGACATCTATTGCCGTCCGTGAGAATTTTCCTGATTTTGAGGAGTTGATTGCTCTTCTAATTTCTGAAGAGCAGAGAAATGGTGTTGCATCTTCTTCAGGAGGAACTTCGAAAGAAGTTTGAGAGTGCTCTCAACGGAAGCAAGAACGGAAGAAGGAGAGAGAGAGATAGAGAGCCACACAAGTTTTGGTGGGTGCAGAACCACCCTAATCTTCTTTTTCATTCATTTAGATATGTGTTTAAGTATTGTACATAACGGGGTTAAGGCACAGTGACCTTTAACCCCCACAACCTCCCACTTAAAGAACAATGTGCCTTTAAGGGAGAACAACCAGTCAGCATACTATCCAATGCCCATCAATACACGACAATACTCAAACCACTGACTAGGTAGACTCTTCGTCAGCATATCTGCAGGGTTATCATCTGTATGAACCTTGACAAGCTCTATGCGCTTGTCCTCAAGTACCTCCCTGATGAAATGGTACCTGACCTCAATGTGTTTGGTCTTTGCATGAAAGACCGGATTCCGTGCTAGCTGAATAGCACTCATGGAATCACTATGCAATGTCGGTACACCTGTATGAATCCCCAAATCTCCCACTAGCCGATCAAGCCATATAGCCTCCTTGCAACCCTCTGTGGCTGCAACATACTCAGCCTCTGTGGTAGACAAAGCAACGCACTTCTGTGCGTGAGACATCCACGACATTGCACCACCTGCAAAGGTGAACACATAACCAGAAGTGGATCTCCTACTATCCACATGCCCTGCATAGTCTGAATCTGTGTACCCAAGTACACGCATGTCTCCTTTACCAAAGCAGATGCACATCTCCTTGGTACCCTTCATGTACCTCATGATGCACTTAACTGCCTCCCAATGCCTCTTTCCTAGATTAGCCATATACCGGCTAACAACTCCCACTGCAAATGCAATGTCTGGTCTAGTAGCTATCATAGCATACATAAGACTCCCAACTACTGATGCATAAGGAACCTTGGCCATCATGGCCCTCTCCTCATCTGATTTGGGACTATCTGTATGACTCAGTTTCACATATGGAGGCAATGGAGTACTCACTGCCTTCCCCCCCTCCATATTGAAATGCTGCAATACTTTTGTAACATACTCTTTTTGTGAAAGCCAAAGGAGTTTCCTACTCCAATCACGCGTGATGCGCATACCAAGAATATGACCTGCAAGTCCCAAATCCTTCATATCAAAGGCCTCATGCAACTTGGCCTTTAATGCATCTAGCTCATAAGTGTTCTTGCTAACCAATAGCATATCATCCACATATAGTGCCAAAATTATCAGGCTACTATCCTTAGCCCTTTTAGTGTAGAGGCAGTGATCGATTTCACTCCTTCTAAAACCCTGGGACCGAATGAAAGCATCAAACTTCTAATACCATTCTCTAGGTGCTTGCTTAAGACCATAGAGACTCTTCTTCAGTTTGCAAACTAAATGCTCTTTGCCCTTTTCTTCAAAGCCTTCCGGCTGCACCATGTAAATTTCCTCATGCAAATCCCCATGCAAGAAAGCTGTCTTGACATCCATTTGCATAAGCTCCATATCCTCTGATGCCACTAGTCCAAGCATGCATCTAAGTGTGGTCATCTTCACAACCGGAGAGAATATCTCATCAAAGTCCACACCCTTCTCTTGCTTAAACCCTTTAGCAACCAAACGGGCCTTGTACCTAGGCACATCATCACCTGTGACCTTCATTTTGTAGACCCATTTACATGGCAATGCTTTCTTTCCATGTGGCAAAGAAACCAAGCCCCAAGTCTTATTCTTCATAAGTGAACTCATCTCTGATTGCATAGCATACTCCCACGTGCGTTTTTCCTCACGCATCATAGCCTCTCTGTAGCAAGAAGGCTCCCCGCAATCAGTAAGCATCACATAGTCTACCCCTGGAACAAACCTATCAGGCGGTCTAGACACTCTAGATGATCTTCTCAATGGCATTTCAGCTTGCTGTCCCACCTGCATATCAGCCACATTTGGCTCATCATTTCCACCAATAGATGATCCATCATCTACCCTTGATTGTATACCTGTGGGAGTACTTGGTGGTACCATTTCTTGCACATTTGGTGCATGGACAGCTTGCTGTCTATCAACATGTGCAGGTGGATTCACATTCTGGAAAGTGATTCTCCTCATTTCCACATCCCTCATGGGTGCCTTATGCATCTTCTTCTCATTGAAGACCACATCATGGCTGCGTATGATCTTCTTTGCTTCTAGATCCCAGAGACGATAGCCCATCTCTCCACTTTCACCATAACCCAGAAAAATGCATTTCCTAGACTTAGGATCTAGCTTCTTTCGAAGCTCTTTTGGCACATGTGCATATGCCTCACACCCAAATATATGCAAATGAGAGTAAGAGGGCTTCTTGCCACTCCATGCCTCTTCAGGAATACCACCATCCAAACTCTTACTAGGTGATCTATTGATCACATGCACTGCAGTCTTCATTGCCTCGGCCCAAAAACCACCAAAAAGACTTGCATTGGAAAGCATGCATTGCAACCTTTCTTGAATGGTACGGTTCATCTTTTCTGCAACTGGATTTTGCTCTGGAGTACGAGGGGATGTGAGCTCCCTCTTAATCCCACGTGTATCACAGAAATGTTGAAAGTCATGAGAGAGATACTCTCCACCATTGTCAGTCCGTAGGCATTTAAGCATTCTACTTGACTGATTCTCAACCAAGGCCAGCCATTTCTGAAATACCTGGAATACATCACTCTTCCGAGCTATAGCACAAGCCCACACTTTCCTAGTTGCATCATCAATGAATGTCACATAGTATTCGGCCCCGCCTAATGACCGTGTAGGCATGGGACCACATACGTCTGAATGCACCAAATCAAGCATTTCAAACTCTTTCTTTCCCCTTCTTTTAGGGGCTGATTTAGTCTGCTTCCCATAGAGACAATGCTCACAAAATTCAAAATCAGAGAAACTCAAACGCGGTACATAACCCAAACAGCATAAGAGTTTCATTCCATTCTGGCTCATGTGCCCCAACCTGCAATGCCACAAAGAAGTGCTTGGCTGCTCGGTTATTGCAACAACATGATCAAATACCCCTGATACATGTAAGGGATACAAAGTCCCACACTTGGCACCCCTGGCCAAAAGCATAGAGCCCTTTTGAATTTTCCAACTCTGAAAGCCAAAAGTGGTGTGAAAACCAGCATCATCTAGCTGACCCACTGAAATAAGACTCTTGGTCAGCTTAGGCACATGTCTCACATGTTTCAAAACAAATGCAGACCCATTTGCAAAAGAAAACTTTATGTCACCTGCTCCCACTATGTCACATGCATAGTCATTTCCAAGATGCACACAACCTGTCTTTCCACTGTCATAAGTGGAGAACCATTCCCTATGGGGAGTAACATGGAATGAAACACCAGGATCCAAAATCCAATCCTGGGAATATGCATCATCTGAAGTGGTAAGCAACTCTGTAGATAAACTAGACATGAAGAGAACATCATTGTCACTATCATGTGTGACTGCATTGATCTCCTCGATCTTCACTTTTCCTTTGTCCTCCCTTGGACTCTCTTCCTTTTGATTTGCACCCCAATTTGCATTCTTTTTCTTATCCTTTTGCTCTCTTTTCAGCTTGTAGCAATCCTTTTTCATATGGCCCTTCTTGCCACAATGGTAACACTCAATGTTCCGTGCCCTGGATTTGCTACGTGACTTTCCTCTTTCTTGGGACTTCCCCCTGACTGCCCCTTTGCACATTTAAGGCTGCATCCTGCTTGTTGCCATCCATAGACTTCCATCTAATCTCATCGGCCAACAAGCTACCCATAACATCATGAAATTTCAGCACTCCACCAGGTGCAGAGTTACTGACAGCTGTACGAAAGGTATCCCATGAGGATGGCAATGAACATAAGAGAAATATTGCCTTAGTCTCCGCATCAAAATTCATTTTCTGAGCTTGAAGCTGGCTGAAAATAATATTGAATTCATTCAAGTGAGAAGCAATGGAGACCCCTTCCTTCATCTGCAGCTCAAACAACCTCTTCATGAGGTAAAATTTATTAGAGGCAGTTTCCTTCTCATAAGTGGCACATAGTTTCTTCCACAAATCTTCCGTAGTCTGCTCATTCACTACTGTGAAATAAACTGACTCTGCAAGATGAAGTCTAATAGTAGACTTTGCTAATGCATCCAACTCATTCCAATCATCCTCAGACATATTTGCAGGCTTAGCTTCAATCCCTGCCAAGGGTTTAATCTGCTTCTTTTGAATAAGCACATCCCTTATTTGTTCTTTCCACAAAGAAAAGTTTGTCCCATCAAACTTTTTAATGCTGAAAAACTCCTTTTCAGGCATGGAAGAGGATGCCATGATGCAAATAAAGCAAAATCCCAAATACTAGTGCCTGCAAGAGAGAATCACACCAAATACCAAGTGCACCCAAATGTGTATGCCACAATAGAGTGAAATATCACCAAAACTCAAAGCTCAAATCATCAAAAAAAAGATGCATCTGACTCATGTGCATATACTATGCATCCATATGAGCAAATCTGGCCCAAAAGAAAATGCCAATAAGTGCCAAATGACTCAAGCATAAACACTGTCCACTGGCATATGCATCAATAATGTCTCATCCAAGAGAGCATAGCACTATCAGTGCATCACCTGCAATGTGTCAAAGCTGTCTCTCAGCATAAAATAGCATCCATGTGCAAAGCGTCCATAAAAAATAGCATCCCACAAGGCAATTTGGGCCTATTAGCGCATCCAACAAGGACCGCAATGCATCCAAATGGCCTATAAATCATCCACTGCAACCCAATGCATACCACGAATGAGCGCACACTACTCAAACTGCAACCAGAGTGATTTGCATAAGGTATGCTCAAGAAATCATAGTCCCATGGTAATGAGCGCTACTGAAAATAGAACCTGAGATGCTTCAAAACATGGGCGCCATTGCATAATCGGACTCAGCAAGAAAATCTGCAAATATCTCTCTTCTGTCCGAACTCCAAAATCCCAACCGATGAGTGAGAAATGGGAGTCAACACTTATCCACTGCCATGTGGCATAAATCTAAGGTTTCAAAACCTTAGTATGAAAAATGCATAACAGAGAGACGAAATCGAATACACAGAGATTTATAACTCTGAAAATCCTTCACCGAATCGCGCAAGAACTGATAGGTAGGGGTTTTTGGGCGTCCGGAACGCAATGGGATAGACGGTTTTGGAAACCGTGGTCTCAATCACTGGGTCCAACACACGGACTGAAAAACGTTTTTGGAAACAGAGCTATCTGTAAACTCCATCGGAGTGCGAATGATGAGCAACATAGAAGTCTTAGGACCTCCTGAGTCCACCGGAACTGACAGATTTGCAAATGGTTGCTCCAAACTTGAGTTCCAACACCCGGACAAAAAACGCAGGAACTGACACAGTGAGTCAGAAATCCAATGAAATGATCCCAGATTCAAGAATGAAGGTGTTTCCAAGCTCCTGAAGTAATGTGGACACCAAAAGCAAGCAATAGTTGCCTCTACAAGTCAATACAGAGTCTCTGTCATCGAACGAAACAGGGAAAAGCTCAAAAAACGACTTTTTCTTTGAAAGCTCTTAACAGGCTCTCAAAACCACTTCGTAAAGCCAAAGTGACTTTTCCAAAGGTTCCTCCAAGGTCTCTGCACACTCGGATGCAAGTAAAGTCACCCACAAAGCTTCCCACAGAGCTTCTCCTTCCTCCCACAGAGCTGCTGAGCTTCCAAGCATTCACGCACGCTCAGCTAGATCACCCGGGCTCTGATACCAGTTGAGAGTGCTCTCAACGGAAGCAAGAACGGAAGAAGGAGAGAGAGAGATAGAGAGCCACACAAGTTTTGGTGGGTGCAGAACCACCCTAATCTTCTTTTTCATTCATTTATATATGTGTTTAAGTATTGTACATAACCGGGGTTAAGGCACAGTGACCTTTAACCCCCACAAAGTTGTCTTCTACTCAAATGCTGGAAGAGGTAGAGGCAAACGTAGAGCAGGCCGATTTGGAGGCCGTTGCAAAAATCAGAATATGCAGCAAATTCAAGAAAACTAGTCCTATGGAGGAGGACGTGGTAACTTTAGAGGCAGGGGGAGCCAAAGAGGTTGTGGTGGAAGGCAGAGAGGCCAAAATGCAAACAACAATGTTGAATGCTACTACTATGGTAAAATGGGTCATATGGTTAAAGATTGCTAGAAAAAGCAGAATGACATCATGACTAGAAAATTGCAGCAAGGCAATTATGCATCCTCTAGTAGACAGGGTGATGATAGAAATGAGCATCTGTTTATGATGCAGCACATGACCAATTCTGTGACAAGTGCAAAAGAAAGCAATGATGTGTGGTATGTTGACTCAAGTGCGTCAAACCACATGACAGGTCATGTAGAATGGATGGAGGATGCAAGGAAAATGGAAAGACTAGGATTTGTGGAGACTGGTGATGATACTGTACATCCTATTGTGCAGATTGGTAAAATTCCTTTGTCTATGCAAGATGGAAAAAGGAAATACCTGTCTAATGTATTTCATGTCCCAAATATCACCAAGAGCTTAGTTTCTGTTGGTCAAATGGTTGAGCAGGGCTTGCAGGTCAGATTTAATCCTCATGGATGCTTTGTTGAGGATATGAAAAATAAAGGTTGCTTGATAGCAAAAGGAAAGAAGAAGGGTAGGATGTTTACGTTGGATCGGACATGCCTGAATTGAGTGTAGCAATGTTTGCACATGGGACCGATGTAGTTGCAGATATTAATATCTAGCATAAATGCATTAGTCATGTTAATGTACAACAACTTAAATTAATGCAAGCTCAAAATATTGTTGCACGATTGCCTAAGTTCAAGGTTGCAAAAATGCATAAGCTATGTGAAGCCTATCAATTTGGAAAACAGGCAAGGAAACCATTTCCTAGACATGTTCAAGAGAGTAAGAGGCCATTGGAATTAATCCACTCTGATGTGTGGACTACTAAAGCTGTATCTATTGGAGGTTGTCATTATTTTGTCACTTTAATTGATGACTACAGTAGAAAAGTTTGGGTGTATTTTATCAAAAAGAAAAGTGAAATGTTTGGGTATTTCAAAGCTTTTAAAGCTATGGTTGAAAAAGAAACAGGCCTGCAAATAAAATGCCTAAGGTTAGATGAAGGGGGAGAGCACCTCTCAAATGAGTTTGTAAGTTTCTTGTAGGAGCATGGCATAAAGCAACAATATTCATGCAATCATACCCCACAGCAAAATGGACTTGCAGAAAGGAAAAACAGGCATATTGGAGAGGTATCTCATGGCATGCTCAACCCTAAAAGACCTGCCAGATTATTGTTGGGCTAAAGCAGTTGCTACAGCAGTCTACATAATGAATAGGACTCCCACTGCAGCACTACATGGCATGATTCCAGAGGAGAGGTATACTGGTAGGAAACCAGATATTTATCATTTGAAAGTTTTTGGTTGCATTGCCTATGTTCATGTGCTAGATGAGTTGAGATCCAAGTTGGATCCAAAAGCTGAGAAGTGCATCTTTATTTGTTATTCTCTACAGCAGAAAGGGTATAGATGCTATAACCCTTCTACTCGTAAGTTTACAGTGAGCAGAGATGTTGTTTTTGATGAGATGAGTAGCTGGTATAAACCAGTAAATGTGATTGATGATGAAGATGCACAAAATGGTAATGCTGCACAGAATTCATAGCAGCAATCACAAATATTAGTGGACTTGTAGTGTCCTCTAGTAGTGGTTCACATACTTCGTAGGCAGATTGAGATAAGAAGGATCTCCTCAAAGCAATGCAGATAGTGGTATGCAAGTATCACGAAAAGGAAAAGAGAAAGTAGATCAGCCCATGGTTGATGTGAGTGCAGGTCAGTCTAATGTGGATGGTGAATCTAGTGGCTTAGAATAGAGCCTTAATGAGAGTTGGGTATTCCTTCTATTGTTACACCTAGAGTAAGGAAGATAAGGGATGTTTTGAGAGCACTTGGTAGTGAGCCTATTTTGCGCAGGTCTACCAGAGCTAGGTATCTTGTGGATAGGCTGAGATATGATGGATTTATAGCCATTCACTATGCCTATATGGTCAAAGTGATAGAAGAACCAGAACCCACTTCTTTTGAGCAAGCCATGGGAAAAGAAAAATGGGAGAAAGCCATGGATGAAGAAATGGATGCCTTGGAAGCAAATGCTACATGGGAATTGGTGCCTTTGCCTAAAGACAAGAATGCAATTGGCTGCAAGTGGGTTTATAAGGTGAAGCACAATGCAGATGGTTCTGTGAGCAAATACAAGGCAAGATTAGTTGTCAAGGGGTATGCACAAACATATGGCATTGATTATGAAGAAACATTCAGTCTGGTTGCAAGGATGGTAACTGTAAGAGTAGTCATTGCAATGGCTACATCGAAGGGATGGTCTTTACATCAGATGGATGTAAAGAATGCCTTCTTGCATGGTGATTTGCAAGAAGAGGTCTATATGGAGCAGCCACCAGGTTATGTGCATGCTGTTCATCCTGAGTTTATTTGCAGGTTGAAGAAAGCCTTGTATGGCTTGAAGGAAGCACCCAGAGCATGGTTTGACAAGATAGGACAGTATCGTGTCACTATTGGTTTTCAGATTTCCATGGCAGATTTCTCACTTTATGTGAGAAAAAGAGAGAAAGGTATTATGCTGCTTGTCATTTATGTTGATGATTTGATCATCACAGGTGATAGTGATGAAGATATCCTTCATGTGAAAATGCTATTGAAGCAAAAGTTTGAGATGAAGGATTTAGGAGAGTTGCATTACTTCTTGGGCATTGAGGTGATTAGATCCGCAAGTGGAATATGGCTCTTGCAGAGGCAGTATGGATTGGACATGCTGTCCAAATATGGGACGATAGGCTATAAGCCTATTTCAGTTCCTTTGGAGCAGAATGTGAAGCTGAGTTCAGATGTAGGTGAGCTTCTAGAAGACCCTACTATGTACAGACGCATAGTAGGAAGTTTGATTTATATGACTATTACCAAGCCAGATTTGAGCTATGCTTTTGGGTTGGTAAGTCAGTTTATGCAGGCTCCAAGGAAACTGCATTTGGATGCGGCTAGATGCATTTTGAGGTATGTGAAGTCCACATTGCAGTATGGAATATTTTATGAGACTAGGGTTTAGATACAGTTGCATGGATACACTGATGTTGATTGGGCTGGTAGTATTTCTGATAGATGATCTACTAGTGGATATGTGTTTTCTTTTGGGAGTGCTGCAGTCACTTGGAGCAGCAAGAAACAGCCTATAGTTGCCTTGTCGAGCACATAGGTTGAATACAAGGGTGCAGCAATGGCTGCATGTGAGGCAGCTTGGTTGCATAAGCTGCTTTATGATATGCATCAGTTTACAGATGGGCTAGTTGTCATTTATTGTGACAACATGAGCAATATACACTTGGCAAATAACCCAGTCTATCATGCTAGAACAAAGCACATTGAGGTGCATTACCACTATGTGCGGGAGAAGGTTCTAGTAGGTTTTATTGATCTAGTTTATGTCAGCATAGAGGATCAGGTAGCTGACATATTCACGAAGGCATTGGGTGTAGAGAAGCTACGCAAGTTTAGAGACCTGCTTGGTGTGCAGGAATTGGGATTGAGCTCGAGGGGGAGTGTTGAGATATCGAGCTCCACTTGTGATATGCCAGGGTAATCGTTGTGCATTTATGTCACTGACTTGTTAACTGCAGAGGCGGTTGGTACACCACCCATGAATAATAGCTAGATGACAGCTATCTTTATGTACTCTAGTTAGTGGCTCAGTTGGTATGCCACCTAGGTTAGCTGAGTTTGGTTTGAGACCCACATATAGGGTCCATCTATTACTTTTGTACTAAGAGAGAGAGTTCTTTTGGCTTTCACAACTAAGAAGAGGAAAATTGTTTTCACCCTCCACCTTTGTGTCTATTCCCCCATTGTGTGTGTAAGAAAGCTGCAAGTGAGACTCCTTACCTCTCTCCCACTCTCTTCACATATCATCCCCATCCATTCTTCCCATCACATCTTCCATGAAATTCCTAAAGAAGAACACAAGAAAAACTTAGTCACAAACAGTGTAGCAAAAAAGAGTGTAATTTCATTGGAACATTTGATAACTAACCTTGTAGCTCGGACTCTCCTCTTTCTAGCACCACCAGTGGTGCCAATGCATCCATGTTATGTAAGTACCTTCTTTTCGTCTCCTTCAATCCCAAAGGTGTTTCTTTCATGTTTTGCACTCATTCTTCTACCTTCTCTCATTCCTTCTCTATGGCTCGTCAAACTTGATTGTATATAGATCTTTCCAAGCCTTTTTTGGACTCAGCTAGCTTATAGAGTGACTTTTCTAATTTATGTCACTCCAAGTCCAATGCATTTTGCTCCAAGTCCAATGCTTTGGCTTTATCATGAAGATCCTGGTTCTTTCTTTGAAGATCCTACATAGAGTTATGCATTGCAACAATGGTGCTATTTCCCAAATGTGCTAGCATCTTTGCTTGGGCTCTACGCAACTCGCTTGCTTGCATAGCCATTGATTGAGGATTGTTTAATCGATTTCAATAACCAAGCAACCCCGCATGTCCATTTCCAACAAACCAAACTAGCTCATACATTGTATGGAAAGGAGGGCTCTTTTGGTTGGTAGGATCTAAAGGATACAAGGATCCTTTACTCAAAGGTCGAGATGCTTCTTTCTTTGTGAATGAAGATTGTGGATTTTGGAAGCTCCCCTCAATCCCAGATTACATGTGCTTGCATATTTAGCCTCCAACTCTAAGTGAACCTGGTACTTGTTGGAGATGTCTTCGAATGTGGTGCCATGACTAAAGGAGTATAGAGAAGGAGAAGGTGTGGAGATGCAGGCTTGAAGAAGCAGCATGCAAGAAGAGGGAGGGAGATGAGGAGGAGGGATGGGGGAGGGAGGACCAATAGTTGAAGAGGAGGAAAAGGGGGGCAGACCAGCAGGTGTGGAGGGTGAGGAGTAGTAGGCTGGAGGAGGAGGGAAGAGCAGGAGGGAGGGGGGAGGAGGAGCAGCGGTGGAGGAGGAGGGAGGGGGAGGGAAGGAGGAGCAGGCATGGAGGAGGGAGGGAGGTGGATGGCAGGAGGAGCAGGCGTGGAGGAGGGAGGGAGGGAGGGGGAGGAGGAGGAAGGGGGAGGAGGGAGTGAGGAGGGGGAGGGGGGAGGAGGGAGGGAGGGAGGGGGAGGAGGAGGGAGGGGGAGGAGGGAGGGGAGTGAAGGAGGGGGAGGAGGAGGGAGGGGGAGGAGGGAGGGGGACAGAGGAGGGGGAGGGAAGGAGGGAGGAGAGAGGAGGGAGGGAATTCAAAATTCGAATTTTGAATTTTGAATTTTTTGGTTCCCACCTAGGAGTAAGAGTTGTGTAAGAGGTGTAAGACGTGGGTCACTTTTGGGCTTAATCCACCTAGGTGAGGGAAGTTAGGACTTTTTGGGACCTACCTTGGCCCTTTCATTAGGACTAATCCATTTCTTAATCCATTCCTTATGAGGCTGTAATAGGGGAGAATTGGGGTCTCCAAAGGGCCCCCAATTAGTGTTTCCTAATTTCAAGGGATTAGTGAGGTATTTGAGGTGTACCAATGGGAGTGCTCCTTTTTGTGGGGCGATGCCATGTTGAGGTGGAGGGTGGGTAGACTTGCAAACAGCCCCTATTGGCTACTCCTCTTACACCGGGTACCACTCAAACCACCCCCCCTCCCTCAACCCATGCTTGACCCGAGAGGCGGTGGGCCCTTCTGGGCAAAATTTTCCCCCCTCTCAGCTTGTTATAGGCTTGCCCCCTCCTCTTCTCTGGTCCAGCTCCATTCTCCCTCTATTTTTCAAATGTGGGAATGCATTTGGCATCTTCTCTGCCCCTCCTACTTTGGTCCATTGTGTTTCTCCCTCTCCAGCACCTCCTGTAGTAGTTGCTCATTCTCTCTCCACTCTTAGCTACAGCACCTCCTACAGTAGCAACTGCTCATCCCCCTCTACTCTTTCTTCCTCCATTCCTAGCTTCAGTACCTCTTGTAGTGGCTGCTCATCCCCCTTTGCTCTTTCTCCCTCCATTCCTAGCTACAACACCTCCTGGAGCAGTTGCTCATCCCCCTCTACCCTTTCTCCCTCCATTCCTAGCTACAGCACCTCTTGGAGCTTCTCTTAAGCTTCAGTTGCACCCTCTATACCTTCTCCCTCTCTCTCCCTCTATCGGAGCTGTTCTCTCCCTCCAAGCTGCACTTTCTAGTCCACTATTGTTGTTGCCAACACCTCCTGTAGCAGCTACTTATTCTCTCTCCACTCCTAGCTATAGCACCTCCTACAGCAACAGCTGCTCATCCCCCTCTACTCTTTCTTCCTCCATTCCTAGCTACAGTACCTCTCGTAGTGGTTGCTCATCCCTCTCTGCTCTTTCTCCCTCCATTCCTAGCTACAACACCTCCTAGAGTAGCTGCTCATTCCCCTCTACCCTTTCTCCCTCCATTCCTAGCTACAGCACCTCTTGGAGCTTCTCTTAAGCTTCAGTTGCACCCTCTATACCTTCTCCCTATCTCTCCCTCTATCAGAGCTGCTCTCTCCCTCCAAGCTGCACTTTCTAGTCCACTATTGTTGTTGTTAGCACCTCCTGTAGCAGCTGCTCATTCTCTCTCCACTCCTAGCTACAACACCTCCTACAGCAGCAGCTGCTCATCCCCCTCTACTCTTTCTTCCTCCATTCCTAGCTACAGTATCTCTCGTAGTGGCTGCTCATCCCCCTCTACTCTTTCTCCCTCCATTCCTAGCTACAACACCTCCTGGAGCAGCTGCTCATTCCCCTCTATCCTTTCTCCCTCCATTCCTAGCTACAGCACCTCTTGGAGCTTCTCTTAAGCTTCAGTTGCACCCTCTATACCTTCTCCCTCTCTCTCCCTCTATCGGAGCTGGTCTCTCCCTCTAAGCTACACTTTCTAGTCCACTATTGCTGTTGTGACCTCTATACAAGCATGGTGAGGAGACCATACATGTACTCTGTGTCCCATAGGAGAAAAAATGCACTGGGTAAATGGGTGCCTTGCACCTACAGCTTGAATGATTGGATAGTCATGAGAGGATTTGCCAAGGGTCCACATAATCTTCCCAAGAGAAAAAGAGGTGATCTTTTGCATGAATGGAAGAGCCGCATCATGAAGTTCAAGCTTAGGAAGAAAGGATTGCTTGCAAAGGTGCAACACATCTACATGGGGAAGGACGTGGGCCTTCCTCCGTCAAGAAATCAATCGACAATACCATCGCATTGTAAGTCTGCATTTTGTGTAAGATTTTTAAGTGTAATGAGTCAGCTTAAAATTGTATTTTGAAATAGAACCAGTGTAATGAGTCAGTTTGAAATTGTATTTTGAAATAGCACTTGTGCATAGCAGATGTATTTCCTTCAGACTTTGAGGAGTGGGAACCAGTCGAGTGCTTCTTAGGCAAGTTTACGACCATTCATGAGGATTTAGGAAGGCAAATGCATGCTGGAGAGAAGTCCTTTGCTTTGAAACAGAGAAATATATATTGGTATAATGCCAATTACATTACTCCAAGGACAGCATCAGGCTATGGCCATCTTCAATCCATTGCAACACCATAACTTGAAGACATGGATTGCAGCATGGTGGACACAAGAATACAAGGAAAAGATTGCAAAGGATGTGGGCATGGCCATGAAGTTTACATTTGGCTCTAAATGGGTAAGGTTGTCTTGGTTTATGCCTCTACACATTTTTGCTTCTTGTTTTCATAATATCCAGATGCACAGAACAAAAACCATGTGGTCATGCAAGTGCCTACATGAGAATGCCCTTGAGGAATTGCTTGGGGTGAATTGGGGAAGCAGGTCAGCTGAACAAAAGGGTGATCTATTTCAATGCCATGTATGTAAGGACAATGTGGTTGTCAAGTACCACATCTCCCGCCAAATGTTATATTTTTCTTTCCAATATAGGCACTTGAAGAAAATAGGTGACAATTGGCTCCCCCTTGACTCTAATGATGATGATAATACATGGGTAAGTTTATGTATTGGTTCTCATTTAGGAGATGTTAAGAATGTGACTGTCACGTCACAGTGGACTCTCAAGGATGTGCGGGAACACATATTGTGTAAAGAATAAGGGAGAGAGATAGGAGACTCAAGTTCAGCTTTCTTCACAACACACAAAAGAGAGAGGACACAAGGTTGGAGGGTGAAGCCTTTCTTCACTTTTGCACACAACAACAATACAATAGAAGAGGGAAATACCCTATATGTCAAAACCTAGAATACGTGGTTCATATGTGAACCCAAACCAAAAATATACGTGGTAGTCTAACTACACCACGAGTACAACTAACATAGGCGGTGACATAAATGATAGTCATCCAGGAGATATGTCGGGGATAGAGCTTGATATCTCAACACTCCCCCTCAAGCTCAAATCCATCTCACGTACACCAAGCAAGCTCCTAAATCTGCGAAGCTTCTCGGTACCCAATGCCTTCGTAAAGATATCAGCCACCTGCTCCTCAGTGCTGACATAGACAAGATCAATCTCACCAGCTAGAACCTTCTCTCTCACAAAGTGATAATGCACCTCAATGTGCTTCGTTCTAGCATGATAAACTGGGTTATTAGCAAGCATGATGCTGCTAATGTTGTCACAATGAATGACAACTGCTGCATGAACTGACTGTCCCATATCTGCAAGTAGCTTCCGTAACCAAGCTACCTCACATGCAGCCATTGCTGCACCCCTGTACTCAGCCTCTGTGCTCGACAAGGCAACTGTTGGCTGCTTCTTGCTGCTCCAATTGCGCTCTCGCCGCACCGCGAAGGGCCTCTCAATCTGAAGCAGTGCACTCCTGCACTTCTGGCTGTGCTACCTGCAAAGATTTGCTCCCAAACTCGAAATAGGAAAGCTACACTGGTCCTCTTACCAGGACACCACAAACTTGGCTAGCTTTCTTGAGCTCCTTACCACGAACAAGGCTCTGATACCATGTAAAGAATAAGGGAGAGAGATAGGAGACTCAAGTTCAGCTTTCTTCACAACACACAAAAGAGAGAGGACACAAGGTTGGAGGGTGAAGCCTTTCTTCACTTTTGCACACAACAACAATACAATAGAAGAGGGAAATACCCTATATGTCAAAACCTAGAATACGTGGTTCATATGTGAACCCAAACCAAAAACATACGTGGTAGTCTAACTACACCACGAGTACAACTAACATAGGCGGTGACATAAATGATAGTCATCCAGGAGATATGTCGGGGATAGAGCTTGATATCTCAACATATTGGTCATGGAGGATGGCATGTCTGAGTCCTTTCACTTTACCTTAAATGGTGAAAAGGTAGGAAAGCGTGTAGAGAAGCTCGTGCATAGTGCCACTTTTATCCCTCAATTAATTTTGATGTTTTGAATGGTTTTGTTTCATGTCAATGTCAAGTTTTTCCCAAAAATTTTATAATTCTTTATATTTTTTATATTTAGAACATTTGGGTATATATAGGTTATAAAGTTACTTTAGTTTCAAAGTTTCACTATCATAGCCATAGTTCTCCTAGCTACCAAACCACCATGGATTCTACCAGGTCTACCTTCCACAATTTCATCTCCCGTACTCCATTAATTGATAGAGAAGAGGAATTATTTTTAGTCTTTGATAAGAGCATAGATGTCCTAGGCACCTACTTGGGAGCCCGAGATGATTTTGAAGACCTCGTCAAGTACATGCAAGACTGCATCATGAGTTTTGCATATCAACTTGATGAGTCTACAAAAAGATGCGTCCCAATTGATTATTTGAAGTACTTGTTTAATCAAGAACCCAAGTTCGTGAAGCGTTTACATTGCTTTCAAGCCCAACTCACACCCCTAGGGTTTAGGGAGGTGGACACTGAGGACCCCCTAGCATGTGGAGTCATCAGAAACATAGGAAATAGGTTCCTATCTTAGGAAATGACCTTTATTTTCCTTCTCCAGGAGGGACAAATGGAAGAGGAGGCCTCGACCTCAAGCCCTGACCCTGCCCCTGCCCTTTCTGATCCTCTTATTTTTGTAGATGAAGCCCAACATCTACAATGAAGAGCCCATAGATGAAGAAGCTGAGGAGTGGGAAGATGCATTGGCCTTGGAAGTGCTCCAGTGACCTCCTAAACCCCATTCTACTTCTCAAATTCCATCCACCTTGGGCACCACCTCTATTGACCTCGCAACAATGATATGGTTTCTTGCTCCCCTTCTTGTCGATGGAGAACAATACCTCTTTCTCCATGACATAGAGGTTATGTTTGGTCTCCAGGAGGATGAAGCTCTTGGTATCCTGTGTGGATACGAGGTGGACATGACTATGCAAGAACCTGAATTTTTGGGATCGGATGATTCAATAGAAGAGGTTCTTGCTTTAACATTGGCCCAAATCAAAGATGCAGAGACATCAATCTACTCCAACCTACCTGATGTTCAAGAAGAAGCCTCCACATCTCACTCCAGACAGCAGGAGGCCTCTGGATGCATCCTCATTGACAAAGAGGAAGGGATTGAGCATGTTGACTCCATAGTGGTAAGAACTATGAGATTTGAATTTCTTCTCTCTTGGTATACTTTTGCTTTAATGTAATTCTAATGTAATGTTGGACTGTTGCAGGAGGCATTTGAGGTCAATCTCTTCTCATCTCAGGAATGCCTTGTTCGTAGTAGCTTCGATCGAGATCACTCACTGGCACATTACCTTGGCCAAGCAAAAGGGCACTGTGTGGTTATCCACAAAAAGTTTTCTCCACATGGAACTGATGACCTCAATCTGCTGACATCAATCGCAATGCTGACAAGGTCGTTTTGGTGAACTGCATGGCTGCCCTCAATGCCTTTGGAACCAATTTTCAAGGTATGGCATTGATGGCAGCAGCCATGTCCCTGGCCAGCAATGACAATAGCAATGACTCTCTATCGACTAGGTTTAAAGCTAGGAGTGTATTTGGGAATTCAAAGCCCAATGTAGAGAAGAGAGAAAGGCTCTGAAGCCTTATTGTATAGAAATTTTATTTTATACGAATACAGCTATACTTTTTATACAGTGTCCCATTTTGTGTTCTTTTACAAAATTTATTTTATACTGTAATTGTATTTTGTAACTTTAATTGTTGTTGGCATTAATATTTTCATTCACTATTCTGTTCAAAAGCATGCGATCAGATAAATATTTGCGCTATAATGGTCATTTTTGAGCAATCTAGTAAGAATCTCACCGCGCGACAGAAGGCAAATGTGTTCGGCATCGCACGGGAGCCCAAAAAAGGTAGAACCCGCTATGGCATGTATGGGGCTTGTTTGTTGGCATCGCACGGGGAGCCCAAAAAAGGCAGAACCCGCTATGGCACGTATGGGGTCTGTTTGACGCCGTGATGTCGAACACATTTGCCTTCTGCCGCATAGTGAAAAAACATCATTTGACCACTCAAATTCGCACTAAACTTGCATAAACTGATGGAAAGCATCACGTAACATGCATAATAACATGAGAACATTAATAGATAAAAATATCTTTTATTCATTGGTCTCAAAGGGCAGAGATTTACAAAATGATTCAGGTTACACCAAATGAACCTAAACAACATCTAGGGCCTAAGGGAGGGATCAGAGTGGATGCGCTTGGTGAGTGCAAGGTCCTTGTCCATCACTGTTACTCTTTTGGCATGGATAGCACATAAGTTTGCATCTTTAAAAAGACCTTTTGTCATCTGCTCCATTGCCTCTTGAATTGCTCCCATAGCACGTGAAGTGAAACACACATCACTCTTGTAATCTGTGCTATTTCACGTATAACACGTTGGAAGGGTGCACGGGGAATGAGATTGTCCACAGTGGTTTGGAACTTGCTGATCTCCTAAAGTGCCTTCACTCCTGATTTTTTGCACCTCTTAATCTTTGGGGGACCCTACACTGGCCTTTGGACATGGCTCCATGGCCGTTTGTCCGCTTTGAACTTCTTTCACCTGTCCTCCCTTGCAACCACCTCTTTAGACTCCTCTTCCTGTGTCTGCTGGGTCATTCGAGGTGGCCTCTAGGGGTCTGCTTTGTCCTTGGTCTCTTTTGCTTTTCATGAGGCTATGAGACAACAGGCTGAGGCTTGTACTAGAAGCTCCTCATATTTGATCATCTCGAGGCACAGAGGGTTGATGGTGCTCTTCTATGTGGTTTGCTTGGTTGGAGGATTGGGTCCAAGGTTCATTATATCTGCAAGCCCGCCAAATACTTCCTCTTGTTGTGGCCCCTGTAATCTCTCCATCTCCTCTCTTTCCCTTTCTTGCTCCCCTTGTCGGTCTAGATGCTCCACGCCAGGACCCCATGGAGGAGGGAGGGGCAGTTGATCAGGATTGAGTGGACTATTTTGCCCCTCTCAGGAGACCTCTCTTCTTCCATGATTAGTTGTGTGGAAGGATTGAGAGGACCCCTCATCGTGCTTGGATCCTTCATCGTGCTGGGATTCCTCATGGTGCTAAGATCCCTGGGTTCCCCCATGAGAGTCGGATGATGGGGACTCGTGTTGCTTGGACTCCTGATGAGGAGAACCGCCTTTAGATCCTTGGTGATCATTGCCCTCTTGGCCACTGGGGCTTGCAGTGTGTTCGGAGGCCATGGCGTTGTGAGGAGGACAACGGGTAGTGTCTAAACGGCGTCCAGTGGGTCTAGCAGTTTGTTTAACTCGTACCATAGAAATGAGGGATTTTAGGGTTCTGAAGTGCTTTATATAGTCTTTTTTAAAGCACTTTAGGGTTTTTCTTTTAAATTAGGGTTTTTTTAGTGCACCTCCTCCCCCCAAGTCTTTTGTCACTAGTTTGGTAATACTTAATCTTCACCACCCTCCCTCCAAACCCACTCACCCCTCCGCCCTGCCATGTTGCACATGCAATTCTGTAATTTCCAAACAAATTTGTGAATTTTGGAATCTATAATTGACTCAAAATAGTGTTAACTTTATTCATCAAACATTTTACATTTGGGGCTCTCTTAGGACCCAACGCCTCCCCTGTCTGACTCTACATTGCAACCAAAGTGCAACCCCTTGGCTCCCTGTTGAGGACTTCCAAGCAGCACATGTCCTTGTATTCTTGACATGTTGAACTGATTTTGTGAGACTTGAGACATCTACCTTATCATGCTTGAGAGTCTTGGCCTCTAGACATCTATAGAACTAATCGAACATTTCATGTAGTGCATTGCTTCGCGCAATACCACCCCCATGCCTTGTATTCTTGAAGTATGTTATCTTTGCTCTGTAGTGTGTTTTCTCCATTCCTTGAGTATTCCAAATGGACAGAGGGCCCCATTGCTCCACAAACCATGGTGCATGTGCGTAAAGAATATGCTGTAAAGAAAAACATTGTATTAGAAACATAAACTGACTCAAGTTTAAAGCAAAAAATTTAAACCTAAGGAGGATTACCATGTAATGTGTAATATGTGACTCCCCCCATGTCAATGATATGAATTCTCCCAATGTTGTCCTGAATCTCTCATAATAAAGCTCATCTGTTTGACCTTGTCTAAGCAACTTTATAAATGCATCAAGCTTTGTCCACAGTTTTGCTCTCAAAGTAGCAATTCGGAGATGTGAAGCTTGATTTGTGGTGCACTCACACAAATCTTTCCAGTACTCCCAACCTAGCTTGCTTTGAGCCAATGTATGTTTTTCTTTATCAGCATTGTGGTTGGACAAGAACCTCCTTGCCTTTCCTCCACCCATGGACACTTTAGCAGGAAGATTTTGTGTCTTTCTTGATTGTTTCTTGTCCTGCTTAAGCTTCACATTGCCTCCGTGAAGTCCCATTAGTGAGAATAGTTCTTCAGCTTTTGCAATGCATTGTGCAGATACTTGCTGTGGCCTCAAATTCCAAGCATAAACTAGATGGAGATAGAGTAACTTATCAAGTATACGCAGTTCAGCATGCAAAGTACACATGTGTACCCACTCCAATGGAATTGGTAGAATGGGGTACCACTTAGGATCGTTTTTGTGACGATCAAGGGCAACACTTTGGTTGCAAGAAAGGATGCCATTTTCCCATGGTAGGCTTCCCTTTTGCATCTTCTGAGAGTGGGTGCAATACAAGCATGTCCATTTTGCATCTGCACCTGTATCACAACCATACAAGCACTTGAGGGTCTTCAAATCACCAGCTAGATGCTATTCAACCTGAAACTTTCCATGCCCATCCAAAGTTAATGTTTGCCCTGCCTCTTGTCTTCGAATAATCGACGTGATCTCTCCAAAACCTACTTCAATGTCTTGTGGCACTCTTTTGGGGTCTCAAAGGCTGCAAGCCACCATATGTCCTTCTCAGATTGGACTGAGAAACCCTACTCAACTTCCTCATCCCCTTGAGCAAAACGCAAGGCGTTGTTCATAATACAAATGCTCACCCTCTCTAGCTTGTGCTCTTTTACCAACTGAGCTTCATCCATTTTTATAACAAATACTAGCTTGCCATCTGTACAATGAAAGAGAAATTCAGTAAGGATATAGAAATCAGAAGAAATAAAGTTGAATGTGAAGAGGGAATTTCTCTTACCTTCTTGTCTCATCCCATAGAATTTGACCATGAATGTTTTAGAATTACGTGATACGATTGAATCTAGAGCGAGAGATATAAATCTGTGTCTTGGCTGTTCGATTACAAGGTGTTGCACATTCGATTAATCAGCTTGGAGACCAGGGTACCTTGAATACTAGTCACTCATAAAGCACATCCGATGCAATTGTATAAGAATCCGGAATGTCTGGATTAAAATCTTCGAATTGAAAGCTCTAGTCAATAATTTCTATCAGTTCGAACCTCGATTACCAATCAAAGCCATGCAGTTCATACCATTGGCACGAACCTTGGCCATGCTTCGTATTAGTTCGTGCTGTTTGTCGAAGAAGCAAGCAGTAACAACCCAGATAGCTCACGAGCAATCTCTATCACGTGGTAGCGTCAGAGAGGACCTTGGTTTACGCCAGCATAAACCTAGTTTAAAGACTAGGGGATAACGGATCAACTAGAGAATTCAATCTATGATTCACAGAAGAACTAGATTTCCAAGGTAGCATCTGTAACATAGTTCCAAATTATATAATTTAGCTCAAACCTGCAAAGTAGCAATGCCAACGTCCAATATTGATGCACAGACGATCGGTATGCACCTTGACATTCAAAACAAAATTACCTACATCGTCCAAGGAAAGTTGGGAGAACCCAAAGGCATCTCTCGAACGTTCCAATATCTGGATCTCTTATCCTCACAGTTTCACAAACCAAAAACTGCCCATAATGTTTTACTTTTGAAACCTTAGAATTCTTTACTGAAAGGAAAACGAGAGAAGGATTGGGAGAGAGAGAGAGAGAGAGAGAGAGAGAGAGAGAGAGAGATCTCCATTTAAAGGATGTGTATAGTTGCCAACCTAAACGAGGCCAACTTGCTTTCAGGTTTTCAAGGGAGACCCAAAAACAGAAGTAAAGCATCCAATACGCATCGAACATTTGACAAAAGATTGAAAATTAACCCCTTTACGCCCTCACATGAAATAGGCTGACAAAAGATTGAAATTAAACCTCCTAAGGCTTTACGCCCTCACATAAAACGGAAGGTATTTGCTTATCGTTGGTAATTTAGATCTTGTTTCAGTATTGTCAGGAAGTTGATTCTGAAGTTCTAAAGCTATGATGGATTGGACCTATGCAGCGAACTCGCCAAGTCCTGCCCCAGCTCCTGCTGTGGAAAAACCGGACAAGGCAGCATTGCTCTCTCTCAAAAGTTTACTTCAGCTTTACAACCCCCACGTCTCCTGGGTTCTCTACGATTGGGACAACACTAGTCAAAATGCTGATTTCTGCGAGTGGACTCGAGTTTTCTGTGACTATAGCTCCAATGTTATCTACCTAGATTTCAAACAAGCAGGTCTCTCAGGTCCAATACCAAACGGTTTCTCAGACCTCCCTAACCTGTCTCGTCTCTACCTTTCCTTCAACAACTTCTCAGGAAGTATTCCAACCGAGCTTGGCCTTTGCATCAACCTTCAAATTCTGGATCTCTCTGTCAACGGTCTCTCTTCTGGCATACCTCCACAGCTCGGTGCTTTATATAATCTCCGGCAACTGGACTTGTCTTCCAACAGTTTAACAGGGCAGATTGATGATCACATTTTTTACAACTGGACAGCGATCCTTTATTTGAACAGCTGCACGTATCCCACCGTTGTGGCGTTCAGCTTTCCTGGACATGTCGTGACTGTCAGCCTCCCTCTGATAAGATCGTCCCATAGCGCCCCACAACGTTTGTAGTCTACGATGGATGCGTCCAAACTGTAGGGGGCGTAGCTTGCAGGCAACCACCTCTTGACGAAAGAGCAATCGGGGAAGCTACAGGGGTTGAATTTATCAAACAACGAGCTGAGCGGGGGGATAAGCAAGGGGCTGGGGGGGCTGGGGTGCGTGAGGGCGGTGGATTTGTCGAGGAACAATCTGAGCGGGGGGATACCGGGGGAGGAGCTAGGGGGAGGGATGGGGAAGCTGGAGGAGTGGAATGTATCATACAACGAGGGGTTGACGGGGGAGGTGCCGGAGGTGGGGAGGATGGGGGGGTTCGGAAGCTGGTCGTACGTGGGGGACTGGCGGCTATGCTTCAAGGAAGCCAGCTCTCTGCATGGGAAGCGCCGGCGGCGGCGTTGACGAACTACGCCGCCGGAACGCCGGTCCAGCGGCGGCTCTCCGCCTCACGGGCGTCGCTTTGGGCAGCGCCGCCCTCGCTGCCACCGCCTTGCTCTTTGTAATTGCCGTATCCCGCCGGCGCAGCTCTGCCCACGGCGAAGAAGTCCGTTCACTCCTCCGGAAGAGTACGTCCATGCACAAGTCCACTGCCTGGGATATCCATCTCTTCGACAAACAATGTAGCTGGATCACCTTCCCCGACCTCGCCTGGGCTACTCGCCACTTCTCCCCCTCCGCCATTGCTGGCCGTGGCTCCTCCTCGGTCGTCTACAAAGCCGACCTCGGCTGCGGCGGCGTCCTCGCCGTCAAAAAACTCCTTCACCCTCCTCCCCCCATCACGACTTCCATTCCCGCCTCCGCCTCCTCGCCTCCTGCCGTCACCCCCGCCTCGTCCCCCTCCTCGGCTGCCTCTCCCGTGGCCCCGACTGTCTCCTCCTCCTCCGCTTCCTTCCCCGCGGCAGCCTCCATGCCTGGCTCCATCTCCTCCCCGATGGCCTTCCACCCTTGATTGGCCTCGTCGCATCACCATCGCCCACGATGCTGCCCACAGCCTTGCCTTCCTCCATCACCATTCTCTCGTTCATGCTAACATCAAGCCCAGCAACATACTCCTCGACCACCGCTTTCGCGCCCACGTCACTGATTTCGGTCTCAACCATGCACTCCAGCTGAATGAGGACGCGGATGTAGTCAAACGAGATCCCAACTACTCACCGCCAGAGTACTCAGAATATACTTGGGAGGAGCAAGCCACACAGGAGGCAGATGTATATAGCTTTGGAGTGGTGTTGCTAGAGCTAGCGACATGGCACCAATCTCTGGGCGACAAAGTAACTAACAAGATTCAACATGGTACATTGGTGGATTGGGTGCGAGGTATGGTGATGAGCAAAGCACTTCCAGAACATGTGGTAGATCTAGAGCTATGTCGGACATGTGCAGATGTGCAAGAGGTGATGCAGCTAGTTCAATCGGGCCTTGCATGCACTCAAGACACCCCAACAAGTCGTCCTTCCATGGAGATTGTCACCCAAACTCTAGCAAAGCTAACCACCATTGAAGAGCAACGCCTTCCTTGCATCTATGCTTCCCCCGCTTGACTCTCTTTGCTCAACCCAACCTTATGTAATCCTAAGGCTCTTTCCATTGCTCTTTTGATTCCTCGTGAACACACGCGCGCGCACACACACACACACCTCTTACGTTATAATATTCTAGATAATATGAGCATCTTTAGTATCCCCCATGTCTCCTTGTCAATGCTAATGGCCATTCTTATGCATACATTCTAATCATCATCCTTTTGGCTACTAACAAGCACGCTCATATTGCATATTGCATATTGAGTTCATAAAGCTTATTTGTTATTTACAAAGTTCAAATTACCATCTTTGGGTACTATTGTGCAATACACTATGTGCCTCCCCTCAAATTGTCATGTTTATGGGCATATCTTACATATTCTTGAATCATGAAAATAAAAAAACCAATTAGAAATCACACTAAAGAATTTTCTTATTAAAATGATTTCTGAAGAGAATGCACATGCATTTGCCAATGTGTATTGTGTTCCTTCCATATCTCACACACACATGCACATGTATTTTTACGTGATGGACTTGGATGCTAACATCACATGTACATTGCATAATATTGCATTCATATAATGTAGTAACTATATATTTTACAAATTTCATAAATTACCATCTTTGGGTATTATTGTGGATGTACCTAGCCTCAAGAATTGTCATTTGGTGGATGTATCTTACTCATCATTGAATCATGGGAAATAGGGTGACCAATTACAAATGAAGTTAGCAAAAGAGAATTAGTATGCATGCATTTGTCAATGGTTGCATTGTTTGAAGTTTCTTTCTATATCTCTAGTCAACTAGCATGTAGGCTCCATACCATGCACCTATAATATTAAGTGATCATCGTCAAATATACTAATTGTCTCAAAAGCATTACATTTTAAATGGTAATGAATACATTAAAATGGCAACTAAAAGAAATATTTTGAAAAGATTCTTAAAGTTTTATAAAAAAGCAAGCCATTAATTAATTTATAAATTGACTATTTTTCTTAGATAGCAACCTCTAAAAACAATTGAACTTGAGGATATGAAGACTTTTTGGATTCAACAATGTACAAATGTAATTAAAAATAGACATTTTGTAAATTTAAATTCTAAAGTTTGCAAATGGTATCTGAATCTTGACTTTATTTTGAGGCAAACAAGGTAGTACATCCAGTATTTTTTTAAACTTGAAGTTTTGTATAACATCAGTATAAAACATTTTCTTTCATAGTTTTACCTCCTCATCGAAGGAACCTGAAGTTGATTGTGTGAGCAATTTGTAGCATCAAAATTGTTTTTCATTTTTCTTAGATAGCAACCTCTAAAAACAATTGAACTTGAGGATACGAAGACTTTTGGCATACAACAATGTACAAATGTCATTAAAAATAGACATTTTGTAAATTTAAGTTCTAAAGTTTGCAAATGGTATCAGAATCCTTACTTTATTTTGAGGCAAACAAGGTAGTACATCCAATATTTTTTTAAAACCTGAAGTTTTGTACAACATCAATATAAAACATTTTCTTTCATAGTTTTACCTCCTCATCGAAGGAACCTGAAGTTGATTTTGTGATCAATTTGTAGCATCAATATTATTTTTCATTATTTTGATTAATCACACAATGCTCAAGGATTTGCAGTGGTATTAATTTGCTCTTTTCAAACGGCGTATTAAATGTTTAAAATGTTTTTTAATCAGCCCAAAACCTTTTTAAGACAATTCGGTTGTGATTTTTTAACCGAGACTAGACGGTTGCCGCTACTGATGGTTACGAGCTATACAGACGATTACTATACGATGCGTTGGCACATTGCGCGATGAAGAGCTAAAACACAGTGCGGTGTTGGACCTCACTGCATGGTGATATCATACTCTGTGAGGTGTTTTTTGTTCCTGCATGGTAGATATAGATTGTATAATTTGGCCACCATGGACGTATTGTTCACATTATTAAGATTCCTAGTGTTTCGTGGAGTCTCAAAAAAGACAATAAGGATAAAAAAAGGAATAAACAAAGCTACAAACCAAATTTGTAAGTTTTATTTATCCTTCTAAAATGTATTTGGTGTTGGTGGTGGGCTTACTTTTGCCCACCAAAATCCACTCATACTCAAATACTAATTGGAAAGCTTAGTATTTTAGTTTGTTACTTGCATGAAATATTTTAGTTTTTACAGTAGTTACTTGGGCTAATCTTAGTATTTTAGTTTGTTAGTTGCATGAAATATTATAGTGTTTAAACTAGTTAGTTTTTAACGTGGTTGCTTTTTGAAAATATTAGCACGCTTTTTAAAAGTTACTTGTAGTTGTTATGGTTTTTTTTTTTGTAGCATATAAATATTTATAAATATATAGGGTTTGTTTAAGAAAGTCAGTGTGCCGGTTGGAGAGTCACTTAAGTCAACCTGTGACAACTCCCTCATTGATGGAGACTATTATGCTTTGTGCCAGTTGGGGTTCGCTTATTCCGGCCCGTAATAACAACTCACACATGGACGAGACATGGACATAAAATTTATGTTATACTAGTACTAAGTAGTAAACTATAAAGTAAGACTCAAGAGTGTAGAGAGAATACTTGAGCTGATTGTGGGCTCGCTTAAGGAGGCCAGAGCTATCAACATTCTCTTGGAGGATTTTCTCAAACGAATGGACACATAACATTGTTTGCAATCCACTTTTCATGTTGATTTCGTTCCATAGGATGTCTTTGACATGAGAAATCAAATGAGATCAACGTGGAAAGTGGACTATAAACAATGTCCAAGTCTTTAAATTTCTCTTTGCCCAAATTGGACTAGATGTTTTTGAAAGAGAGAGCAAAGGCTAACGTACATCTTGCTTGAACATGGAAAGACAAAATCAAAGAACTCAATCGTTGTTCATGTTTAAGATTTGACCATAAACTAGAAGGCTTGAATTGGATAGGTAAGCTTAATAGTCTAGAAGTTATATTAAGTGGTCCTTAAGCACTATTAAGTGGTTTTGCAATACTATTAAATGGTCTAGATCACGTACTATTAAGTGCTTCTATGTGATCCAAAAGTAATGTTAAGTGGTGTTGGAGCGATACTAAGTGGTTCTCCAGTACTATTAAATAGTTTTGAGGTACTATTAAGTGGTCCAGAAGTACTATCAAGTGGTACTTAAGTACCTCTAAGTGGTCTTGAAGTACTATTAAGTGGTTCTTAGTGGTCCATATATACTATTAATTGATATTTGTTTTGTTGTAGGTGGAGTTCTTTAAAAGATTCAAGGCCCGCTACCCATAGATCAAGATTTCTCAAAGATGCTTTGAGGGCCTCAAGCCTTTATTTGAGGGCCTCAAGCCTTTCTTTGAAGGATCGATACACTTGCTGTTGTGTTTCACATGTGAAAATGAATTTTTTGAAAGAAGCATTCAATTACATGCGGCAAAAAAAATTCCGACTCCATGGGACACTATGCACATGTGCATGTGGTGTTTGTGACAAGGGTAGGAGCAATTTTATGTGTGGAGTTGCAAATTGTATCTACATAGCATCACAAATCTTTACGAGTCATTACTATGCCCAAAACTAGTAGATGCATTGTTCCACAGTTATGAATGCTTGATGGGACCATGTGGTGAATGTGGCATAACAAGAATGGTGCTATGTCCTAACAAGACAATAGATAATTACTTGCTCCTCCGTGTGAAGGTCTTTCAAGATATAGAAACAGGAAAACTTGATGAAGATGGTGGAAAGAAAAAGAGAGAGGATTTTTTGGTGCAACAGATGAAATCTCCTCATCTTTTATCCTTCCTTACAAAGCACGTCAAGAGTTTTATTCAGCACAACTTCATTTTTGCAGGTGGCAGGCTCAACAATATAGAGATTGTATTAAGAACTTTCCATGTGATGTTGTGGTCTCAGTAATTGACTTTGTTGAGAATTATATCTTTGAAGAGAAAAATGAAATATAGTTCATGCATTGGTACAATTATCAGGTTACCATCTTAGAGTGTCATTGTTTGCTTGGGTGTAGCCATTTTTGGTGAGGTCCAAGGACTTTTCTGTATATAGGTATCTTGTATGACTCATAACTTAATGCATTGCTCAACGGAATTTGGCAAACTTTGTCTTCAAGTTGTAGTACACGTTCCAAACTTGAACATGAGAGAAAAAGTTATGGAATAAGGATTTGGAACGAGACCATTAAAGAATTACAAGTGCTTTGTTGCATGTGAAGCATGCATCCTGAAGACTATAGGATATAGCAATTTATTCAAAATCATCAAGATTTTGTTCTATACATACATGCAACCAGCTAATCATTCAAAAGTACACTACTTGAGCTTCTCCTCAACCCAATGACACATCTAAATGAGAACATTAGGTATGGGTTAACTGGCCTTCAATGTAGTGCCAAAGTGATGCATACCCATTTGAGGGCATGCTCCATAACTTTTTTTTGATTTGTTGAAAACCAAAACGGATTGAAAATTTGAAATCCAAACTAGTGGGACTATTGCATGGTGGTCTTAAAACATTGATAGTTGTTGGTATTGGTATCTAGATTTTCCTTAAAATGGAAGAAGTTGGAAAATGTGAAAAGATATTTTAATAAATCCAACACTATTTACAATTTTGAATTGTTTCATTTTCCATGCACTTTCTTGCTATATGGCTCATAAGCATGCCAAAGGTCATTGCATTTAATAATACACAGCATCAAACCCAATAGCGTGCCCTTTTGCCTATTTGTGTTTTGAAGCATTTTAGGCCACATTACACTTGTTTGGGATATCCAATTCTGCTGATAGGTATCGTCAGAGGGGGGAAAACCGGCAGCTAAAATTTCGCTACTCCCATGAATATCGAATTATCACACCTCCTAGATCGTGGCCATGGTATCAATGGCTACATGTAGCTTGCCATGGCTTGCAAGAGAAGCAAACAAAGGAAAGGACATTTGTAAGAAGTGGATGGGATGCAAGGTGTTTGAGGAGCACATCATACACGTGCTAGATACAACGAGGTCAGTGGTGCCTAAACCAGCCCGGTGGTTGTTTGTGATTGAGCTTTGGGATAGATTACTTGTTTCATTTCTTAAACCAGGCTTGGACTAAATGTGATTCTAAACCAGCTCGGTGGTTGGAACATCATGCAACCGTAGGCTGCTTTAGCTGATCAATCGCTAGTTATGTGATTGTCTTGAACCAGTTGTTGTCCAGCCTAGTGGCATGGTTGAGCAAAAATTAACAGCAATATATTTCATAATATATTGTTATTTTGCTAAACCAGCCCGGTGGTTGGAACATCATGCAACCGTGGCTTCTTTAGCTCACTCACCAGTTATGTGATTGTCCTGAACCAGCGTGGTTAAATAAACATTAGTTATTATTATTTTTTTTTTTTTTAAGAAAAAGACTTCTATTAAGTAAGAGAAAAAACCCGCGAGAGCAAGCTCAAAGCGGAATACATCATGAAATCATAAGGATAAATAAAAAACCCCCTTAGAGTGAGGTGGAAAACAACCAAGGCTGAGGCTGAAAGTGCCACCTCAACCCTGTAGTAGTCTCAGAGAAGAAAGGAGAATCCTTCCATTCCCTGAAGAAAGAAGCCCTCCTAGCTGAGGCTGCACGGGAGTCTCCCTGCATACCCGTCCATACAGCCATCAAAGTATGTACGGTGTCTATCCGAATACTAGCCAATGTGTGCAAGGGATGAACCTGAGTACCCTCCAAAGCCTCTGTGCATCTGGCTCTCCAGATATGCCAGGATGCTATGCTCACTAGAATCTCCCAAGAAGTATCCACAGAGGCATGTACAGCTGTAAAAGGAAGGTGTGGTACCACATCCAACGAACAGGACTCAGTTCGATGACGTCGAACCGAAATGGCCCGAGAGGAGTCAACTCTCTCATAGAAAACCTGAGGTCCTGTAAGAGAAAGCCAAGCCACTGAGCCCCATGTCATAAAAAATGGGGAGTGGGCAAAGTGACTGAAAATCCTGGCTACCCCCATCCAAATCATCCTCGCCTGTCTGCAATCCCATAAGCAATGCTGAATAGTCTCCGAAGCAGAAAGGCATTGAGGGCAAGTAGGTCGGCTCCGAACCTGGACCTCCAAAGGTTCACTACAATCCCACCATGGATAGAAAGCCAAAAGAAGATAGTGATCTTTCTATTCCTATGGGATTTCCAGAGTCTCCTCCAGAAGCACCTCTACAGATCTGCAGTGATATCAAATGTCTCCCAATGAGGAACTCTGGAAGGTCTCCAACCTCTACTATCGAGCAGATATCTCCTAGCATTACTGACCGTGTAACGAAAGAAGGGGATGCTCTTCTCTCGATGCCCTGTGTCAATCCACTCCCACTCTCCGGGGTCCCACTGCAAATACCTAATGGGAACTCCCCCATAGAGCTAGAGCCTCCAAGACCCGGTGGAGAGTAGCCGGGGGTCTGGGTCTAGGAACCACTCTAAATCTGATCCCTGCACCAAAAGACCTGCAACCCTGATAGGCTAAAAAGCAGACTCAAGCAAGATGTCCTCTGTGGACCTGAGCAATTTGCCACCATCCTAGACACTAAAAACCAAAGCATCCTCTTGTGCACCTCAAAAGGCCAAAACCTGAAGCGGAACACCGCCTCTCGAAAAAGTACCTGCCCAAGTGGAGGAAGTGAGTGGCATATCATCTGTGTCTACCCAAACCTCTGGAAGAGCTGCCTCAATCTGCAAGATCCTCCCTGCACTCCCTCTGAGATGTCCTATCAACCTTGATTTGGTCTCCTCTGGAAGCCTGCGGAAAGCTTTCCAAGACCCCATAGAAGATGCAGGTCCCCTCTCCCACGTGGACCACTGCATGTAGAGTGAGGCACCCAGTGGTCTGCCATGATCATCTAAAATACTGTCATTCCACATGATGGGTTGCCTATCAATCTCTTCTCGAGAGGAAGGAGGAATCCTCTGAAGAGTGCTTCCGAAACTGGCCCAAGCTTTCAGAATGGCGACCACGAGAGGGGACGAAGGTGATCTGAGGTGTGCTGTGGTGAAGATCCACCTAACACTACTCATCCAGTCTCCTCCTGAAGAAGGTATGCACCTCTGTATGCTGCTGATAAGAAAGTCCTTCCATGGTTCCTGCCCTGGCATAAGTCCCCGCACCACCATCTTGCAAAGGAAAGCTCTGCACTGTAAATCTAGATCAATAATATTGAGACCCCCTTCCTGTGTAGGGAGGATGAGGGTCTCCCAAGCCACCCTGGCTAAGGCATCTGCTATGCCATCAAGCCCACTCCAGAGAAAGTTTTTGATCGGTCTTCTGAGCTGAATGATTCAGTCCCTAGAACAGCACCAGCATGAACAAACAAACCAAGCCATGCCAAGAGGACCTGGTTGACCACCACAACTCTAGAGGCAAGATCCAGGTTGGCTGAGCTCCAAAAAAGAAGCTTCCTTTTGATGCTCTCCAAAACGGGAGCAAACTGTTGCATGGTAGAAATATCCAAGCCGACCTGGCAGCCCAAATACCTGATAGGCTCACCCCTCTAAACCCAAGTGAATCCTATGTCAAGCCCCCAAACTGGAGTGTCCTCATCACTGATCCAAAAGCCATTGGATTTATGCCAATTTATCTGCGCCCCTGCCGCCAAGCAAAATAAATCCAATGCTGTCCTGAAAGAAGTGAGCGTCTGTGGAGTGGCATCCAAGTAAACTATTGTGTCATCTGCCAACTCACTGTCAAGTAGCTCCTCTTCCCTTCTGATTGGAAGTCTCAGCCCAAAGATGTCAGCTTGAGATCTAACATAGATACTCATAGCTTCGGCTATGAACAAAAAAAGGAAAGGAGCAAGGGGGCATCCCTGACGGACTGATCTCGAAATCTAAAATCTCTCACCCCTTACCCCACCAATAAGTACCTGGCTATGGGCTGATCTGTACAAAGAGGAAACACCTCTGATCCAAGCATCAGTAAAGCCAAAGCGTAGAAGGGTGCCCTCCAAAAAACCCCAATCTACTGTGTCATAAGCTTTCTCAAAATCCAAAAGTAGAATGGCAAGATTCTGGCCACTCTGCATGGCCCACTCTAAAGCTTCCCAGAAAGAAAAAATGTTATAAAAAATGCTTCTGCCATGCACAAATCCCGTCTGAGTGTCATGAATAAGATCAGGGAGAAGTGTCTACAATCGGAGGCTGATAGCCTTGGCCAGAATCTTGTAACAAGTCCCCAAAAGTGTGATAGGCCTCCACTGGGACATTAAATTTCTGCAACCTCCTTTTGGGATAAGGTGGATGAGACCCTCTGTAAGTGACCCAAGCATCTCGCTAGAGTCCCAAATGGCTTGCAGGGTTGAAGTAATATAGTCTCCAATCATATCCCAAAATGCAATGAAAAAAGATGGGGTGAGGCCATCCGAACCTGGGCACTTGCCCTTGTGAAGGGCTGAAAGTGCAGTCCTGAACTCTGTGTTGGTGAAAGGTGCATCGAGTAGAACATGCATACCCGGATTCACCAACATAGGGATGCTCTGCCAAATAGCGTGTCTAGCATCCTCTCTATCATGTGTCTCAGGATCAACAGTAAGAAGGGTGGCATAGAAATCTGAAGCTATGCGTAAGACATCATCACGCTCTGTCTGTAAAACCCCATGTGAGTCAATAAGCTGGGATACACTCTCTCTACTATGTCTAGGGCCAAGAGTAGAGAAAAAGTGTTTATTGACTCTACCACCCATTTGAATCCAGAAGGATTCCCGTGCATGAAAGGCATACTCTGCTCTCTGATCAAGCTCTGATCAAGCAATAACTGCTGATGAGCCCTTGCTGCAGCAAGGCGCTCCTAAATCCAAGCATCTGAAGGCCGTTTCTGCTCTTTCCTCTGCAAAGCTGCCAATTGCTGGCGAACACCAATCTCACATCTGAGAATATCTTGTCTCCTGGTACAAGCAACTGAGCGGTAGAAGTCGCTAATACCAGAAAGGGCAGCAGCTACATGTGATGGATATGGCTGCCCACGCTGGACATTAGAAACCCATATCTGCAAGGCTGCCTCTGTAAGGTTCTCCTCTGTGTAAAAGGCATTTGGAATCTTGATGCTGGCAGACTGGCCTCTCAAGTGAGGGGCTTTGAGATAGCCAGCACAATAGGAAAGTGGTCTGAAGTGGAAACCCCAACAGCAATGCATACTGATCCACCTCTGTCAAGTGCCCAGTCATCTACATAGAATCTATCAATGCGTGCATGAATAGGCATCTGCTGCCTCCTGTTCGACCAAGAGAACTTGAGGGACTGTGGCTGAATAAGAAAGGCATCATCACACCAAGTATCTCTGCCACAGAAGTGAAAAAGGAAGGCATCCCAAGCTGCTCTCTCCAAAGAGTGAAGTCCGCCTTCTCTACCCCCTTTTTTGTCTGACGGTAACTCGACCATGTTAAAGTCACCTCCAATCACCCATGAATCCACAATGGGGGCCCAGGAGAGCAAAGTCTTCCACATAAGGACACGTTCCCCTCTAATGTTGGAGGCATACAGGTTAAGGAAACCAACCTTACACCCTCCAATCAAAAGAATAATCCATTGAGCTCTAGAGGGAACAATGACTCCGTGTCCAACTAAGGGGAGAACCGACTACGAAACTGAAATAGAAGTGCCCCCCCTGGTGCCCAAGGCAGGCGACCAAAAAGTATGGCCAGAAAGCAACTTGCCTGACTTGGCACAATCTCTAGAATCCAGCTTGTGCTCTTGAATAAATAAGATATCAATGGAACCCCCAGTAACACCTGGATGAAGCTGATCCCAGATCAGCTGTCTACGGCGGCAATGTGGGATGCCACCTAGGCCCTGTATGTTCCAACTAATAATCCTCATCGACGGGAGGATGTAGAGTGGAACACCTTACCCGACCTAGTGGCGGAAACAAACCCCTCAACAGGGGAAGACCTCCTACTCGAGGAGGGAGGGATGGAACCAAGTGGCAGAAACTCAATAGGGGAAAGAACCCTGCCACCTGAAGAAGAAGCCCTGTCAACAGGAAACCCAATCACTGGCTCCCCAAAAGTAGCGGGCACAAACTCCTCCTCTGGGAAATCTGAACCATCTGCCAGGGCTGAAAACGAGTTCCTGTGAAGCAAGCCAGACACTGGAGTGCGAAGGATCCCTTCTGAGGGAAGAGGATCAATAGTGTAAACCATCCCCTTCCCCCTATCCAAGGGAGGAAGTGAGGATTGCTCTCTATCCTGTGTCTACCCAGCCACGGAGACCTCTACTGCCTTAAGAAGAGCATCTGGCACCGCTGGATCTAGGGAAGAAGCTGCAACCGGGGAGGAGGTCGAAGCTTCAGTGCCTTGGACTGTGCAAGGTGAGACTGGAGGGACAGCTCGAGGTGAAGCAGAGTCCACTAATGTACCCTCATGAACAGAAGGAGGGATCTGCACATGTGCCGGAACCCACTGGAGAGCGTCACGTGTCCTTGAGGTAGGTGGGGGTCGAGGAGCAGGTGATGGACCTGTACCACCCCCCTGTCGAGGCCGAGGAGTAGGTGCTGGACCTGTACCACCACCAGGTGTAAAATCCCCTTAAACATTAGTTATTGACCAGCCCGGTGGTTGAAATTATTGTGTTTCTTAGTACTTAAATTCATTAAATTTAATTTTTTGCTATTTGGGTCATATACCACTGTTAAATTGTGAAATTCAGAAATGAAAAGCAATATATTGTTATTTTCTAATGGTGAAATCAAAAATTAAAAGCAATATATTTGTTATTGTCTAATATGTGAAGTTGAGACCATCATGCTAAACCATCCGAGTGGTTGAAATTGTGACAGTGTCTTAAACCATCCCGGTGGTTGAAATTGTGACTGTCCTAAATGTGTCATAAACCAACCCAGTGATTGATCACAAACATGTCCTAAACTAGCCCGCTGATTGAAATTGTGATAGTCCTAAACTAGTGCGGTGGTTGAAAATTATTTTGTTTCATTATATACTTTAATTGGGTCATTGTTTGCTTGGGTGTAGCCATTTTTGGTGAGGTTTACGGACTTTTCTATATATAGGTATCTTGCATCACCCAAAACTTATGCATTGTTCAATGGAATTCGGCAAACTTTGTCTTCAAGTTGTAGTACACATTCCAAACTTGAACATGAGAGCAAAAAATTATGGAATAAGGATTTGGAATGAGAACGTTAAAGCATTACAAGTGCTATGTTGCATGTGAAGCATGCATCCTAAGACTATAGGATATAGCAATTTATTCAAAATCATCAAAATTTTGTTCTATATATACATGCAACCAACTAATCATTCAAAAGTACACTACGTGATCTTCTCCTCAACCCAAGGACACACCTAAATGAGAACATTAGGTATGGGTTAATGGGCCTCCAATGTTGTGTTAAAGTGATGCATACCCATTTGAGAGTATGCTCTATAACTTTTTTTTTATTTGTTGAAAACCAAAACGGATTGAAAATTTGAAATCCAAACTAGTGGGACTACTGCATGGTGGTCTTAAAACATTGATAGTTGTTGGTATTGGTATCTAGATTCACCTAAAATAGAAGAAGTTGGAAAAGTGCAATTTGTGCATGTGAAAAGATATTTTATTAAATCCAACACTATTTACGATTTTGAATTGTTTCTTTTCCCATGCACTTGCTTGCTATATGGCTCATAAGCATGCCAAAGGTCACTGCATTTAATAATACATAGCATCAAACTCGATAGCGTGCCCTTTTGTCTATTTGTGTTTTGAAGCATTTTAGGCGACATTACACTTGTTTGGGATATCCAATTCTGCTGACGTGTATTGCTGGAGGGCAGAAAATCGGTGGCTCCTACGACCTTCAAATTTTCACACTTGTCGCCCATCAAATCTTGGAAGATTAAGTACCTGCAACCTTTCGCCACCCTACAAATGCCTTGCAACCCGCACACACCTCGATGTGACCTTGTGCAAACTTTGGTTTGCCATTGTCTTCTTTCGGGTAAGTTGTCTTCTATTCTTTGCTTGCCTCACAAGCTAGCTTCTCTCTAGTTTGGTTTGGCATTATCGTCTCGCCACGGCAACATGCAGCTCACCATGGCTTACAAGAGAAGCAAACAGAGGCTGCG
This sequence comes from Dipteris shenzhenensis, assembly GCF_047967505.1. Taxonomy (NCBI): domain Eukaryota; kingdom Viridiplantae; phylum Streptophyta; class Polypodiopsida; order Gleicheniales; family Dipteridaceae; genus Dipteris; species Dipteris shenzhenensis. The sequence continues at coordinate 40,009,527 of NC_141610.1, forward strand.
AGATAAAAAAGCTGAAAAGCTTGGTCAGGGCACAAGGAACAAAAGACTCATTGCAGCAAGAAGCAATTGCAGAAGCATGCATTCGATCATTGCCACCATCAGAGCGAAGAAAACGAGTTGTGATGTCACGATTGGTGGTAGCATTTGAGGAAGCAATATCAGGCCATTCAGATAAATTCCAGTCTCGAGTCTTCACAAGCTTTAGCCTATACCTTAAAGTTCATAGAGTGACAACCCTACCAACACCTCCTATTTTCGTGCCAAAACGTCACCACTATTGTAATGACTTCTACACTTAAGTTGTCTCTCCTTTTCTTGCATTTTGTTGAAGCCCATAGACTACTCAGATCAAGATGATTAGGCATTGATTTCACTCTTCGTCCATCTCTCAAGAGTTTCTCCAAATAATAAGGACATCTATAGAAAGTAGATGGGATGCAAGATGTTTGACAAGCACATCATACACATGCTTGATACAACGAAGGTCATTTGTTGCCTAAACCATCCTGGTGGTTGTTTGTGATCGAGTTTTGGGATAGTTAGGCTTGTAACACACTATTCAAAATTTTTGGACTTTCTCTCTTGGTTTGGACTTTTTTTTGGAGCATATCCTTTCCACTCAACTTCACTTAGTGAGCTAAAAAATTGGGTTTTTTGAGCACTTAATGGGTCACTTATATACAAATATGGCCTTATTAAGCTAGTAAAAAGTCAAGTGGTAACCTCTAATTTTAAAAAAAATGGCTCGCTGAAGCTATAATTCCCAAACTCATGCATGGTGCCTCCATCCAATAACTATAATAATAATAATAGTAGTCTCCTAACTCAAGTTCAATTTTAACACTATGAAGTGAAAATATGACACCATATGAAAAGAGTTTGTTGAATTCAACATATAAGTGGTGTATAGATACACCATTTAAAAAAAAAAAAAGAGTTTGTTGAATTCAATACATAAGTGGTGTATAGATACACCCTTTTTTAAAAAACAAACCATACAATAAATTATCTTATTGGTGGTGTATAGATACACCATTTGTATGGAAAAAAGCATACAAAACATTATCTTATGCATCTGAATCTCGTTATTGGTGGTGTATAGATACACCATTTGTATGGAAAAAAGCATACAAAACATTATCTTATGCATCTGAATCTCGTTCAGAGTCATCAGACTCATGTAATGTATTTGAGCTTGATGGGTCAAGTCTTGCCAAATGATGTTTAATATGGACACGACTTGGATCAGGGATTGTGATACATTTTTCAACATTGTATCCATGCTTCTTTTTAAAACTTCGTGTCCTCGATTTCCAGCAATGAATAATGCTACTGACTTCCACCTCTGTTAATCCCTCATTATTTGGAACCCATTCACGTTTCTTTTGCAAGCATCCCTCATAGAGTTGTTTTATTGTATATCTTCTCGGGAGATTTTTTAATGGCTTTGGTTCATACCATAAAGCTGTAAATGTTATAGGAGTTCCCTTGTCATCCCTTTCTATCTTAGTAACCTTTGCAACCCAAATTGGGCCACCTTGGTCATCCAACTCTGAACCCGGATCACATGCCCAAACTGCAACAAATAGACCCTCTTCAATCTCATTACATGGTATAAACTCTGGTAAGGGTTTGTCTCCCTTCCTGCCACAATATTTTCGAGGTAAAAGGCATTCCTCTGCTTCCTCCATATCTACTAACATATTTATATCCAAAGGAAAACTTGGTGACCTAGCTTGTTCCGGCCAAAAGGATTCAGAGTATTCAATGCTCATTAAGTTTTCTTGTCTTTCTAAAGATTGGATAAGTGCTTTAGTTGATTTAATTGTCTCCAAATTCTTAGTTGATTGCTCAGGATATTTCTGCATCATACTTTGAAGATGTTTAATGAAGGCTTTCAAGCCTTTCATTTCATCTATGTCAAGTGATTTGTTTTTTGCAAGAACAAATCTAGTTTCCTCCAATGGAATTATTCGTTGTAACAAAGCATATGACTCACTCCATAAATGATCTCCATCTACTGAGTAGTGCTTCCATTGCATCACTGGAATATTGTTATGCATGTGAAACCGAAAGTAGTGTGGATTTGTGTGTCCTATTAGGGCATCATCTCTTGTTTGTAAATGTGGCTCTATAAATGCTCTCCAATCTACCATCCTCTCTAAGATAGCCACTTCTGATTCTTCCTTACGAGAACCTCCAATTTTTTTCCCAATTCGAAATAGCATATCCTCCATTGTCAAAACATCCATTGCCTTCAACTCACCAGAGATAACACTGAAGATTTGATCTATGTCTTCATGTGTATGGCCGACAAGAAGAAAGCCAACTTCCACTTCTTCAAATATTTTCAGACCAACCAACATAGAGCATAAAGCAAATATATATTTATTCTTGTTCTCTCTCCAACAATTATCAGCTTGTATTCGCAATGTGTTAGGCAAACATCCGCGAGCATCTCTGACCTTTCTTATTGCTTTCATGATTGATGTAACAACCTGGTTACTATCATGGTCATGCAAACTATCAATCCATACATCACAAAAGATTCGGTATCCATGTACTAATACTCCACACAAGTGTGTTTTTAGTCCACGTTTGCCCTCCAATGCCGGTGGGATACGTCTATATCGTGGCAAAGTGGTTGTATTCTGGTCCATGCCATCAATGGTGATGCACATGGACTTATTGACATGTGAAATAGCTTCCTCTCTCCAAGAAGCATACAACTTTCGAGCATCCTGCACATGACGTAAATGGATTGATCGCCATTTAATATATCTTCCTCGCTGCTGCTCACATTTACTATGTTCAATGGCATTTTTTAATTCATCACATGTCTTACATTTTGACATCCTTTGCTTTGATGGTGTCTTGACATGGCAAAAATCTCTACGCCAAATTTTGTACAAGGTTGATCGTGAAATCATGCTCTCGTCTCTGTCTTGTAAAGTTTTATTGATAGTCTCTAGGACGACCTTCTTTGTCATTCCCAAAGGAAGATGTTGTTGGCATTCGACACGTCCATCTAGCATTGTTTGTTGAAGATGAGGCTGCGGTAATGCATGGTCTTCGAGAACTTGCTTTAATGTTGCGGTTGCATTTATAGTGCTTCCATGGCATTTAAGCTTGTACGTATTTCCATGAATTGTATGAATAACTTTTTCTTTCACCTCTGCCCAGATGGTCCAATATGTGCCATGTGATAGTCCAGTTAACCATTGATATCCTCGATTGCAAATGGGTCTCCCATTAACCATGGGTTTCAATCTAGGTTTACAGTGTCCTGTGCTCAAATCTTGATTAGTGCCTTGATGAAGAAAGCATGAAAACTCTTGAAGAAGATAGTTATGTCTATTAGGCGCTGTCTTACTCCAAATACCAATGCTACGGCAAGGTAAAAATGTAAATGTTATTGATACCCCCCATCAAATTGAGTTCTTTGACACATATTACAGTTGCACTACTTTCTTTGAGGAGGAAAATGTCAAAGAAGAGGGTAGTGAGTCTGAGGGTGATGATTCTAGCTCAGGTGATGATGAGGATGAAAGCTCTGCATCCGATGACTTACGGCAAGAAGAAATCCGCACAAAGAATAAGGGTGATCAATTGTCAACTAGAGTCAAGGAGGTTCCACTCATCATACGGGAAGGTTCACGGCAACAAGAAGTTACAGTAGTACAGCACGTCACAGGTAAAGGTAAGGCTAAAGAGGTGGAAGCACTTCCCTTAAAATTAAAAGTGAGGAAGGCACCCTTGATCTTGGATGAAGGACAGGCAAGTGGATCGATCTTGGGTGAAGGACAGGCAAGTGGATCAAGCAAGGAAGCCTTACTCAAAGAAGGTATGGACGAGGCAAAGCATGACCAGGAGGAGTTACCAGGAGGCATAGATGGTTCTTCAACCATGACCTTACAGACTCCAGAGCAGCCTACTAGTCAGGAACCTAGTAGCCAGGTCCCTACTTACCAAGAACTTGGTCATGAGACTCTAGAGCAGCCTACTAGTCAGGTGCTTGGAACTGAAGAGCAAACTAGTAAGGACCTTGCTACTGAGACTCCAGTCTTAGAGCAGCCTATTAGTCAGGACCCTGGTAGTCAAGGGCCTAGCATTGAGGACATTGGTACTGAGTAACATGTTGGCTAACGGCTTTGTAATCACAAGTTTTGAACTTCTATGTAAAGCTAATATCTAATGAAAAGTTTACTACTTTTTTTATTTCTTTACTCTCATTATTATGTATAAAGATTGTTTATGAGGGCCATTTTATACTTAACGGTGTTTTTTAATACCAAGTGTGGTGTATATGTACACTACTTATAAAAGAATTTATCTACACTACCTTTCTAAGGGCTTTATGTACACCACCTTTCTAAAAGAAATGGTCATAAAGGTGTGTGCACACCACTTATACATAAAGGTGTTTATTTACACCACCTTTCCAAGAGAATTGGTCATGTATTGGTCATCTATTGATGTTCTTACGTGATTATGAAGATGTTTATGTAGACCACTTTGTAAGAGAATTGGTCATCTATTATTGGTCATGTATTGATGTTCTTAGGTGATAGTTGCTCAATTCACAAGAAGTTATGAAGATGTTTATGTAGACCACTTTGCAAGAGATTTTTGTGAAGTTATGAAAATGTTTATGTAGACCCCTTTGTAAGAGATTTGGTTATGCATTGATTTTTGTGAAGTTATGAAAATGTTTATGTAGACCCCTTTGTAAGAGATTTGGTTATGCATTGATGTTCTTAGTACTTAATTATTAAATCTTTTGTTTTGAGTTGGCAAATCTAGTTCAAAATCATTAAATCTTTTGTTTTGAGTTGGCAAATCTAGTTAAAAAACAACATTACTAGTATATTCAAAATTTTTGGACTGTTTTTTAGTCCATTTCTCAAATTGGACTTTACACAAGTCCAAAAATTTTGAATAGTGTGTTTTGTTTCATTTCTTGATACAACACAAGTCAGTGGTTGCCTAAACCAACCCGATGGTTGTTTGTGATTGAGCTTTAGGATAGTTTACTAGGCTGCCTGGACTTAATGTGATTGTCCTAAACCATCCCGGTGGTTGGAATATGATGCAACCATGTGGCTGGTTCAGCTCAAACACCAGAACTAGGCTGGCTTGGACTTAATGTGATTGTTCTAAACCAACTCGGTGGTTGGAACATCATGCAATCGTGGTTGGGTTAGCTCAAACACCAGTTATGTGATTGTTAGGCACTTAATGTGATAGTCCTAAACTACCCCGGTGGTTGGAATATCATGCAATTGTGTGGCTAGTTTAGCTCAAACACCAGAACCAGGCTGGCTTGGACTTAATGTGATTGTCCTAAACCAGCTCGGTGGTTGGAACATCATGCAATCATGATTGGGTTAGCTCAAACACCAGTTAAGGCTAGAGGAGGTAGGCACTGGGAACGAAATGCATTTTTGTTGGTTTAGGATTAATTGCAACCTCCACAAAATATAACCTTTAGTAAATCCCAAACAACTACCGTGCTTGTTTCAGTAAATCCCAAACAAGGGAAAATGTAAATCCCAAACAACCACCGAGCTTGTTTTAGTGAGACAATGACTATGCATGAGGGACCATCTAATTCATAGGTGCAGATTAGCATTACGTTGGAATCTGACTATAATAACAATGATTGTGCATGAGGGACCATCTAATTCACAGGCTCAGATTAGCATTGAGCCGTGCAACCTCCACAAAATATAACCTTTAGTAAATCCCAAACAACTACCGTGCTTGTTTCAGTAAATCCCAATCAATAAATCCCAAACAAGGGAAAATGTAAATCCCAAACAATATACTAATCCCAAACAACCACCGAGCTTGTTTTAGTGAGACAATGACTATGCATGAGGGACCATCTAATTCATAGGTGCAGATTAGCATTCAGTTGGAATCTGACTATAATAACAATGATTGTGCATGAGGGACCATCTAATTCATAGGCCGCCAGATTAGCATTGAGCCGGAATCAGACTATAATAACAATGACTTTGCATCTAATTGACAAGCTTAGATTAGCATTTAGTGGGTTTATCAGGCTGTAATAACAATAGTTTAGAATGAGAACTATTGTTATTATAGCCTGATGAACCGACTTGATGCTAATCCAATGTCTTGTTTTGATATTTCCTTTCTTCAATTGACTGTAATAATAATGACTTTGCATGAGGGGCCATCTAGTTCACAGGCCCAAATTAGCATTGAGTCGGAATCAGAGACTATAATAACAATGAATTTTCATGATGGACCATCTAATTCGCACTCTCTAATTAGCATTAACCTAGAAATAGACTGTAAGAACATATCAAAATGTTAGAATTACCATCTAATCGCACGTCATGGCTAGACGATGATGTATATGATTGCCTACACTAGGGTGGGCTACCAGCAAAGCTAGGTGTATGTGCCACTTCTCTCTCCCCCTCATCTCATTGAATTATTATGATATTGGCTCCAATGACCGAGAAATTATCCCATGGCAACCATCTAATCGCTTGTCATGGCTAGACCATGATGTAAATGACTGCCTAGGCTAGGCTAGGCTACCAGCAAGCTGGGTGCAAGTGCCATCGCTCCTCCCCCCTCATCCTATTGAATTATCATGATCTTGGCTCTGATGACCAAGAAATTCTAGCATGGCAACCATCTAATCACACGTCATGGCTAGACGATGATGTAGATGACTGCCTCTACTAGGCTGGGCTACCAGCAAAATCTAGCGGGTGGACTGTGTGCTCTTAGCAGTGATAGGCACATAGAGTTGCAAAAACTAACATAAGAAATGAATGGGAAAAGAGTGGGAGGGAGGAAAGTCTAGATATATAAAGGCCTTAAGGGCAAAGAAACAATTCACCGCACCTAGGAAAATCCCTCTTCTACCCCCTTCCATGCTCTCTCCAAGCCCCCTTATACCCCTATGATGAATCTTTTACTACAACCTCAATTCCCCTTCATAATGCTGCCCAAGTCATGGGATCCATTGTTTGCCTTGGATTTCCATCCTGTAACACTCCACCAACCATAGCCATGACCAAGGGAGTTGCTGGATGGGGAGCCAAGGGAAATAAGTCATCGTTCTTCCATCAGGCACTAGCATAGAACTCAACTTGGTGATGAGACTCTCATAATTGAGCACAACCTTTGGCACTGGGAAGGAGAACTCAACTTGGTGATAAGTTGTAACACACTGAGAGCATGCATCAATGTGCTGGAGTGCACCACCAAATTGAGTTCCTTGTCCTATGTCGAATGTTGTGCTCGATTGAGCTCACTGCCAAGTTGAGTTCCCTCTTCCAGTGCCTTGAAAGAAGTTGCTATGAAGAAAGTAATTCCTTGAGAGACTTGAAAGAAAAACCTTATGACCAACCATGTTGCAAGGTGGGGAGCCAAGGGAAATGGGTCGTTGTTGTTTCGTCAGGCACTAGGAGTGAAGGGAGGGGCCAGGCCCCTATAGGAAGGAACCAGCCCCTTTCTAGAAAGGATCAGGGATCTCAACAAGGAGTCCTTGAGATGTAATTTGAAGGAAATGAGTCTTTAAGATGTAATCTATGTAATCTGTGTGGAATCTATTGAATTGTTAATCTTCTGTAGAGTTTACTTGGGCAATGTTTTCTTAGTTATGTGATTAGATACTGTCCTTTGATCCACGCCAACACAGTGATAATAATGAGATGAAAGATTTTGATTTGACAAGTAATGTGAGATGAAAGATTTCGATTAGATCACTAATGTGAGACTGAAAGATTTTGATCAGTCAACTAATGTGAGATGAAAGTTTCCAATTAGACAACTAATGTGAGATGAAAGATTTTGATTAGACAACTAACATGAGGCTAAAGAATGAGAAGGTCGGGCTCAATGAACTCAAAGATTTGATTACCAAACTAACATGAGACTAAAGATTGAAAAGGTCAGGCTCAATGAACTCTCTCCTTATTTAAGTCTAGTGTAGACACAACTAAGAGTCCATTATGAAATCTAGCCCCTAAACTCTATACACCAATCCAAACTCTTTACACCGATCCACCTACAACGAATATATGGCATACCCAAATAACTTTGGAATGCTTTTTTTCTATCTGAAAATGATGTTGGATGGCATCCTTGCAGAAATAGACCCGGAGAAGGAGGAAAATAGCTTCAAGGAGGACATGCTTCAGTGGTGGGTGTATTAGTTGGAGTTGGCAGAGACGCTGAATATTAATTTCCCTGGCTATTGTTTTGCCTACTCCTATAAGGTACTTGTCAAGCTCATGATGTAGGTTTCTTTGGGCAGGACATGATAGAGGCGTGAAGATGTATAGAGTGCAAAGACCAGGATGAAGAGGACCCCCAGCGAAAGGAGGAGTTACTATGGGCGTATAAGTCAGCAAAGTCAAGCAAGTAGTGTGTAACCTGAGTGTGTGAAGAGGTCTGCCATTGTGCATTAGATTGGCCTAAAGAGATGGGAGATTAAAGCACACAACAGAAATAGAGTAGACGACAGAGTTGGTTGTGGTTCTCGAAGTAGACAGGAGATCATCCCCCACAGGATAGCCAGAGAGGAAGAGGAGGAAGGAGAGCAAAAAGAGGAGGAAGAAGGTATGATGGATGAGGTTTTGATGCAAACCCTTCCATATATTTTGATTGAAAACAGAGAATATTTATTTTTGATTGACATTCAATACATTAAAAATTTGAGAGAAGATGAAGTATTGGGGGCACTCTCCACTTAGGAGAGTAGTAACTTAGGTTACCTAGAAGAGGGGTTGGATAGGTGCACAAATTTGGCACTTGCAAACACTTTGGAGCATCCAACTATGTGGGAGGAAATGTGTGACTCTACTAATGCAGCAGTTACAAAGACGGAGTTCTGTGAGGTCCAAGAAAGATTGGAGGCAGAGAGGGCACAGAAACGCCAAAGAGTTGAGAGTACTATAGAGGCCTCATCATCGGCACAACCTCGAGCAATTGATGAGAGCAAAAGCTCCATTGATATAACTCGTCCGAGAATGGACGAACAAGATGCTGCCCACATTGTAAGTTCATGATATTTTGTCAATATGAATGAATTTATGTTCTTAGTTTGGCATTGAGAAGATTACTGATGTTATCTCAATTTTTAGGATGTCATCGAAGTTGATCAGTTTGCGACATGTAAAGGGGGTCAAGGTGACAACATTGGTGTGGATTCAGCACTAGGACACTATATGGGAATGTTCGAGTGCCATAGCCTAGTGTGCTTCCATACTTTGTTCTCCCCTTATGGGAAGGAGGAGATGATAAAGTGCAGGGCACTTTCAAAGCTATAGTCTCCCTTGTGCCTTTACCCCCTTTTGTGCGCAAGTGTATTTTGGTGAGGTGGTGGGCTTTGGCATTATCTACTTTTGGAGAGAAACTAGCAGGAAGAATCATGGCGGTTGCTTAGTATGGGTGCTTTAGCAGGTGTTTATGATGCTAGGCATCTTGTAGAATCTTTTAGTGAACCCACTGTTTTGTCAACTCAGAGGAGAGCATCAATAGTCTAAAGTTAAGCAAGCAAATATTTTGTAAAAAGTGCATCTATTGGATGCAATATACAAGAAATATTGTATAGACATCAAAATTTAAGATATATTTATGTTGTTTTCCAGATGGGTGGTGTTTTGCATTATAATTTTCATTCCATTTCTTGGATTTTAGTGTATTCTTGTATTCTCCAAAATTTGCATCGAGGGCTTGTTTTTTTACTAAAAGAGTCAAGTAGGACGTGAGGCTAGAGCAAGAGGGAGAGTACTATACATGAACTTGATGAATTGCAAAAGTGGATAATTATAAATGATACTATGAAATTCCTTAATGGCAATGATACTATGAAATTTCTTAATTTAAATATACAGTTGATTTTGAAGAAAAGTGCATTCCCTTATCAAAGGTTTCAAGAATTCTTTAAGTTACTAGGTGTATGAATAGAAAAGATCAATATTGCCTATGAACTCTAATCAAGATAGCAACAAAAGGTTAAATTGGATGCATAATCTCAAACCCTTCCATATTTAGATTCATCTTGGGACTAGGAAGGTTTTGCATCCCAAACCTAGGAGGAAAATAGAACAACAATAATATGGTGGCTAATTTAGTTATGTGCATGGTTAATTGCAAGGAATAATGTAAAATAAGAGGATATATGCTACATGATTGAGATGGCAAGCTCTCACTTATGCCAATGGTTCGACATGGAGATGGCAATAATTCACACATATACTTAGTTGGTTTTTGTGTATTATCAAATTTGGATAGGGAACACGCATATGACTGACTCAATCCTAGCATAGGAGATTGGGTTTTGAGTTTTATGGAAATTGAGGCTAAGGGGTGCTACACACAATTGAAGATGTAGGCCCTTATGGTGTAAAATGTTGTGCCTTCATGTTGTTTCAATATTAAAAAAAAAAGCTCTACAACACTTACCAAATGTAAGACAACATATTAAGAGAATACTTACATTATAAAATACTATTAGAAACTATTAGAAGATATATTTTTTTGTAAAGTATGCTAGGAATGGCCAAAATCGCTTTGGAAGTGTGCCTTGATATTCTAAAGGCATTGGTGATGACTGCAATAAAGTTTGATACAAAATGGTAAGGTATGCTCATGAATATATGTTGACAAATGCACTGATAGCTATGAGCAACAATGGAATAAAAATGGTTGTAATGGCATCAAAATGATGTGAATAACATGACATATGAAACCGTGATTTAAAATGGGTCCCAAATTTGAATGCTAATGATCAAGATATGGGTATATAAATTGGGACACATTTCAAGCATGAAGAAGCAAATTGATTTGGGCAAAATTGTTTCCTCTTTGATCGGAAGGTGGCCATGACATAGTTCTCCTTGTTAATATGTGAAATTGGCATTTGAAGAGAGTTTAAATTCCAAATTCATGTATGGGTATGCTTAATTAACACATGAGAAAAATTTTAACTTTTAATCAAGCTTTACAAGTAAAGCGTAATAAAAGATATTGCATGGGATGTGCTAACGTGCAACATGCATGTATGTGCTTGGTATGAATTGACAATTGCGTGCGGAGGTGGCACTCAATTGTGGGGAGGTGGCACTATGGTGGGTGGATGCGATTGACCAATGACTATGCACTAATGATTGAGATGGACTTTGCACAAGAGAGGTTTGCTAATTTGGATATGAGAACCATCCTAGACACGGAATGTGAAAGAAAATAATGCTAAAGAGAAGCCTTGAACTGTGCAATTGGCACCTTGAATTATGCAGTCGGCATCGTGATTCACAAGATAAACCCCCAAAAAAAACAATGTGTGTGTATGTGATGGGTGTGTGTGTGTGTGTAATGGGGGATGCATCCCCCCCCCAAAAAAAAACATAAAAAAGCCCCCAAGATGCCCTGGTGCACACAGGCGCGACTTTGGGCCAAACGGGGATCGCGTCTAGCCCAAAGTCACGCCTGCACGCACCAGGGCCCCTCAAGGGCTTTTTTATGTTTTTTTTTTTGGGGGGATGCTTCCACCATCACACACACACACACAAGAAACAAAAAGACAAAAAAAAACAAAAAAAATCCCCTGAGGAGGGATTTTTTTTTTTTGGGGGGATTCATCCCCCATCACATACTAGTGACATCAACAATCAATTAGCCACCATCAGGACCCTGTCTGTGGCCCAAAGTCATGCCTACGTGTACCAGGGCCTCTCGGGGGCTTTTTTTTGTTTTTTCTTTTGGGGGATGCATCCCCCATCACATACAAGTGACATCAAAAATCAATTAGCCATCAACAATCAATTACATAGAATGTAATGATTATTTGTCTCATCAACAATTAATTACATTCTACCATGGTCATTGATGTACATACATAATTTATGGAACTAAATAATACACTACAAGATTCCACTTGAAAATGAAAGCTCAAAGTTGAAAATCTACAAGAAACATAGTTTCTAAAGGTATTCTATTACAAAAAATATTTACAATCATCTTTGCACAAAATTGCTTTTGACAACCAAAATTGCTGTCCATAGTGAATACAACAAAAAATCTGATCTATGGCCTAAGTTGTGGGTCTTTCTGATCTACCTTGCCAAGCTGCATGTCTTTTGCCATGATCATAACCCTCTTGGCATGGATTTCACACAAGTTTGTCCTCAAGAAGGGTTACGATGATCACCACTTTTGCTGCTTCTTGTATGGCGAGTAGTGTGATTGATTGAATACGATAGTTGTCCTTGTAGGACCACATAATCTCTTTCACCAATCGAGTGAACGGAGCTCTTGGGATTAGAAGGTTCATGCTACTTTGGTACTATCTTATCTCTTGAAGCGCCTTCCTTCTAGGCTTTCTGTGGTGTCTTCTAGGGACTCCACCTCCTCCTCCACCTTCACCTCCACCTTCACCTCACCTAGTGCGAGCTTTGCCTTTTCCTTTTGCTGTGCGATGCAATTTTGGCAAATATTTTCCACCTTGTCTAGAATGTAGAAGTCCTGAGTGGCATTGTTTTATGCGGGTCTTCATTGTTGGCTCTCCATTTGTGCCCTTTATTGTTGATCCAATTGAATCTGCATTTACCTGGCATCTTCTTGTCCTCTAGCCCATTTTTCCAATCTTTGTCTTTTGCGCTCTTGTTCTTCTGGTCTGCTTTTTGGATCTTGAGATGCCTCGGGCTACTAACTCTGAGGATTTGATTACTCCCCATGATCTTCTTCATTGTCATCTGTTTGCTCATTGGTTTCTGTCCTTTCCTCCTCCTCCTCCTCCTCCTGCCTCCTCTTTCTTTTCTCTTCGATGATTGCATTGTATACATTGAGAGGAATTGGGAGCTTTATTTCGGGAATCAACCGGTCTTCCAGTTTGCTTTGTTCTTGCCATGTTGGTGATGGTGGGGCTATGGGAGATGTGACCGTAGGAAGGACTCTACTAGTATGAGAGAGTACTAGTGGTACTAAGAAAATGAAGGTATTTGCATATATATAGGGGTACATTTATTTTGTGCATCATTATTAGTTACCCCCCCTTTCCCCCTTTACCCCCCCCTCAACCCCTCCTACCCTATTTGTCATCGCCCCCTTGGGGGTTAACCTCACAAAATTTTAGTATACCACATGCATTGTAAAGAAGGGATATTTCTCAAAAAAATTACTTAGTTCATTGAAACATTGGGTTTTTTCATTCAACTTTAGGAAAAAATTACGTAAAGAGGAGGGCTGTTTGTTTTGGGAAAAAAATCTTATTTAAGGGGTTTTTGAAATTCCTGTTGAACTCCCGTGAGGTCGCTCCCCCAACCTTTTCTCATCGCTCGCCCTTGTTGGGTCCACAAGTACAAAATTTAACGCTTGTTTTGAAAAAAAAAGAGCCAATTAATCAAATGTCCACAAGAAATATTGAAGTGTAATTTTAATTAACATCAAAGTACATTTGGTTTAGCGATCCAACGATTTCCAAAACGACTTTTGGTTGCTATCCAACTTCTATGTTTTTGGAAAGCTTGAAAAGATATCCATGAATGCCTTCTTTTACTTGTTTGAGTTTGACAAACTGCTTGGGCTAACTCCGTTTGCAAAGCTTTATTCCTTGCATAGGAGGACCCAACTATACCACGATAGAACCACTTGAACATCTCATGAAGAGCATTACTTCCATTAATCCCCCCTCCATGTCACATACTCTTGAAATAAGCAACTCGAGCTCTATAATGAGACTTTTCCATCCCTTGGGCACTCCAAGCATTCAAGGAACAATATTGGCGAAGAAACCATGGACCATGAGCATAAAGAATGTTCTGCATACCTATTTCATTAATTTTGGACTGGTGCACTGTCTAAATTCATTTTGAGAGAGAATTTTGGATAAAATATTTTAAAAAAAGAGGCTCTTATAAAACAAAACATTGAGTCAAAAAGGAAGATTTTAAAAAATCAAATTATAAAAAATGACATGAGATGTTATTAAAACTAGAGTACATTAAAAATAGAGAACATCACATTGTTAAAAGAGACAAAAAGTAAGATTTTAAAAAATCAAATTTGAAAAATTGGCGTGACATGTTATTAAAACTAGAGTACATTTAAAAAAGAGCACATCACATTTGTACAAGAAGTAGATCATGTAACTCAAAGCCATATGGTGTCAAAAAACACCTTACATTAGCTCACAGCCCTAGAAGATCTCATCTTGGTCTCTCTTATCTTCTCAATAACCCAAAGTCTAGAAGATCTCATCATTGGTCTCTCAAAACTATAGTACATTTAAAAGAGAGCACATCACATTTGTACAAGAAGTAGATCATATAACTCAAAGCCATATGGTGTCAAAAAACACCTTACATTAGCTCCTAGAAGATCTCATCTTGGTCTCTCTTATCTTCTTAATCACCCAAAGTCTAGAAGATCTCATCATTGGTCTCTCTTATCTTCTCAATAACCCAATCTTTCACTGCCTCCACATCTGTATCCTCAACATAATTACATGCAAGGAAGTAATTTACGCAGTCACAAATTTCTCTGTGAGGCTCTTATTGTTCTCTCAGCATCCACATCAAATCTCCCATGACGAGAGCTGCAATAACAAAGGTTACTTAAGAAGTCTAAGAGATCTTGTCATGCTTTTATAATATGTCTTAAAAGTCGTTCACTCTCTGCTATCTTGAGAGTCTCCTCCCTCTCTGCATGCCTTTGTGCATCAAATTCCTCTCTCTCCATTTGTGTCAAAGGAGAACCTTGTCGAATTCTGACCTCTCTCTATGCTCCTTGGTCAGCAATCCATTCTTTGAGATTGTTAATTCCAAACTCCACGTCTTCGACAATGCCAAGGACATCCATGGGTGGGGAGATGATAAAGAAAGGGAGATGGACTAGGATGGAAGAAAGAAGAGAGTGTTTGTGGAACGACTAGAATGGAAGAATACAAGTTAATGAGAAGCACTAGGATGGATGAAAGAAGAGGGTGTTTGTGGAATGGAAGAATACAAGTTAATGAGAAGCACTAGGATGGATGAAAGAAGAGAGTGTTTGTGGAGAAGAACTAGGATAGAAGAATACAAGTTACTAGGATGGATGAAAGAAGAGAGTGTTTGTGGAAGGACTAGGATAGAAGAATACAAGTTACTGAGAAGGACTAGGATGTAAGAAATAAGAGAGTGTTTGTGGAAGGACTAGGATGGAAGAATACAAGTGCAATAAGGCACGATGTGTTCGCTATGATAAGGATTGGAATAAAGTGAGAGAAGCATTGGGAATGCTCTACTTTAAGTGAGTGGAGATTGTCCAACTGAATAAAATTTTGCAGAGCATTGGGAATGTTGTACTTTAAGTGAGTGGAGCATTGGGAATTGATAGTTTGGAGTGAAATATATTACAAGTGAGAGAGAGAGAGCCATAGAAAGTGAGGAAAGACGTAAAGTGAAAGATGAATACAAGTTAATCAAAAGGACTAGGATGTAAGAAATAAGAGAGTGTCTTGAAGGGATAGAAAGTGAGGGAAGATGTAAAGTGAAAGACGAATACAAGTTAATCAGAAGGACTAGGATGTAAGAAATAAGAGAGTGTTTGTGTAAGGACTAGGATGGAAGAATACAAGTGCACTAAGGCACGATGTGTTCGCTATGATAAGGATAAGGGTTGGAATAAAGTGAGAGAAGCATTGGGAATGCTCTACTTTAAGTGAGTGGAGACTGTCCAACTGAATAAAATTTTGCAGAGCATTGGGAATGCTGTACTTGAAGTGAGTGAAGTATTGGGAATTGATACTTTGGAGTGAAATATATTACAAATATTACATCATCACATATTCATATCAAAATTCTCATCACACGAGCATCACACAAGGTTATATTTCCAAATAATCACATCATCACACATTCATATCATAAAATTGTGTGCATGAAATAAATATATAAATATCATGACTAAATGCCACTTAAGTAATAAGTCACAAATTGGAGTAGACTCAGTATCCTCTTCCTTAAATGCAAGCAGAGGCTATGGCAACTCTTTTGATGCTTCCAGTGGAGGCTGTGGTGCTGTAGGTGTAACACTGAGTCTCTACTTCTTCTGTAGTGTGCAGTGCTTTCACAGTAGACTCAGTCTCCTCTTCCTTAAATGCAAGCTCTGATATTGCTTCAGTTGCACATTGTATTCTAATGGCAGCAATTAGGTCTTGAATGATTTCAGCCCTAAACAATTGTATATCCTCCTCTGAATATTTGAGCTCCAAAGAGTCTTTCGATGAGACCTGTGGCTTAAGTGAGAAAATTTCTTTGAAAATCAACACGCAGTTATAGGCAACTCTCTACCCACAACTATGCCCATCTTCCTACTATACTATTAAATGCTTTTGGAAGTCTAGCGAGTCTTTGTACTGTCCTGTTTCTCTGATAGCAGATACCAACTTCTCAACCGACCTGCTCATCATGACATATTAAAAAAACTTAGTGTGTCTATTACATAAGGTACATAATATAGAAGTAACAACAGATTAATAGAATACTTATGTTTGCACTGAGCCATGAAAGCCTGCAATCGTGTTGACAAACCAACAATAGTTGTCTTCAAGGTCCCAAACCACCAGACTCCAATATTCCCTACACGAATAATTAAGAACCATTATTATTTAACACAATGTTGCCAGTATAAGATGAAAATAAAGGTTGCCATGATACTTACATCTCGTGATATGCCATAAATAGGACTTGCACACCATGTAAATGTAAAGGCTGTAACCATTTACAAACATCGGCTATCGTCTTTCTGCTATCGCTAAGTATAGTAGAAAGGAGGGAATCCAACATATACACACGGTTTTGTACGGCTCTACAAAATCGTGAGATAACTATACTGCACCAACAAATAAATGAATATTAGCTTATTAGATTTAATCAAAATATTGAATTATCAAGCAGAGAAAAAGTTTGTATCAAACCTGAGAATGGCCATCATAACATTGTTATTGACTTATTTGAACAACTAGAGAGGATTGAAATCTCCTCTCCACCAAATTCAAGATACTGAGGTCTATGTTGAATCATAACCCTAACATTAAAAGAGCTTCCCAATTCTTCCAATGAAGCCATGATTGTAGAGTTGAGGTCTTCTATCCCCTTTGACTCTTTGACGGCATTCATTTTGCACTCCTCTGAGCCATTATCTATTTGACTTGTGGGAGGGTCCATAATGTTGCCCTTAATGATTGCTCGAATGGTACATGTTATAAATGCATAGAGATGCAAGTCCGTATATGTTGACAGTGTGGTATCATTTTGTATCTCAAAAATTTGACCAAGTACCAAAAAGCAATTGTAGCCCACCCTCCATCCACAATTATAGATGTGGCTATCCTCTTGATGTGATACCTGACATGTTATATACTCTATTTTTTGTGCCAAGTCACATTGCCACATTACTGTGTCGATAGCACCTACCAACTTTCGAGCCGATCTGCACGTCAAAACATATAACAACAGTGAATATGTGCATTGCATATCAATCTACGTTTCAAGAAATGACAACAAGTGTAGTCTATACTTACTCTAGCACAGTGCCATGGACGGATGTCATCTTGGCAAAGAAGAACTTCTTAGCAAAGATGTCCATGACCACCAAACTCCAATGTGAGCTGCATTATCAATAAAGAATAATTACTGTGTTTGAGACAATTCTAGCAACGCAATAGAAAAAACAAGTAGGGTTTGATGCTTACTTCTCATAATATGTTGTAAAGATAACTCGTGCCTCATTCATAGGAACGTGCTTCAACCACTTGCAAACATCCTCCATGGTTTCTTTTTTGTTGCTAAGCACTTCCGAAATAAGAGAATCGAGCACATATGAAACTCTTTGTATATTTTGAGGAAAATCTTCTATAACATTACTATATAAAAAAAAAAGTATTAGCTTCTTGGGTTTAATCAAAATAAGCAAAGTATAAAGCCAAGGAAAAGGCTGCATCAAACCTGAGGATGGTTGTAATGACTTTGACATTAACCTCTTTCTTAGGATTCAAGAGGATTAAAATCTCTTCTTTACCAAATTCAAAAAAATGAGGTTATTGTCGAATTAACAACATAGCGGTGAATGAACTTCCAATCTGCTACAATAGAGTCATATTTTCATGACTCATCTTATTAAGAAAGTAGTCTACATCGTATTCTTCTTCACTTGCTATGTCTTGTACATCCTCCTTCTGCTATAAAAATATAAAAAAGTTATGAGATGTACACATCCCAAATAAAGGCTTAAACAAGCATAGAAATATAAAGATAAGATTTCATACATGCTGCAATGTAGTCATATTTTTAGGTTGTTCCCCAACATTAATAATGGTTTTTTTATTAGACTGCATAGAAGTATACAGATAAGGTTTCATACATGCTTTCATTAGAGTGAGTCTCTCCTCCTCTTGGAGAAAAAATTTAAAAAGTAAGGTTTCATACATGCTTTCATTAGATTGAGTCTCTCCTCCTCTTGGAGGAAAAATTTAAAAAGTTATGAGATTTACACATCCCAAATAAAAATAAAGGTTTAAATAATCATAGAAGTATAAAGATAACATGCTTTCATTAGACTCAGTCTCTTCTCCTCTTGGAGGAAAATATAAAAAAGTTATGAGATTTACACATCCCAATTAAAGGCTTGAACAAGCATACAAGTATAAAGATAAGGTTTTATACATGTTGCAATGTAGTCATATTTTCAAGTTGTTTCCCAATGGTAGCAATTAGACGCTGAATACTCTCAGCCCGAAACACTAGTAGATCGGCTTCTGTATATGATTCCATTTTGACTGGTAACTCCAAATAAAAAATCTCTTTAAGAAACAACATGCAATTGTAGGCAACTCTCCACCCACAGCTGTGCCCATCTTTTTGCTCCACTGGTAGACATCATTTGAATTCTACTTGGTCTTGTTGCTCTGTGGTTGTTCTGATAGCAGATACTAGCCGATATGCAGCACCGTCCATCATGACATATTAAATATATCAATATGTCATGATCATAAGATACAAAATAAGAAAGTAACAAAAATATTAAGAGAATAATTACCTTGGGGAGTTGGCATGATAGCCTTCCATTGAATTCACAAACCACAAACGGTTGACTTCAAGGTCCCAAGCAATCAGACTCCAATGTGAGCTACACGACCAGATTAAAAATGATTATTGTTTTACACAAACTTGCCAAAGAAATAGTAAAAATAAGATTGGAGTTGATACTTACTCCTCATGATAAGGCATAAAGATGCATCGCACCCCATCTAAATTCAAAGGGCTTAACCAGGTACAAACATCTTCTATAGTCTTTTGAGGAGAGCTAAGAATAGAAGAAAGGAGAGCATCGAGCATGTAGACACGATTCTGCACTGCACTAGGAAGCTGAGAAATAACTACACTGCACCAAGAAATAAACAAATGTTAGCTCATAGAATTGATTTGCATTCTGCACTAGGAAACTGAGATATAACTACATTGTAAACAAATAAACAAATGTTAGCTCATTGAAGTAGCAACAAATAAACAAATGTTACCTGAGAGTGGCTAGGATAACATTGTCATTAACCTCTTTTAAAGGATTGGAGAGGATTGAAACCTCCTCTCTACCAAAGCTGAAATATTGAGGTTCTCGTTTCAAAATGATCTTAATTTCAAATGAGCTTTCCATTTTATCCAATGCAGCTAAATTTGCAGAATAGGTCTCTGTCATATCTTGTATTCTATGTTTGCGGTCCTTCTGCTTTTCCATGGTGTCTTTAAAGCTCTTGTGCTCATGGGATTCTTCAATCAAATTTAGAGGTGGTTGCATTGCTGAAGTAGAAGGGAGTGCCTCCATATTGACTTCATCCATTTCTTCTCCCTCTATTGCCTGTAAACAAAAATGAGAGATTAGATTCATTATTTTTAAATTTAAATCTTATTTACAAAATTGTATTTAGTTGAGAAATAGAGAGTTCATACCGCTAAGTATTGTCGTAGTGGCCTTTTTACATAGCCCTGCGAGCCATAATTATCAAAGAAGGCATCATCATCTTTCTCTTCATCCACCAACCTCTCTCTGAACGGGTCATGTAATTCCATCTTTTCATCATCATCAACTGGGACATTATGATCTTCAAGGTCATCATCCATGTCATGAGTCTCCTTGTGCTCTACCTCTTTTTCATAGCCTGTGGTTAGATCTGCTTGAAGCTAAAAATAGGCCATGAAATGCTTGTTTTCAATAATATTTGTGGAGTTTCCTTTTCTGAGGAGATCCTCAAATAAATATCCCATTCTGCACAAGGTGACCTCCCAACCTGCTGGTAGCAAATTCTCCACCATGGTAAGCAAGAGACTCCCACTTTTTGCAGGACTTCCATAGTTGTTTTTTTGATAATGTATGGACCTGGGAATATCTTGCTCTTCTAGCATCAATCTCAAATTATTTGAATTCCCTCTTATGTTCTTTTGTAAGGAGTGATCAGGGTTAGGACTCCGCATACACAAGAAGAATGATTCAAGAGATTGAATTGCTATGCCACATTCTCTCTTGCCTCTCTTTGCTGCATAAACACCACTATAGATCTTCAAATCTGATGAATATGCTCGCTCTAGAGTAACGTGCATGGCTTCTTTGTCTTTTTTATCAACAAAAATGACAATGTTGCAAATTGCCACTTTGCTAATGGTGGTATATACTATTCTATCAATGAAGTTATGGATATCATCGCTAGAAACTTCATTGATAAAGAATAGTTGTGGCTTGTCCCATGCTGACTCATTCTTAATGAAGTCATCTTCTGAAACTCCCCTGAAGTTCACAAGCTTTTCAGACTCTGACATAACCTTTACATTGAATTGAAAGCTTTGGTGCATATCTATCGGCATCCTTATCTCGCTGATTAATCTTTCCACATATGCAACCACCTGTTGTGGGATTTCTTTTCTCATGTAAAAGGTTACTATTTCTGACCCATCTTCATCCTTTTTAATCCACCTATTTGCCCATAGCTTTACCTTGGGTGTTGACAAAGAAGCTATATGCTTGACCACATTATAGCCAATGTTACAATGACTAAGTGGGATTTGTTTCTCTGACAGCAAATACTTAATGGCACTATGCACTGCATCATGCCTCACTTGTACATTGATGCATTCTTCCAAGCAGTGGTCTTTGTCTTTCTTTCCAAAAAACCATTCTTTCTTTAAAGTTTTTATGCTGCCATGGATGCATACTTGTCAGGAAAGTACTTTATAGGCCTCCACATCCTTGCTGTCAACTCCTTCTTATCCATTACCTTTGACTTTGCGGAGACAAACAAAGGAGCTTTATAGGTCAACTCTCCACGCTCACATGCAATGCACGCTTCAAGCATATCATTGAACACTTCAACAGGATGAAATATGATAGAAGTGTAGTCGGCATATCTGTCTCTCACCACGTTGAGGCTTGTCATATTTTCTTCTCACTCTTGAGTTCCCCTAGGCACAACTGCACTCAAAAAAGTATAGAAGTTTGTGAGTGTGTCGGTGTCTACTTTTGTGACCTTTCTCTTCAAATCAAGATTTGGAGAACCAAATGTTGTCCATACAACCCTTGCCTTCTGTAAGACCTCCGATGTTGAGGATATCTTACGCTTTCCATGGACATAATGATTAAGTCTTTCAGACTCAATCAAATACTTGATCTCATGCTTGAATATACAGATTGTTGCAGGATAACAATGGAATGAAGTTATCTTTGCAAATTGTTTTGAAGTGAGTCTTTTGACCTCCTTTGCTTCTTTGGCGATCTGATTACAAGCATAAGCCCAATGTTGACCATCAATGGGCTGGAATCTGCAATGAAGGAGGAATTCCTTCTTTGCTTCCTTTAACATATTCTCACCTTGTGCCTCTTGGCCTTATTCATGTGGAATATTTTTAAGAGTGTCTTTAAAGAATCAACCGAAGGTTTCCTCGAAATGTGTAGACCCTGTAAATGTAATTTGATCCAAAAAGCTATTTTTAATTGGACAAAACATTATTGGACGTAGGACCACATTGCTTGCCACAGGTTTCTTTCCATCTCTCAAAGCCTCGTATATTTGTAGTGCATAGGATATATCAAGGTCTCGGCTATTAGTAAAGATAGCTGCATCTTCCACATCTTTGGCATTCACAAACCATGTCCTTTGACCCCATATATATCCCACATGATCATATGTTACTGCTTCATTAAGATGTAGATTGAGATTTTTGATTGATGTGAGTTCATCCTGATCACATCTTCAGCCTCGAGTTCTGAGTCTTCTTCATCTTTCTCTTCTTTTAACCGTTTTTCATCCACATGATCTTTCTCTACAGTCAAGATTCAAGATACCTTTGGATTTGCATGCCACTAGCACTTGCAATGTAAAGGTCAACAGTCAAGTTGCAGATGTTTTGAAGTTGGCTAAGTTGATAATATGGGATGAGGCACCAATGACGCATCGGTTTGCATTTGAAGCATTGGATCAAACATTGCAAGATATCATGTCAAACGATAAGCTCTTTGGTGGAAAGGTGGTATTGTTAGGAGGAGATTTTAGACAGGTATTGCTAGTGGTTCCAAAGGCGGGATGAGAGGAGATTGTTAATGCTACATTATGCCACTCAAAATTATGGAGATACATTAAGGTATTAAAGCTAACACAAAATATACGAGTTCTCCAAAATGGTGATAGTTCAACAGAGCATGAATTCATACAGTGGGTTTCGGACATTGGAAATGGGATAAACAGATGCATAAAAGAAGGTGATGTTATAATTCCATCGAAAATGCTTTTAGATACAAACTCCATGGAAGGCCTTATTCAATGGGTGTATCAAGGACTTGCAAGGGTTGTGGATTGTGCACCATATTTCCGAGACTGCGCTATTCTAGAACCTCGAAACCTTGAGGTTGATGCAATCAATAATACTGCACTGAGGGCAATGTCGAGGGATGAAAAAGAGTATCTAAGTGTAGATTCAATGATCAACTCTGGTGAAGATCCTTTCTATTATGCAATAGAGTATCTAAACAGCCTTGATCTTGGAGGTGGATACCCACCTTATCGATTGGTTCTGAAGATGAATGCTCCAATCATTAATCTGAATCCTTGACAAGGACTCTGCAATGGGACCCGATTGACATGCAAAGAATTCCACACGAAGGTGTTAGAAGCTGAAATTACGACTGGTGCTAATGCTGGAGATAGAGTGTTCATTCCAAGGATTACTTTCCTTCCCAGTAGCTTGAAACTTCCATTTGAAATGAGGAGGAGGCAATTTCTCGTTCAACTAGCATTTGCCATGACAATAAACAAATCACAAGGCCAAACGATGTCTATTCTTGGCTTATATCTGGCGACGCTAGTGTTTAGTCATGGGTAGTTGTATGTGGCTTTCTCACGTGTCCGATCATCAAATTCTAACTAATGACTTGCAAAAGTCTTTTGGTTTGGTAATTGTAATTCTTTAACTTGATTTATGTGCCTTACATAGGTGTGATCTGGCACTTCTCTCCAGAGTACAACCGTGAACGACTCCCGCTTGGGACTGCAGTAAATAGACGCAGGCTTTTTTGATTAGGGCACTTTATTTTGTTGCCCCTTTATGGGTGGACCTCATATATGGCTCTGTTTCTATGTTTATCTGACCATATCTGTGACCTCCTTTTTGGGGGACGGATACACTTTGGATTTTGTGGTGTGATTCCCTAAGGAGTTGCTAGGATCATTAGACCACATAGCACCTCTATGTTCTTTTCAGGTTACAGGGACTATGTGGGATTTGGGGTTTTGTCTCTGGAAAACTTATGCACATATTATATTCTCGCATATTCATACATTGTTCTCGGATGTATCGTTTGAAGTATACTAAGTATACTTATTCATAGAACACATTTTTTGCTAAATTATGTCACTTGCATTTAGATATTAGTATGTTTGTTGTGTTTATAAAAGTTTCGTTGTTATGTTGTTGGTATAAGAGGTCATCATATAATGGGTGATTTCCACACACACACACACTATTGGTATAAAGTTTTTTTTTTCCAAATAAAGGCATTGTTAGGGCTTCATTGGGATTTAGTTGAAAATTTGCAAGCTTACAAACTTTGAGATTGAGAGAGAGAGAGAGAGAGAGAGAGAGAGAGAGAGAGAGATGCAATGTTACTGAAAACATTTTCCCCCACTAAAGGCAATGCTAAAGATCCAATTTGATAAATTTGTAAAAAGCAGTAGATTTGTAAATTAAAACCTGAAATTTTACTCCTTGAACTTAAAGGAACCTAAGGATCCCATCCTTGAGACCCAGCGAAGCGGGTCGCTAGCCTGTCATAGACGGGTCAGGTTACTCATTTATTCAAACACACACTTTTTTAAGTGAAATCTCTCTCTCTCTCTCTCTCACTCACACACACACGCGCACGCGCACACACACACACACACACACACACACACACACACACGAGTGGGTCAAGTGTAAGTCACACATGATTGGGACATTGGAGCACTTTCAACCCATTTGAGTGGATCAACATGAAATGGGGCCCTCAAACCGATGGTTGTCATAGAAATGTGGGGGCGAATAGAAATACCACGAACCAACATGAAAGGATGTGCGCCCCTTGTGAGATTCGTAAGGACTCATACAGGAATGGAGGACATAGAAAATGAGACAGGCAGCAAATAGGTGGAAACTTCCGTGAGGGGTCCTTAGTACAAGACACTAAGGACTGTAAATGGCAGTGTGTGCCTCGACTCTGCCTCTGTGAAGCTTCTTCGAAGATAAACAGGAACGCTCGTCGGAGCTTCCCAGAACCGCACTATAAGTTCTTCCCCACAGATCACCTAATAAACCCAGTTCCCAGCATCGTAGCTCGTCGCCCTCAGGCTTCCATCCATGCTTTAGTTTTGTCGCAGCACATCACTTGGAGATTTCTCGATCGTCGTTTCTTCCACATTCGTAGCTCGCATGCGACTCTCTCCACCTTTTCGTTTTTGTTGCGTGCAGCAATAGATCGTCGTTGCTTCCAGCACTGGTCACGCTTCCTGCTTTTTATCCTTGCGATCGAGCCCAAACTGCAAATCCCCTAGGAATTTCTATTGCTCGGGAGTCTGCAGTCGCTCGAGGGGAGCCGTATCATGAGAGTTTGAGCTTAGACGGACTTGAGGACCGCAACAGCCATACAGTCGCGCGGAGTGCAGGACTCCTCAGTAGGATTGCGTCTGCCAATCGTTCTTTAGGTCCTAATTTGTTGGGGATTCTCTTAGTTGCACAACAATTCCCTACTGCTTCAGCGGCAAACATGTGCCATGCCATTAACCGCTTCGATGTGAAGTTGGATCTGATCGGATTGATCTCTACCTTTGGGACCGAGGCGTCCACAAAGAGTTTGACGTACTCAGCTCTCAACGACGACCCGTTTTACTTAACGGGCCACATAGGGCCGGGAAGTTTGAGCGTGGCGGCTGTGTTGTTTGAAGCCTCTGGATTCGCTCTGGCACATTTGCTGGCCTTCGGTGGAAAGGTAGACGCATATCAACTCGCCGGGCTGGACTGCCCGCAAGGATTGCGCTACATTGGACTGAAGTCCAATACCGAATGTCCCCTGGCCAATGCGGTGGGTGCATGCATCGTGCGGGAGCATCAATCACTTTGGAAGGGAGAACAAGGGAAAGAACTGGAACTGTCACTCCTATTTGCGGAGCCCGGAGATGTGGAACGAGGGCGACTATTCGGACGGTACAAGGGAAGAGATGCGAAAAGGGAAGTGAGGGTGATCACTCTGGAGGTGAGGAGGGAACAGGAACATACACCTGTGAAGCTTAAAGCTAGCAAAGGGGGCTATGTCTTCCTAGGATGGCTACCGTTACTCCTCACACTTGCAATCATTTTTCGCTGCATCAGTTGTGAGCAGGGGTTTGTTGCCGGATTGATAGCCTTGGGAACGCTGGGGATGTTTGTAGCTGTGTGGGGGTTGAGGCTCTGTCGGTTTCAATACTCCAACCCGACGGTGGCAAAGGCTGCACCTGA
Source organism: Dipteris shenzhenensis (assembly GCF_047967505.1). NCBI lineage: Eukaryota > Viridiplantae > Streptophyta > Polypodiopsida > Gleicheniales > Dipteridaceae > Dipteris > Dipteris shenzhenensis. The sequence goes on from NC_141610.1 coordinate 40,035,566, forward strand.
AGGCGATTGCTTGGTTGTGGATGATGCCGATCCCGACACTCTCCATATAATCAAGGGAAAAGAAGAAGACATTCAAGCTCTGTTCCAACGCAAGGTTGACTTCCAACTCACCCTCAGCAAGTACGTGTTGTTCGTGGCTGCTTCCATGCTTTACGTTTACGTGATAGCCAGCGTCCTCTACTTGCCCAATGTTTCTATGAGCGGGCAGATTCTATTCGGCATTGCCAACCTCATCGGCTTGGTAGTGGACATGGTGAAGGGATCTCAAAACGGACAGTTGGGCATGGCCAAGAAGGCCTGTGAGCAGTTCAAAATTGTGCCCGAGGATTCGGTTGTGTTTCGGAACAGGACAGCAGCTGTGGCATTTGTGGCAAAGCACACCAATGATCGCTCCATGTTGAAATCGAAGAAGCTCCTGCCTAGCGAAGGCCCCGTATGGCAGAAATGGTGGGAAGAGTTGGCAAAGCGTGATGGTAAACTTGACCACACCAGTAGTACTATCAGTTCTGATGCACTAGCAGATCCTAAAGACGTGGAGTTACTAAGAATTCTAGTTAACGACATGATGGACGGTTTGAAGGCATAGCAGAACGTTAAGATGCTTAGGTGACTACTAATTTGATCCACTGTAACTAGTATGCTTCATAGTTCTTTCATCTCAGTCCTCAGCTCAGATTGTGTGCCCAGTTTTGTACATATTGTAGGCATCCTCAAATGCCCAGCTTTGTACATTTTCTAGGCTTCCGCCAGCTCTTGGTATCCTGTCCTTGTATTTCTAGTTTTTGTCAAGTGTGGAAAGTGGGTTGACCGTTGGCCTTTTGGTAGTCAGCTCTAGTATTCTCGGTCAAGGCTGACCTGATAAAATCTGCATGTAACACGAAGAAGTATAGTGTAAGTAACTTTGCAACATGAATTAAACAAAACTTTGTAAGATGAATCGAGTCAAAGCGTTACCTTGACAATAGTGGCTAGGGAAGAGATATGGGGTGGGATGAGATTGAAGGTGATAGGGAAGGGTATGGGGAAGGGATATAGCTCAAAGGGTAAAGGGGATGGGGAAGGGGGTAAGAAAAAGGTTATGGGAAAGGATGGGCTTAATTGGGAGGGGATAGGAGATGGAGAAGGGAAAGTGGATAGGGGATATGGAGTGGATGGAGAGGAGATAGGGAAGAGAATATGGGATAGGATGGGGGATCTAAGATAGGAAAGGGGTGACTAGGGAGATGGGAAGGGATGGCCTGAATAGGGAGGTATAGAGTCGGGATGGGATGCGATATGGGAAGGGGATAGGATGGTAGGGGAGAGAGGATAGCGGATGGGCTGAATAGGGGGAATGTGAATGAAAGTTATTGAAACGTTTTTTTAAAATCTTCAAATTTGCCAGTATCCTCCCTAGTATAAGCGATGATATAAACTTTTCAGTATTTTCGATGGTGTGTGTGCAACTTTACACTGCTATAGTCGATGGGTACCTTCAAGTTCTATTTGGTATAATAATGACTGTTATGCAGTAGACGCTTTGGAACATCAGATGGTAACTCAGAACTTCAAAGATACAAGACCAGAATTTCGTGTGAGTCCAATGTTAGAAACAGAAGCAAACAGTGAAACTGAACTAGCTGGTGACCAGCTTATCACGTGAATACAGGCAGACCACACCTGTTAAGATAGGTGACCGGCTGCTCAAGTCCGAGAAACACCAAAATGCACTAAGCTAAGATAGGCTACCAGGTTCCTTGTGCCCTTTTAAGTAAGAAACAAGAGTTAGTACTCAGTTTAGGTAGCTATGAGAGGAGAGCCTTATTTACTGCTTTGTAGATTTTGTAGGACTTTTGACATAGTCCCACGGAGAACTCTTTCACAAAGGATGTGGGACATTGGAGTTCCTAGGAAACAAAAGCTATTGTCCGTAAGCTATGAGAGGCTGAAGTGTCAGTTGTGCATGAATGAAAACCTTTTGTAGCCCTTTTCAAGTGACATTGGTGTCAAGCAAGGCTACTCTGACACTGTTTGGATTATGTATTGACTAGCTGGAGCAGATTATCCTCACAGGCAAGGCAAGAGAGCATCTAGGGTCCCAACATATTTACCCAAATCAACTATTCTTGATATATGCACAGCTACTATGGTTTTGGTGGCTAGAAACACAGTAGATGCTCAGCAGGGCAGAGGGACACTCTTGAGCTCTTTTGCTAGGTCAGCAAAAGAGCTCAAGAGTCCCCACTAGGATCTAATCCTAAAGTCCAAACATAATCAGCAAAATAAAATAAAGATCACCTCCCAACCACCCCTGAGCACTTGGGCTAGAGATCAAACTCCCATGAGGCTGTGCCCGTAGCTCCCGTGTCCCATATCACCAGAACCGTCCAGATTTGTGGGCAGAGAGAGAGAGAGAGAGAGAGAGAGAGAGAATTCAGCAAGTAGATGAGGCAAGAAAGGAGAGTAGCTAGAATCTACACAAGGGTGGTCGCTGAGAAAGAAAGAGACAAGACGGGCTTTGTAGAGGCTAAAGCTATTGCGAATAGGTCTGGTTCCCTTGTTGTAGTATTCAAGGAGGAGGTTAAAATAGTTCGCTCTCCAATGGGTGTCGAATCAGCAACCAACCTGTCTTGGTCCCCTGCTAATGATTCGCTGGTTTTCAGGTTTTGATTATATGTTAAAAGTCTCTTATTGATGATGATGGAGAGGGGCAACGCTTAGTTTGTAGATTGATTGCTTGTGGCTGTACTAAAACAATTCGTAAGCTCTTTGCTGTTTTATGAAAAGCAGGTTCACTAAAGCCCCCAAAACCAGTCTTGATTTTGACAGTGCGGAGGACTTCCAAGTTCCCCCAGTGCTGCACCCATGTTCCAGCCCTCAAATCAATGAACTACTATTGTGCCATAAGGGATCAACCAACAATGAGCCATAACAAATCCTTGGTAAGTTTATCATCTGCTGCACTGGAATTCCAGGAGCGTTCTTACACCTTGGCTTGGCCATGATCTCGGTGAAACTTGCAGCAGATCGCATAGTTGATGGCACTGGTTATTGACTATTCTAATCGCACGTGATCTAGCTAGGACTGCAGCAAGACACCAGCAAGCATCTACAAGAGGAGGGGTGAACTGATTTCACTGGCTTCTCATGTCTACAGCAGTATGAGTACAGTATTACACCTTCAATTCCCTTCTCTATTCATTCGTAATCAATTGTACGAGCCCCCCACCCCCTTGCAAATTCAACCTCTCTTTGGGGTTTCTTGCACAAAAATCTACTACAAATAGCTCCCATTATCACACTCTAGTAATTTGCAACCTCAAAAATCTTTACCAGCTTACAAAACCACATCAACTGCATACTTGGCACCATTCAAACTGGATACTTTACGTCACTGAGGGATGCTCCGATAGCAACAAGTGCATCCCACTAGGATCTAATGCTAAACACAGTCCAAACATAATTAGAAAAACAAGATAAAGGTCAACATATGACTCACCTCACAACCAGCTTGAGCACATGGGATAGAGATTAGAATCCCACAAGGCTATGTCCATAGCTATAGTATCCCATGCCATCAGAACCGTCCATAAGGAACCTTCAACATAATGCCACGTGATCCACCATGTAGAATAGGTATCTAGATTCATAGTCCAAAATAGACCATTAAATGGTGCCAACACATTGAATACCAACACAAAGCCTTGGACTGATCCTGCTTTCCACAATGCATCCTAGCTAAAATATACCGAACTAGCCTTTTGCTAATGGACTAAGGTAGCCCAATAAAACGTGTTTTCCTTAGCCCTAGGGCCCCCTAAACTTATTGGCCCCCTAAACTTATTGGATTAAGTGCAACATCCAGTTCAATGCTACAATACGAAGGCCATGGGGTGTAGAAGAATAATGACTGAGGTAGGACACAATAAATGCCAAGTCTGGTCAAGTAGTTAATATCGCATACATGAGGCTACCATATTATTCTTGTTAGAGGTGGATCCCATAGCACGAGAGTACACCTATAGTACCTTGCACCACAGTTTTCACTTTCACTCAACATCCTAGGTAGATCTCACAAACCAGGATTTTTTTGTTTAGTTTTTCTATTCTGGTCCCATTGGCCACCGTTGGCCTCTATGGACATTTATATTCTCTCTCTCTCTCTCTCTCTCTCTCTCTCTCTCTCTCTCTCTCTTTGTGTGCTCAATGTAGCTCTCCATCTCTCCCACCCTTGCTTGTTGCCACGCCTATCCTTGTTTTCTGCCACCCCCACTTGGTCTCCCACCCTTTCCTACCGTCCCTCCTAGACACGTCTGCTACCATGCCTAGCCCTAGTGCATTCCAACTCCAAGCTTGATGCATTGCCTTGATTGCTGCCCCACATTGCTACCCCACCTAGTCACCTAGCTAGACCTACTATTTTGCTTTGCACTCAAGTATCCTAGCTCCGATTCCTAGCTCACAACCCTGCCATTTGTTTTCTCCATAACCCACTTTAAGTTCATGATTGCCTCTCTCACTATTTCCTACTCCAACATGTTCCCATTCCAAACCTACACCAAGGCTTGTGCCCTATCTGCTCTCAAATCTATGCGATTCCTTGCTCAAAGTAGCTGCCGTAATATGTGCATCCCCTACTCAAATCGTCCACTGTTTGCCTTTAGGATGCTTGCATTTGGGATTGCAAATTATAGATTGCAGCACATGTAGTTTTGAAATTGCAACACTTGCCAACTTCTATTACTTTAAATTTGATCCCAAGGGGCAGGGCCAATGGCATTTTTTCTTTGTATTTCTGGTAGATGGTTGTATATGCCTCCTTAATCTTTCTCATTTGCAAGGTGACCTTTGCCTGTTGAGGAATGTCTTAAGTGGTATTGGACCATTGGTCCAAGACTTGAGCTTGTGAAGTGCTGGCCTCTTGTGCGGTAGCAAGTTGGTCCTTTCAGATCTTGCATTCCCTTATAAGCTCGTCAATGTTGAAGGCACATACTGCCAAAGATTGTTTCATGTCTTCAAGCTTGTCTTTGCAATCCTAGAGCTCTTGTTCTTTGTGAATTAGAGTGAGTTGAGCTTGTGCCACTACCTCCATCTGTTGAGCATGTGCGGATGTCAAGGAGTTATAGTAGGTCATGTAGTGAGAATGATAGATGGTGATGAGGATTGGCAATACTGCTGATACAAGTAGTGCCCATGTAGCCATCCCAATGATTCTGTACTACTTGTGGGAGGTTGCTCCAATAATATTTCAGTCCCTTGTGTACAATAGTCATACTATTGATCTGGCACTAGCTCCCCTTATGGCTCATCGACTGGCCTGGCATCGATGGGCGGTTCTAGTGATGATGTATTCTTAGGCTCTAGTGCCAATCTTTCCTCAAGATTTGGTTGTTGCTGTTGTTGGAGATATATTGGTTGCAATTGTGCACCGAGCTGTAGCATCTCGTTGGGCAATTCCTCAATCGTGACCTCCAGAATAGGTACTTCTTCTACGACAAGTGTACGGCTTCTTGACTCTTAGTGGAGGCTTTACAGGTACCTAAACACGATCCCACGACCTCCTGTCTGCCTTGAATTTCTTTCGCTGCTCTTTTCTGTGTTGATCCTCCTCCAAATCCTCCTCTCACGGACGTCTTGAGCTTTGTCCTTCTTTGGGATGGGGCTTCCTCGGCGTCTGTTTTACCCTCCTCATGGGCACAGGTACCATTTCTATGATGGGCTGTATCACCGAGAGAGGGAAGATTGTGCTCTTCCTAGCACTCTGCTGGCTTAGGAAGCCTCTCTATGTCTGGGAGGTTATTGAATACATTTTGTTCGATTGGGGGAGTGCTCTCATGGGGAGGGGAAGGCCGAGGGGAAGGTTGAGGGGAAGGCTAAGGGGAAGGTTGAGGGGAAGGCTGAGGGGAAGGTTGAGGGTCAGGCTGAGGTTGAGGGGAAGGTTGAGGGGAAGGCTGAGGGAAAGGCAAAGGGGAAGGCTGAGGGGAAGGTAGAGGGGAAGGCAGAGGGGAAGGCAGAGGGGAAGGCTCATGCTCTTGGGGCTTGTGAGTGGGCTCATGAGACTGGGGATTGGGTTCATGGGACTTGGGAGGAGGAGAAGGCTCACGAGACTGGGGAGTGGGCTCACGGGACTTGGGGGAGGGCTCACGAGAGTTGGGGGAGGGCTCACGAGAGTCTTGGGAGACCTCGCGAGAGTTGGGGGAGGGCTCATGAGAGTCAGGGGAGGCACCACCGGACCCAGATAGGTACATGTACATAGATGCCATGGAGGTGGTGGAGCTAGAGGAGGAAGGGTGGAGGCGGTGTCTCGTGGGTCTAGCAGTGTTCTTCACTCTTGCCATTGAATAATGAGAGTTAGGGTTTTTTTAAACGTTTTATATAGGCCCATCATGTTTTGACACCCCTTTTAATTATGTTTAGGGTTTCATTGTGCCCCCTGCCCCCGTCCTAACCCCCCCACACTTGTCGCCCTCCCCCGCCATTGCACTCCCCCTACTTGCCCCGTGCACACTCGTCACTCTCCCCCATACCCCCCATCCCCTGCCCCCCCCACCCTTGCTACCACTCCACCCATCCCCTTGCCTTGCCCCACGCCCCTCCCTTCTATCCCCCCTCCTTCACCATGTCCCCACTTTCCCCAACGTCATGTGAGTACAAAAATTGTGGTCAAAATAAGCAAGATATTAAAGAGTGAGTACACAAATTGTGGTCAAAATAAGAAATATATTTATTTCATATTTGTATACAATTACACCATAGCTTCTGTTGGTGGTTGGACCCATCCGCTCCCTTCTCTCACTCTAGCTTGCAACCAACGTGCGACTTCTCAACTCCCTATGGATGCTTTCCAAGCACCATGCCTTCTATTCTTTGATACAATTTGAACTGCTTTTGCAAGGTCTGATGCCTTTGCCTTTTCAGACTTCAAAGTCCTTCCTAGTAAACATCTAAAAAACTAGTCGAAGATCTCATGCAATGCATTGTTGTGAGTGACACCACCACCATGCCTTGAGTTCTTGAAGTAGGCTGCCTTGGCTCTATAGTGCGACTTCTCCATGCCTTGTGTATTCCAAATGGACAAAGGGTCTCGATTTTGTACAAACCATGGTCCGTGTGCATAAAGAATATGTTGCAAGGATGATGAGAATCATTTCAGCAGACAAAAATTGTTATAAAGAGTGCTATATATTACGATGGTGCCAACATTACCATGTAATGCGTAATGTGTGACTCCCCCAATGCTTTCACTCCATTAATTGCATAAACTCTTTCAGAGCCATCCTAAAACTTTCATAATACATCTCATCGATTTGAACCTGGCGAAGCAATTTTATCAATGCATCTACCTTTGTCCATACTTTAGCTCTCAAAGTTGCTACTTGAGGATGTAAAGCCTTATTGGTTGTGCAATCAGACAATGCTTTCTAGCATTCCCAACCCAAACTACTTTGAGACAATGTATGTTTGTCTTTGTCAAGATTGTGGTTCGATAGGAATCTCCTTGTCTTCCCTCCACCCATGGACACTTTTGCAGGAAGATTCTGTGTTGCCCCAGACATTTTCTTATCCTCCTTAAGTTTGACATGTCCTCCATGGAATCCCATCTCTGACAACAACTTCTTAGCTTCTGCAATGCACCGTGCATATACTTCTTGCAGATTTAAATTCCAAGCATAAACAAGACCCAAATACAACTTCTTATCAAGTACGCACAGTTCTGCGAGTAAAGTACATATGTGTACTCTCTCAAGTGAGATGGGCAAGATGGGATCCCACTTTGGATCCTTCTTGTCGTGATTGGGAGCTTGCGTTTGGCTGCAAGATAGAATGCCATTCTACCATTGTAAGCCAGCCTTTTGCTTACGTTGCGAACACATGCAATAAATGCATGTGTTCATTGCATTTTCCCCTGTATCACAACTATGCAAGCACTTGAGGGTTTTTAAATCACTAGCAAGATGCCATTCATCTCAAAATGTTCCATGGCCATCGCCTATCAATGTTTGCCCTTCCTCTTGCCTTCGGATGCCATCGATGGGATTCCTGTTTTATCTAGAACCCACTTCAATGTCTCATGGCACTCTTTCGGAGTCTCAAATGCTACAAGCCACCATATATCTTTCTCTGACTGCACTGAGAAATCTTGCTCTACTTCTTCGTTCCCTTGAACAAAGGCTAAGGCTTTATTCATAATTTAGATGCTCTCTCTCTAACTTGTGTTCTTTCACCAATTGAGCTTCATCCATTTTGATGACAAATATGAGCTTTCCATTGCAATCTGTACAACAAAAGAGAGAAATCGTTAAGATAAACATGATATAGGAAATGAACTAAGTAAAGTGCAATGCCATAATGGATTTCCTCTTACCATCTTCTCTCATGCCATAGAATTTAACCATTGCTTGTTGCAGTTTCTTAACATCTAAGTAGACATTATTGAAAGCATTCATCTCAAAGGTTTGCAAGCCAGATTTCTTTTTACTCTTCCAAGTCATTGTGCCCCTTATGCAATGGTACCCTCCAAGCATTTCTCTTGCACATTGGTTTGTTTCTCGCCGTGCATGTCTCACAGTCCAAGGTGTGGGTAGGGGCACTCTAGACTTCTTATACTTTCCCAAAATAGGAGACTTGAAAATTTTGAAAACAGATGTGTAAGCTTCATGACTTACATCAGCAGTATCACAAGCTGCAAGCATCTCCTTTGTTGAGAGTTCACACTCAACATCATGTGATCATGTGTGCATAGCACCATCACGTGATCATATGTGCATAGCACTAACCTTATAGAGTGCTATAAAGGAAAGGGTTAGATCTACGACTGTGATCAACGACTGTGATCAGCAAGGACCTACGGGCGACGAGTAGCTCCTACGACACTGCACCATTAACTCGTGCATTTGATCTCTCGCACGAGCTCAATGATGATGGGCCAGCACAGCAGCAATGGCCTACGGTTCATCGCCTCCATCATCAATAGCCGCGACTGAGAGAAGCCCATGCTCCATAGTAAACCTCCGAGGCTTCTTCAATTGACGGGCTTCCAGTAGCCCAAACGGCGGGCTCACGGTCGATTCTCCAATGAAGCGCTCGCTTCTACTCCAACGAGGCGGCTGCAGCGAGCATCTCCTTCTCCATCTCCGACGACCGGAGAGCGGCCTCCTCGGCTAGCCCGCTCAACAGCAAGCGGCTGCCTATGGGTGCTCAACAAACGAACAGCTGCAACAAGCTCATACGCACCCAGGCGACCTCTCTCCTCATCGACGGAAATTCGCAGGCGGACGGAATCTTTGTAGATTCTGTCAAAATCTCAAAAGATTCTGGTTACTCTCTTAGTGCCATGTGGTAGCGAGGGAGGATATCTTATCCTCAACCTCACCACATTGAGGTGTGGTCAGCCAAGTGACACGTGGCAATCCTATCTACCACATCATCAGTGCCACATAAGCAGGCCATGTCATCCTGCCACATCATCAGTGCCACGTAAGCAGGCCACATCATCCTGCCACATCACCTACCACGTCATCAGTGCCACGTCACCAGGCCACGTCACTTGCCACATCATCAGTGCCATGTCACCAGGCCACATCATCAGTGCCACATCACCAAGCCATGTCATCAATGCCATGTCACCAGGCCACATCATCAGGCCATGTCATCAGTGCCACCTCAGCACTGCCACCTCAATAGTCCAGTCAGCACTGACCCTCTGTAGGCACAGTCCCTTGCCAGGCACACTGTGCACACACTACATGTGCACACTCCTGCCACCTCAGCACAGAGCTTCACTGGCACACCTCTTGCTAAGCACAGTGCCACATCATCACTGCATGTGACTCACAGTGACACATCATCATTGAGCACCATTTGCACTCCTTTTGCCCCTCCACCTAGATCAAGTCGTATCTCTTGATCCAGGAAGAATTTGAGGGTGCTCCAAAAAGGAAAGTCGCTCGGTTTTTCGTGCTCTACGCGGTCGTTACATCATGCGCACATTTCGGCGCAAGTTACACTCACATTTGAGCCTCGCCGACAAAACCACTTCCTTCATGCACATTTGCCTCTACATCGACGCATCTGACCCAGCACTTAAAAAGAACAAAAGAAAAGGAATTATTTGCTGCTCTTTCATCGATCAACGGTTGGTTTAGATCTAGATCAGAGTAGACTAGATCGCCATAGAGGGGACGCTTTGAATTCCCCAAGTTGCCAATCTAAGCCATGCCTGAAATTCTCGACTAGTACCTACTCGGAGTCAGTCCATATGCTCACATCCGATTTCACATCATTACATTACCTAAAACCTTACGTTCATCAGTTCAGTGAGCAGACTTCAAAGTTCAGAGGCATTGCAGATTGATTCGGTGGGCAGATACCACTTGATTTCACACACACATGCCACCATTGTAAAGCCTATTTGGCTATCTCACGGCATCGTGCACATCATTTTTAGCCTTGTAAAGCCTCTTGGCTATTCCCGGCATCATTGCCACAAGCCTTGTAACACAGATCAGATCTTATATACTGTAGTTCTATCTTCACCGACGGTCTAGAGATTTCACTTAGCATCTTCAGTGTATTTGCAGTTGATTCATACAGAGTTTTTTTCAGGACACTTTTGAGTACATTGTTTGCACCATGTCGACTAGCAACCTCAATCTGGAGGCATCTGCTAAGTTAGACAACTCCAATTACGGTACATGGAAATACCGAATGGAGACCATTCTTGTGCTTCAGGACAAATGGGAGTATGTCGATGGATCTATACCTAGACCATTGGCCGATCCAGCCACTAGTAGCTCTACTCCATCTGTTGTCATAGTACCAGCAACGGGATCTACATCTACACAAACAGTTTTCGCACCAGTAGCAGATCCTGCCATTGCCCGAGCTCAAGCAGAATGGGATAAGAAAGACAAGTATGCCTATCACCTGATCAAGCAGAATGTGCAAGATGTCATGCTAGGACAGCTCAACACAGTTAAGACATCAAAAGAAGCATGGGATATGTTCGCAGCTCTCTACAAGTCTAAGAACACATCCAGGATTCTCACCCTGAGAAACCAGATCAACCAGAGTTTCCACAATAGCAATGAAACCGGTCATGCTTATGTACTCCGCATCAAAGACTACAACAATCAACTTGCAGCAGCAGGAGAGACTATGAATCCCGCAGAAATGGTTCAAGTAATCCTGAATGGACTAGGAGAAGGATATGAGAATCTAGTCCAGAGTATTGCCATCCAACGGCAAATTCCAACACTGGAAGAACTTCAGTCAGTTCTACTTGGTGAAGAACTCAGGACTCAGGCCATTCAAGCACGTAAAGGTCATTCTAATGATCAGGCATTCACAGCTTCAGACAGAAGCAGAGGCAAAGGCAGAAACAGAGGTAGATCATATCAGAAAAGTGGTCATCATCAACAAAGTCAAAATCAGCATCAGCATCAGCATCATCCTCAGCAACATCAGAATCAGCAAAGAGGAAATCATTCCAACCGAGGAAGATTCCAAGGACGAGGGAATGCATCCACCAATGTGTCAAACATTCAATGCAACTACTGTCACAAGTTTGGACACTATGAAAGAGATTGCCGCAAGAAGTAGTACGACCAAGGCGGTCAATCCAGCAGTAATCGAGGGAATTCCCGAGGAAGAGGAAATCATCGTGGTTGACACTCTAGTCACAGTCATTTTACAAATGAACATGGAAATATGTTTCTTGCAAGTGAGGAATTGCATCAGACTGATACAATGCACCTAGACACTGATTTCAATCCCAAAGAGGATTTCAACTATCAAGTCGACCAAGTGGAACAGGATCCTTGGTACATCGATAGCGGTGCATCATCTCATATGACAAATCATCAGGAATGGTTCACAGAAATGAAGCCATTAGAAGGACAAAAGAATGTCATCTACACAACAGACAATACACCGAATCCGGTTCAAGGGACAGGTGTTATCCCTATGAACAATTTCATTGGTACAAAAGGAAGATGTGCTCTATGTTCCGAAGCTCAGTAAGAACCTTTTGTCAGTAGGTCAAATGACGGAACACAACTACAAAGTCATCTTCGACGGTGATGAATGCACTGTCAGAGACAAATCCAAAAGAGGTCAGCTAGTAGCAAAAGGTGTCAAGGAAGGACGCTTATACAGGATGCTAGCTACAGTACCAGATAAGCATGCCATGTCAGCTCAAATGCAACAGATGCCACTATCTGCAAAATGGCACAAGAGATATGGTCATGTCAACTTCAAGTACTTGTTAGATCTCAGGAATCAAAATATGGCAATTGGGATTCCAAAGCTACAGTTTCTTGGAAAGGTTTGTGAAGCATGCTGCTTCGGCAAACAAAAGAGAACCAACTTTGTCAGAAGTACCTCTCGTGCACGAGGTATTCTTGATTTGATTCATACAGATGTATGGGGTTATGCCCAGACCTGCAGCATCAATGGTTCCCTTTATTACTTGACCTTCATCGATGACTACAGCAGATATTGTTGGGTCTACTTTCTGAAAGAGAAATATGAAGTGTTTGCTAGATTTCAAGAATTCAAAGCCATGGTAGAAAACCAGACAGGCAGAAAGAGCAAGGTCATGAGATCAGACAGAGGAGGTGAATACATGTCTTCAGCATTCATGAACTTTTGCAAAAATCACGGCATTCGAAGACAATTCACATGTGCAGATACTCCTCAGCAAAATGCAAGAGCTGCAAGGAAGAATGGGACTTTAGCAGACAGTGCTAGAGCAATGCTTAGTGAAAAGCATCTTCCGAATCAGTATTGGGCAGAAGCAATAGCTACAGCTAACTACTTGCTTAATCGACTTCCTACCGAACCGATACAAGGTATGACTCCTTATGAAGCATTCACTGGACACAAGCCACGCATTGGGCATCTCCGCATATTTGGTTGCATAGCATATGCCCACATACATGATGATCATCGCAGGAATTGGATGCGAAGTCACGCAAATGCATCATGGTTGGCTACAGTGAAGAAAGCAAAGCATACAAATTGTATGATCCCATCAACCGCAAAGTCATTATCTCCAGAGATGTAATCTTCGATGAGGAATCAGAATGGAAAACCTCACCTACACAGGAGATAGAAGCATCGACTTCACAGTCATCTACAAAACAGGTTGATGAAGAAGAGCAAGAATTGCCAGCAACACCCAAAGCAGCGCCATAGCAGCTCAGACGGTCTACTAGGGAAAGCAGACCACCAGCCAGATTGACATATGCTTAGAAAGGCAAAGCAATTCAGGTGGAAACCACCAACTATGCTCTTATGACTACCATCATGGCTACAGAAGAGCCAGTGTACTTCGAAGATGCAGTAGATAAGCCAGAATGGCAAACTGCTATGAATGAAGAAATGGATGCTTTGTATAAAAATAACACTTGGGAATTATGCGACCTTCCACCAGGAAAGAAGGCCATAGCCAACAAATGGGTATACAAAGTGAAGTACAATCTAGATGGCAGTATTCAAAGATACAAAGCCAGATTAGTTGCAAAAGGATTTGCACAACAATATGGCCAAGATTATGATGAGACTTATGCTCCAGTAGCAAAGATGGATTCCATACGATTCTTGATATCACTAGCGACACTCAGTAAATGGAATGTGTATCAGTTCGATGTCAAGAATGCATTTCTCAATGGTTATCTAGACGAGGAAGTCTACATGCAACAACCAGCTGGTTATGTTGAACCAGGAAAGGAGAACAAGGTTTACCATCTCAAGAAAAGTCTCTATGGCTTAAAGCAAGCACCCAGAAGTTGGTACGGCAGAATTGACAAGTATTTTGCTGATCTGGGATACATGAAGTCCCATACAGATCATACTCTCTACTACAAAGTTCAAGGGGACGACATCACTATTGCACTTTTGTACATAGATGATCTGATTGTGACAGGAAGCAAGGATAGCTTCATCAGAAAACTAAAACAAGACTTATCTGCAGAGTTCGACATGAAAGATCTTGGACTTATGCACTATTGTTTTGGAATTGAGTTCTGGAGAGATTCAGATAGCACATTCATGAGTCAGCTCAAGTATGTTGACAGTCTCCTGAAGAAGTTTCATATGGCAGATTGCAAGATTGCAGCCACTCCCATGGAACAGAGTTTGAAACTTACTAAAGATTCAAAAAAGCCTACAGTCAATGATAGAGACTACAGGCAACTCATTGGATCTCTTATATATCTGACAATCACACGGCCAGATATTTGTTATGCAGTAAGCTCACTAGCACAGTTTATGGCAAATCCAAAACAGTCTCACTGGAATGCAGCCAAAAGAGTCTTGAGATACATCAGAGGTACAAGACAGTTTGGGATAGAATACAGAGGAAGTCATCCACGGTTGCATGGATACTGTGACAGTGACTATGCCGGAGATCATGAGACCAGGAGATCGACACAGGGATATGCATTTTTCCTTGGTCAAGGTGCTATATCATGGTTGTCAAATAAACAGCCAACTGTTTCTTTGTCTTCAACTGAAGCAGAATATAGAGAACTCACTACAGGTGCATGTGAGGCTATATGGCTCAGAAGACTATAGTCAGAAACAGATTACTTTGATGAGTCAAAGCCAACAACAATATACTGTGATAATCAATCGGCTCAAGCATTCGCCAAAAATCCAGTATATCACTCCAGGACAAAGCACATTGATGTCAGAGAGCACTTCATCAGAGAAAGAGTGTTACTTGGTGACATCACACTGCAGCATTGTGATAGCAAAGAGAATGTTGCAGACATCTTTACCAAACCACTCGGTAAAGAGCTATTCGAGAAACACCGACTAGCTCTTGGTTTGATGCAGCTGAAGGACATTCCCATTAAATGGGTGTGATGGAATGTAATGCTCAGTCCTTCTTCGATTCCCCAAAATCATCATCTTGAGGGAAGGCCTACTTCATGATGTTGATCTTGAGGGAAGGTGTTGAGAGTTCACGCTCAACATCATGTGATCATGTGTGCATAGCACCATCACGTGATCATATGTGCATAGCACTAACCTTATAGAGTGCTATAAAGGAAAGGGTTAGATCCCCTAACCCTAACCCTAAAAGGGTTTGTATATATTCTATTTTTTCAACTAAATCTAGTGTACAGTTAGTCATTTGTGGTGTGCTCTCTAGCTGTGCCCTCTCTCCTCATCTCCACTCTTCTCCTCTCCCCTCTTCATATTTTGTCATCCTTTGTATCCACAATATCCTGGAAGTCCTTCATCACCTCTTCACCAACTTGCACACGTAGGCGCTTGCATCTTGGGTCCCTTATTATCCCAATGACATCGCTTGACTTCAATAAACTAGCTAGAGCATATGAACAATCAATATCATGTTGAGATATCGAACTCCCCTCGTGATATGCCAGGGTAATCGTTGTGCATTTATGTCACCGACTGTTAGCTGTAGATGCGGTTGGTACACCGCCCATGAACAATAGTTGGATGACAGCTATCTTTATGTACTCTAGTTAGTGGCTCAGTTAGTATGCCACCTAGGTTAGCTGAGTTTGGTTAGAGACCCACATATAGGGTTCATCTATTCCTTTTGTACTAAGAGAGAGTTCTTTTGGCTTTCACATCTAAGAAGAGGAAAGCTATTTTTAGCCTCCAGCTTTGTGTGTATTCTCCCATTGTGTATGTGAGAAAGCTGCAAGTGAGACTCCTTACCTCTCTCCCACTCTCTTCACATGGTATCATAGCTCGGTTTGTGGTAAGGAGCTCAAGGAAGCAAAACAAGTTCGTAGTGTCTTGGTAAGAGGAAGTTTTGGGGCCCATTTTGGTGGCGGAAGTTTTTCGCAGGCACTCAAAAAAGTGCCCTATTTTGCTTGTGCGACCATTGTTCTGCAAGTCAATGAAAAGTTGCCACAGAAATTGCATCGTATGCCTATGCGTAGAGATATTGAGAGTGACAGAATCATTCTTATTGCTTGTTGATGCAAAATCGTCACTAAGAAGTGACTGTGTGGTCAAATACCACTTTCGTCAGTTTTGCAGATTTGCCCTTGTGAGATAGAAGTTGTGTTTTTTGTAGTGATAGAATATTTTTACAGTGTTCTATAATGGTGTCTGATGCTCTTTCACAGATAGTCACTGAAAAGCTTGACAAGAACAACTTCCAAGCATGGAAGTTTAGAATGACGAATTTCCTTAAGGGAAAAGGCTATTGGGAGTTCATTACTAGAGCTAAACAAGAACCAGTTATTCCTAATGTTCCCAATCAACAGGAGTTGTAGGCATTTAAAGGATTGGTACTGGCTGTCTATCAGTATTTCAGATTCTATGATTGTGCATATTCAGGATGCAAGCATGCCGAAGGAGGCGTGGGATACTTTGACAAAAATGTACAGCACAAATATGCAAGCCAGGAAAATGTAGCTCAAGCAAGAGTTGCATAATGAGCAGAGAGAAAATATGAGCATCAATGACTACCACATGAAGGTGAAGAAGATTGTAGATGCACTTGCTTCCATTGGGTCGCCAGTGGAAGATGATGATTTAGTTTCTGTGACCTTGAATGGTCTAGGAAAGGATTATGCATAGTTTTGGACATCCATTGCCGTCCGTGAAAAATTTCCTGATTTTGAGGAGTTGATTGCTCTTCTAATATCTGAAGAGCAGAGAAATGGTGGTGCATCTTCTTCAGGAGGAACTTCAAAAGAAACTGTCTTCTACTCAAATGCTAGAAGAGGTAGAGGTAGAGGTAGAGCAGGCTGATCTGGAGGCCGTATCGGAGATCAGAATATGTAGCAAATTCAAGAAAAGCAGTCCTATGGAGAAGGATGTGGTAACCTTAGAGGTAGGGGGAGCCAAAGAGGTCGTGGTGGATGGCAAAGAGGCCAAAATGCAAATAGCAATGTTGAATGCTACTACTATGGTAAAATGGGTCATATGGCTAAAGATTGCTATAAAAAGCAGAATGACATTATGAATGGAAAATTGTAGCAAGGCAATTATGCATCCTCTAGTAGATAGGGTGATGACAGAAATGAGCATTTGTTTATGATGTAGCATCTGACCAATTCTGTGACAAGTGCAAAAGAAAGCAATGATGAGTGGTATGTTGACTCAAGTGCGTCAAACCACATGACAGGTCATGCAGAATGGATGCAAGATGCAAGGAAAATGGAAAAACCAGGATTTATTTGTGGAGACTGGTGATGATACTGCACATCCTATTGTCCAGATTGGTAAAATTCCTTTGTCTATGTAGGATGGGAAAAAGAAATACTTGTCTAATGTATTTCATGTCTCGAACATCACCAAGAACCTGGTTTCTGTTGGTCAAATGGTTGAGCAGGGCTTGCAGGTCAGATTAAATCCTCATGGATGCTTTGTTGAGGATATGAAAAATAAAGGTCGCTTGATAGCAAAAGGGAAGAAGAAGGGCAGGATGTTTACATTGGATGCAAACATGCTTGAATTGAGTGCAACAATGTTTGCACATGGGACCGGTGTGGTTGCAGATATTGATATCTTGCATAAATGCATTGGTCATGTTAATGTACAGTGACTTATATTTAATGTAGGCCCAAAATATTGTTGCAGAATTGCCTAAGTTCAAGGTTATAGAAATGCATAAGCTATGTGAAGCCTCTCAATTTGGAAAATAGGCAAGGAAACCATTGCCTAGACATGTTCAAGAGAGTAAGAGGCCATTGGAATTAATCCACTCTGATGTGTGGACTACTAAAGCTGCATCTATTGGAGGCTATCATTATTTTGTCACTTTTATTGATGACTATAGCAAAAAAGTTTGGGTTTATTTTATGAAAAAGAAAAGTGAAGTGCTTGGGCATTTCAAAGCTTTTCAAGCTATGGTTGAAAAAGAAACAGGCTTGCAAATAAAATGCCTAAGGTCAGATGGAGGGGGAGAGTACCTCTCAAATGAGTTTGCAAGGTTCCCGTAGGAGCATGGCATAAAGCAGCAATATTCATGCAGTCATACCCCACAACAAAATGGACTTGCAGAAAGGAAAAACAGGCATATTGGAGAGGTATCTCGTGCCATGCTCAACGAAAAAGACCTACCAGATTTTTATTGGGCTGAAGCAGTTGCTACAGCAGTCTACATAATGAACAGGACTCCCACTGCAGCAATACATGGCATGACGCCAGAGGAGAGGTATACTGGTAGGAAACCAGATATTTATCATTTGAAAGTTTTTGGTTGCATTGCCTATGTTCATGTGCTAGATGAGTTGAGATCCAAGTTGGATCCAAAAGCTGAGAAGTGCATCTTTATTGGATATTCTCTACAACAGAAAGGGTATAGATGCTATAATCCTTCTACTCGTAAGTTTACAGTGAGCAAAGATGTTGTTTTTGATGAGATGAGTAGCTGATATAAAATAGTAAATGTGATTGATGATGTAGATGCACAAAATGGTAATGCTGCACAGAATTCACAGCAGCAATCACAAAATATTAGTGGACCTGTAGTGTCCTCTAGCATTGGTTCACATACTTTGCCATGGATAGGCAGATTGAGATCAGAAGAATCTCCTCAAAGCAATGCAGATAGTGGTATGCAAGTATCATGAAAAGGAAAAGAGAAAGTAGATCAGCCCATGGTTGATGTGAATGTAGGTCATTCTTATGTGGATGGTGAATCCAGTGGCTCAGAACAGAGCCTTGATGATGAGTTGGGTATTCCTTCTGTTGTTACACCTAGAGTAAGGAAGATAAGGGATGTTTTGAGAGCACCTGGTAGTGAGCCTATTTTGCGCAGGTCCACCAGAGTCAAGTATCTTGTGGATAGGCTGAAGCAAAGTACAAAAGCTCTCAAATGAGGATTCATCACCACTGGTGGCAATTTGATTTACTTGTGCAACACACGGCCGGACATCAGCTTTGTGACCGGTGTACTAAGCAGGTTTTCCAATAAGCCTCGAGAGGAGCCCAGAAGAACCATTGGAGGGCAGGGATGCTGGTGCTGAAATACATCAAAGGCACACTTGATTATGGCATCACCTATACCAAGGGCAACATCTTGACTGGATTCTATGACTCGGATTGGGCAGGAGACGTGGACAGTTGGAGATCAGTGACAGGTTTGTTTCTCACTTGGATCTGGAGCTGTGTCATGGGTCAGCAAGAAGCAACCCACAGTTGCTCTTTCTTCTACCGAGGCTGAGTACAAATCAGCATGCTTTGCTTCTTGCGAGGCAGTGTGGTTGAGGAGGATTTTGGGGGACATGGGTGCAGTGCAGAACAAGCCTACACAATTATCATGTGACAATCAGAGTTGCATGGCGATTGCAAAGAACCCTATGTTCCATGCTCGCACAAAACACATTGAGATTCAATATCACTTTGTATGCAAGCTCATCATGGATGGAGAGGTCGACTTGGTGTACTGTTTGACTACAAAGAATGCTGCGGACATCTTCACAAAGGCTCTTGGAAGAGACTTGCTGGGAAGGCATCTTCATTGACTTGGCATTGGACCGAAAAAGTAAGTTCACTTGCGGGTGGACATTGAGGGGGGGTGTTAGATATCAATGCTTCACTCTCATGTAACTACGCGGGAACCAGCTAACTCTACTTGTAAGCCCCCCATATAAGGAGAATGCATTTGAGTAGCTCGGTTATCTGGTAGGTCTTTGTTTGGACACTAGGTGGGGGCCATGTGTGGCCTGATGGCTGGACGAAGTTGGCACACTGCCAACTAGGCTACATGCAAGTGCGGGAAGGCATCCCATGACTGACCGCATTGAGGGTAGACGGAGCATTTCTTGGGGCAGCCCACTCTTGGTCCCAGATGATCTCGGATGCTCTATTTTGTGCACCGGTTCTATCGTGTGGTCGGTGGCCTATTTCGAGATCGACCCCTAGTCGACCGTTTTGGGCAAACTGGGTCGGTCACCCAATTGAGCCCAACCGACTACGACTGGTGGCTATATAAGAGCAAGCCCGTGAAGCCCATTTCATCATTGGCTACAGCAACCCTGATTCCTTAGCATCTAGCCTCCGTCCTCTACTATTTCCAGCTCGCCATCGAAGCTTCTTTCATAGAAGCGCACGGTTGGGAGGCAGCGCCATCTATTGTATCAGTTCTATAGTAATCAAATTTTTGATTCTCCATACTATTTGTTTTCTCTCTTGCATACGAGATCCTGTTATCTGTTGAGCACAGACATATTGTTTTCTTACAAAAACACCTTGCATCATTCATGGTCCTTCTAGAACATTGATTGCCTCAAGTTTCTTCATGAAAATGATTTAACATCACAACAAAATCTTAGATCGGAGAAGAAGTGATGGGATTTGAATGAAAAGCACCCAAGATAGAGCAAGAAGAAGTTAGATTGTATCTCGTTCAAAAATCTTGAAAGTTTTGAAAGAATGAGAGTGAAACGGGAGAAAAATGTAAGTGAAGAAGGGAAATGATGAGATTTGGGCATGCGATTCTATCCCATGATAGGGAGAATAGAGAGAGATTTGGGCGTGAGATTTGGTCCCATGATAGGGAGAACAGAGAGAGAAACTTCCTGCTCAAAAGAAAGGAATAGATTTGAAAATAGGGTTGGAGCAAGAGAAATTCAAAATGGAGTGCAGAGATGAGGGAGAGGGAAGAGGAATGAGAGAGAATGAGAGGAGTGTGGTAGTTGGATGGAAGGATTTGGTTTTAGGACAAATGGTGCAAGTTTGGTTGAGAAACTAGGTTTTTTAGTTGGTTACCATTCAAAAATGTGATTAGAGAGTGGAGGCAAGTGGGAGGCCTACATCATATTTTGGGCCTTTGAATAAAGAAATAAGAAAGTCAGGCCATTTCCAATTTTCTATTATCCTCCACTATCCAATATTTGACATAGTTTTATTACATTATCCTTCCATGTCATTGTTGAGATATTGAGCTCCACTTGTGATATGCCAGGCTGACCATTGTGCTACACCACCCATGAATAATAGCTGGATGACAGCTATCTTTATGCACTCTAGTTAGTGGCTCAGTTAGTATGCCACCTTAGCTAGCTGAGTTTAGTTTGAGACCCACATATAGGGTTCACCTATTCTTTTGTACTTAGAGTTCTTTTGGCTTTCACAACTAAGAAGAGGAAAACTATTTTCAGCCTCCACCTTTGTGTATATTCCCCCATTGTGTATGTGAGAAAGCTGCAAGTGAGACTCCTTCCTTATCTCCCACTCTCTTCACATGGTATCAGAGCTCGGTTCGTGGTAAGGAGCTCAAGAAAGCAAACCAAGTTCGCGGTGTCCTAGTAAGAGGATCAGTGTTGCTTTCCTTTTTTTTCGAGTTTGGGAGCAAATCTCTGCAGGTAGCACAACCAAAAAGTGCAAGAGTGCACTGTCTCAGATTGGGACGCCCTTCGTGGTGTGCCGAGAGGGTAGTATATACTACGGGAAGGGGCAAAGCCCTCGGTGAAATTATTTTTTTGATTCAAGGCCATTGCGGGGCCTCGTTTTGGTGGTGGAAGTTTTCCGCAGGCACTCAGGAAAGTGCCTTGTTTTTGTTGTGTGACCACTATTCTATAGGTCAGTGAAAAGTTATCGCAGAAATTACATCGTATGCCTGTGCATAGAGATATTGGGAGTGACAGAATCATTCTATTGCCTGTTGATGCATAATTGTCACTAGGAAGTGACTGTGTGGTCAAATACCACTCTCGTCAATTTTGCAGATTTGCCCTTGTGAGGCAAAAGTTGTGTTTTTTTGCAGTGATAGAATATTTTGTAGTGTTCTGTAATGGCGTCTGATGCTCTTTCACAGATTGTCACTGAAAAGCTTGACAAGAACAACTTCTAGGCATGGAAGTTTAGAATGACGAATTTCCTTAAGGGAAAAGGCTATTGGGAATTCATTACTAGAACTGAACAAGAACTAGTTATTCCTAATGTTCCCAATCAACAAGAGTTGCAGGCATTTAAAGGATGGCATGAGAGAGCCAAAAAAGTTATGTACCAGCTGTCTATCAGTATTTCAGATTCTATGATTGTGCATATTCAGGATGCAAGCATGCCGAAGGAGGCATGGGATACTTTGACAAAAATTATAGCACAAATATGCAAGCTCAAAAAATGCAGCTCAAGCAGGAGTTGCATAATGTGCAGAGAGAAAATATGAGCATCAATGACTACCACATGAAGGTGAAGAAGATTGCAGATGCACTTGCTTCTATTGGGTCGCCAGTGGAAGATGATGATTTAGTTTTTGTGACCTTGAATGGTCTAGGAAAGGATTATGCACAATTTCGGACATCTATTGCCGTTTGTGAGAATTTTCCTGATTTTGAGGAGTTGATTGCTCTTCTAATTTCTGAAGAGCAGAGAAATGGTGGTGCATCTTCTTCAGGAGGAACTTCAAAAGAAGCTGTCTTCTACTCAAATGCTAGAAGAGGTAGAGGCAAAGGTAGAGCAGGCCGATTTGGAGGCCGTCGCAAAAATCAGAATATGCAGCAAATTCAAGAAACCAGTCCTATGGAGGAGGACGTGGTAACTTTAGAGGCAGGGGGAGCCAAAGAGGTCATGGTGGATGGCAGAGAGGCCAAAATGCAAACAACAATGTTGAATGCTACGACTATGGTAAAATGGGTCATATGGTTAAAGACTGCTATAAAAAGCAGAATGACATCATGATTGGAAAATTGCAGCTAGGCAATTATGCATCCTCTAGTAGACAGGGTGATGACAGAAATGAGCATCTATTTATGGTACAACAGGATGGCAGGAGGAGCAGGCGTGGATGAAGGAGGGAGGGAGGGGGAGGAGGAGGAAGGGGGAGGAGGGAGTGAGGAGGGGGAGGGGGGAGGGGGAGGAGGGAGGGAGGGAGGGGGAGGAGGAGGGAGGGGGAGGGGAGTGAAGGAGGGGGAGGAGGAGGGAGGGGGAGGAGGGAGGGGGACGGAGGAGGGGGAGGGAAGGAGGGAGGAGAGAGGAGGGAGGGAATTCAAAATTCGAATTTTGAATTTTGAAGTTTTTGGTTTCCACCTAGGAGTAAGAGTTGTGTAAGAGGTGTAAGACGTGGGGTCACTTTTGGGCTTAATCCACCTAGGTGAGGGGGGTTAGGACTTTTTGGGACCTACCTTGGCCCTTTCATTAGGACTAATCCATTTCTTAATCCATTCCTTATGAGGCCGTTTCGAGACCCCAATTCTCTCCTAATAGGGGAGAATTGGGGTCTCCAAAGGGCCCCCAATTAGTGTTTCCTAATTTCAAGGGATTAGTGAGGTATTTGAGGTGTATCAATGGGAGTGCTCCTTTTTGTGGGGCAATGCCATGTTGAGGTGGAGGGTGGGTAGACCTGTAAACAACTACTATTGGCTACTCCTCTTACACTGGGTACCACTCAAACCACCCCCCCTCAACCCATGCTTGACCATTCTCCCATATGCACCTCCCCCAAACAAACCTACAAGTCATTCAAGAGGCGGTGGGCGCTTCTGGGCAAAATTTCCCCCCCTCTCAGCTTGTTATAGGCTTGCCTCCTCCTCTTCTCTGGTCCAGCTTCATTCTCCCTCTATTTTTCAAATGTGGGAATGCATTTGGCATCTTCTCTGCCCCCTCCTGCTTTTGGTCCACTGTGTTTCTCCCTCTCCAGCACCTCCTGTAGCAGCTACTCATTCTCTCTCCACTCTTAGCTACAGCACCTCCTACAGCAACAGCTGCTCATCCCCCTCTATGCCGCATCATGAAGTTCAAGCTTAGGAAGAAAGGATTGCTTGCAAAGGTGCAACACATCTACATGGGGAAGGACATGGGCCTTCCTCCGTCAAGCAATCAATCGACAATACCATTGCATTGTAAGTCTACATTTTGTCTAAGATTTTGAAGTGTAATGAGTCAACTTGAAATTGTATTTTGAAATAGAACCAGTGTAATGAGTCAGTTTGAAATTGTATTTTGAAATAGCACTTGTGCATAGCAGATGTATTTCCTTCAGACTTTGAGGAGTGGGAACCAGTCAAGTGCTTCTTAGGTAAGTTTACTACCATTCATGAGGATTTAGGAAGGCAAATGCATGCTAGAGAGAAGTCCTCTGCTTTGAAACAGAGAAATATATATTGGTATAATGCCAAGTACATTACTCCAAGGACGGCATCAGGCTATGGCCATCTTCAATCCATTGCAACACCATAACTTGAAGACATGGATTGCAGCATGGTGGACACAAGAACAATGCAATCATACAAGGAAAAGATTGCAAAGGATGTGGGCATGGCCATGAAGTTTACATTTGGCTCTAAATGGGTAAGGTTGTCTTGGTTTATGCCTCTGCACTTCTTGTTTTCATAATATCCAGATGCATAGAACAAAAACCATGCGGTCATGCAAGTGCCTACATGAGAATGCCCTTGAGGAATTGCTTGGGGTGAATTGGGAAAGCAGGTCAGCTGAACAAAAGGGTGATCTGTTTCAATGCCATGTATGTAAGGACAATGTGGTTGTCAAGTACCACATCTCCCGCCAAATGTTATATTTTGCTTTCCAATATAGGCGCTAGAAGAAAATAGGTGACAATTGGCTCCCCCTTGACTCTAACGATGATGATAATACATGGGTAAGTTTATGTATTGGTTCTCATTTAGGAGATGTTAAGAATGTGACTGTCACGTCACAGTGGACTCTCAGGGATGTGCGGGAACATCTATTGGTCATGGAGGATGGCATGTCTGAGTCCTTTCACTTTACCTTAAATGGTGAAAAGGTAGGAAAGCGTGTAGATGTGCATAGTGCCACTTTTATCCCTCCTGTAATATTGAAGATTGTCTAGAAAATGTGGGGTGGAACAATTGTGGATTTTGACATTTTCCAATTAATACTGGTGCAATTAATTTTGATGTTTTGAATGGTTTTGTTTCATGTCAATGTCAAGTTTTTCCCAAAAATTTTATAATTCTTTATATTTTTTATATTTAGAACATTTGGGTATATATAGGTTATAAAGTTACTTAAGTTTCAAAATTTCACTATCATAGCCATAGTTCTCCTAGCTACCAAACTACCATGGATTCTACTAGGTCTGCCTTCCACGATTTCATCTCCCGTACTCCATTAATTGATAGAGAGGAGGAGTTATTTCCAGTCTTTGATAAGAGCATAGATGTCCTAGGCACCTACTTGGGAGCCCGAGATGATTTTGAAGACCTCATCAAGTACATGCAAGACTACATCGCGAGTTTTGCATATCAACTTGATGAGTCTACAAAAAGATGGGTCCCAATTGATTATTTGAAGTACTTGTTTAATCAAGAACCCAAGTTCGTGAAGCATTTAGATCGCTTTCGAGCCTAGCTCACACCCCTAGGGTTTAGGGAGGTGGACACTGAGGACCTCCTAGCATGTGGAGTCATTGGAAACACAGGAAATAGGTTCCTATCCTAGGAAATGACCTTTATTTTCCTTCTCCAAGAGGGACAAATGGAAGAGGAGGCTCAAGCCCTGCTGACCCTGCCCCTGCCCTTTCCGATCCTCTTATTTCTGTAGATGAAGCCCAACATCTACAATGAAGAGCCCATAGATGAAGAAGCTGAGGAGCGGGAATATGCATTGGCCCTGGAAGTGCCCTCCTAAACCCCATTCTACTTCTCAAATTCCATCCACCTTGGGCACCACCTCTGTTGACCCCGCAACAATGATATGGTTTCTTGCTCCCCTTCTTGTCGATGGAGAACAATACCTCTTTCTCCATGACATAGAGGTTATGTTTGGTCTCCAGGAGGATGAAGCACTTGGTATCCTGTGTGGATACGAGGTGGACACGACTATGCAAGAACCTAAGTTTTTGGGAGCGGATGATTCAATAGAAGAGGTTCTTGCTTTAACATTGGCCCAAATCAAAGATGCAGAGACATCAATCTACTTTGACCTACCATATGTTCCAGAAGAAGCCTCCACATCTCACTCCAGACAGCAGGAGGCCTCTGGATCCATCCTCATTGACAAAGAGGAAGGGATTGAGCATGTTGACTCCATAGTGGTAAGAAACTATGAGATTTGAATTTCTTCTCTCTTGGTATACTTTTGCTTTAATGGAATTCTAATGTAATGTTGGACTGTTGCAGGAGCCATTTGAGGTCGACCTATTCTCATCTCGAGAACGCCTTGCTCATAGTAGCTTCGGCTGAGATCACTCACTGGCACATTACCTTGGCCAAGCAAAAGGGCACTTTGTGGTTATCCACAAAAAGTTTTCTCCACATGGAACTGATGACCTCCTAAAGTGCAAGGCCTTGTCAAGAGTGATTGGTCATGCTGACATCAATCGCAATGCTGACAAGGTCGTTTTGGTGAACTGCATGGCTGCCCTCAATGCCTTTGGAACCAATTTTCAAGGTATGGCATTGACGGCAGCAGCCATGTCGCTGGCCACCAATGACAATAGCAATGACTCTCTATCGACTAGGTTTAAAGCTAGGAGTGTATTTGGGAATTCAAAGCCCAATGTTCTTAGTGTTTTAGAGAAGAGAGAAAGGCTCTGAAGCCTTATTGTATAGAAATTTTATTTTATATGAATACAGCTATACTTTTTATACAGTGCCCCATTTTGTGTTCTTTTACAAAATTTATTTTATACTATAATTGTATTTTGTAACTTTAATTGTTGTTGGCATTAATATTTTCATTCACTATTCTGTTCAAAAGCATGCAATCATATAAATATTTGCGCTATAATGGTCATTTCTGAGCAATCCAGTAAGAATCTCACCGCGCGACAGAAGGCAAATGTGTTCGGCATCACATGGGGAGCCCAAAAAAGGTAGAACCTGCTATGGCGTGTATGGGGCCTGTTTGTCGGCATCGCACAGCGAGCCCAAAAAAGGCAGAACGTGCTATGGCACGTATGGGGTCTGTTTGACTTGGTCAAACAGACCCCATACGTGCCATAGCAGGTTTTGCTCTTTTTGGGCTCCACGCGCGATGCTGAACACATTTGCCTTCTACTGCACAGTGAAAAAACATCATTTGACCACTCAAATTCGCACTGAACTTGCATAAACTGAGGGAAAGCATCACGTAACATGCATAATAACATGGGAACAGTAATAGATAAAAATATCTTTTATTCATTGGTCTCAAAGGGTAGAGATTTACAAAATGATTCAGGTTATACTAAATGAACCTAAACAACATCTAGGGTCTAAGGGAGGGATCGGAGCGGATGCGCTTGGTGAGTGCAAGGTCCTTGTCCATCACTGTTTCTCTTTTGGCATGGATAGCACATAAGTTTGCGTCTTCAAACAGACCTTTCGTCATCTACTCTGTTGCCTCCTGAATTGCTCCCATAGCGCTTGAAGTGAAACGCACATCACTCTTGTAATGCTGTGCTATTTCGCGTACAACACACTGGAAGGGTGCAAGGGGAATGAGATTGTCCACAGTGGTTTGGAACTTGTAGATCTCCTAAAGTGCCTTCACTCCTGATTTTTTGCACCTCTTAATCTTTGGGGGACCGTGCACTGGCCTTTGGACATGGCTCCATGGCCGTTTGTTCGCTTTGAACTTCTTTCACCTCTCCTCCCTTGCAACCACCTCTTCAGACTCTTCCTGTGTCTGTTGGGTCATTCGAGGTGGCCTCTAGGGGTCTGCTTTGTCCTTGGTCTCTTTTGCTTTTCACGAGGCTGTGAGACAGCAGGCTGAGGCTCGTACTAGAAGCTCCTCATATTTGATCATCTCGAGGCACAGAGGGTTGATGGTGCTCTTCCGTGTGGTCTGCTTGGTTGGAGGATTGGGGCCAAGGTTCATTATATCTATGAGCCCGCCAAATACTTCCTCTTGTTGTGGCCCCTGTAATCTCTCCATCTCCTCTCTTTGCCTTTCTTGCTCCCCTTGTTGGTCTAGATGCTCCACGCCAGGACCCCATGGAGGAGGGAGGGGCAGTTGATCAGGATTGAGTGGACTATTTTGCCCCTCTCGGGAGACCTCTCTTCTTCCACGATTAGTTGTGTGGAAGGACCGAGAGGACCCCTCATCGTGCTTGGATCCTTCATCGTGCTGGGATTCCTCATGGTGCTAAGATCCCTGGGATCCCCCATGAGAGTCGGATGATGGGGACTCGTGTTGCTTGGACTCCTGATGAGGAGAACCGCCTTCAGATCCTTGACTCTACATTGCAACCAAAGCGCAACCCCTTGGCTCCCTGTTGAGGACTTCCAAGCAGCACATCTCCTTGTCTTCTTGACATGTTGAACTGCTTTTGTGAGACTTGAGACATCTACCTTATCGCGCTTGAGAGTCTTGGCCTCTAGACATCTATAAAACTAATCGAACATTTCGTGTAGTGCATTGCTTTGCGCGATACCACCCCCATGCCTTGTATTCTTGAAGTATGCTACCTTTGCTCTGTAGTGTGTTTTCTCCATTCCTTGAGTATTCCAAATGGACAGAGGGCCCCATTGCTCCACAAACCATGGTGCATGTGCGTAAAGAATATGCTGTAAAGAAAAAAATTGTATTAGAAACATAAACTGACTCAAGTTTAAAGCAAAAAATTCCAACCTAAGGAGGATTACCATGTAATGTGTAATATGTGACTCCCCCCATGCTTCTACCATCAATGATATGAATTCTCCCAATGCTGTCCTGAATCTCTCATAATAAAGCTCATCTGTTTGACCTTGTCTAAGCAACTTTATAAATGCATCAAGCTTTGTCCACAGTTTTGCTCTCAAAGTAGCAATTCGCGGATGTGAAGCTTGATTTGTGGTGCACTCACACAAATCTTTCCAGTACTCCCAACCTAGGGTGCTTTGAGCCAATGTATGTTTTTCTTTATCAGCATTGTGGTTGGACAAGAACCTCCTTGCCTTTCCTCCACCCATGGACACTTTAGCAAGAAGATTTTGTGTCTTTCCTGATTGTTTCTTGTCCTGCTTAAGCTTCACATTGCCTCCGTGAAGTCCCATTAGTGAGAGTAGTTCTCCAGCTTTTGCAATGCATTGTGCAGATACTTGCTGTGGCCTCAAATTCCAAGCATAAACTAGATGGAGATAGAGTAACTTATCAAGTATACGTAGTTCAGCATGCAAAGTACACACGTGTACCCACTCCAATGGAATTGGTAGAATGGGGTACCACTTAGGATCCTTTTTGTGACGATCAGGGGCAGCACTTTGGTTGCAAGAAAGGATGCCATTTTCCCACGGTAGGGTTCCCTTTTGCATCTTTTGAGAGTGGGCGCAATACAAGCATGTCCATTTTGCATCTGCACCTATATCACAACCATACAAGCACTTGAGGGTCTTCAAATCACCAGCTAGATGCCATTCAACTTTGAAACGTTCCATGCCCATTGACAATTAATGTTTGCCCTACCTCTTGTCTTCGAATAATCGACGGGATGCCGGTTCTCTCCAAAACCCACTTCAATGTCTTGTGGCACTCCTTTGGGGTCTCAAAGGCTGCAAGCCACCATATGTCCTTCTTAGATTGGACTGAGAAACCCTGCTCAACTTCCTCATCCCCTTGAGCAAAATGCAAGGCGTTGTTCATAATACAAATGCTCACCCTCTCTAGCTTGTGCTCTTTTACCAATTGAGCTTCATCCATTTTTATAACAAATACTAGCTTGCCATCTGTACAATGAAAGAGAAATTCAGTAAGGATATAGAAATCAAAAGAAATAAAGTTGAATGTAAAGAGGGAATTTCTCTTACCTTCTT
Organism: Dipteris shenzhenensis; assembly: GCF_047967505.1. Classification (NCBI taxonomy): domain Eukaryota; kingdom Viridiplantae; phylum Streptophyta; class Polypodiopsida; order Gleicheniales; family Dipteridaceae; genus Dipteris; species Dipteris shenzhenensis. Next base: position 40,065,190 of record NC_141610.1, read on the forward strand.
GTCTCATCCCATAGAATTTGACCATGGCTCTCTGCAAATTCTCTACATCCACGTAAACATTATTGAAAGCATTCATCTCAAACATTTAAGCTTTTCTCTAGCATATTGGTTTGTTTCTTGACGTGCAAGCCTTACAAGCCACGGTGTTGGCAATGGCATTGTAGATATCTTATACTTTTCCTCCATAGCAGACTTGAAAATTTTAAAAATAGAGTTGTAAGCTTCATGACTTACACCAGTAGCATCACAAGCTCCAAGCACCTCCTTTGCTTGGACGAGGCCATTGAAATCCTTCATTACCTCTCTAGCAACTTGTTTACGTAGCCCTTTTTCTTTAGGGTCCTTCAACACTTCCATGACATCACTTGGCTTTATTAAACTTCTTAGAACATATGAAGGATCACTATCATCCATTTCCATTGTTCCCATCACATCCTCTGTGAAATTCCTAAAGTAGAGTACAAATGAGTCTTAGTGGAAAGAATGCAATATTTGGGGTAAGCAATTTCATTGAAAATTTGGGGAACTAACCTTGCAGCCCGTATTCTCCTCTTTCGGGCACCACTATTGGTTGACAATGCATCCATAGACTACAATTGTCTTTTCCTCTCCTTCAGTCCCAAAGGTGTTCCCTTCAACTTTTGTACTCGTTTTATCGACTTCTCTCATTTCTTCTCCATAGCACGTTGAACTTGGCCATAGATAGACCTTTCCAAATCTTGTTTTTGCTTTCAGCAAGCTTCTGGATTGATTCTTCCAATTCATGTCGCTCCAAGTCCAGTGCACGTGCTTTGTCACTGAGTTCTTTGTTTTGCAATTGGAGATCCTGCATACTATTATGCATTGCCACAATAGTAATATTTTCCAAATGTGCAAGTTCTTCTGCTTGGGCTCTCTGCACCTCGCTTGCTTGCATAGCCAATGTCTGAGAATGGTTCAATTGATTGCAATAACCAAGCAATCCAGCATGTCCCTTGCCAACAAACCGAACAACATCATGCACTGTATGAAAAGGACTCTTTTGGGTGGCAGGGTCTAAATGATACAAGTTTCCATCCACCCAAAGGTCAAGATGCTTCTTCCCTTGCAATCGAAGACTGTGGAGCATACTTTGAGGAGCTCCACTATATCCCAAAGAACGTGTGCTAGCATATTCTGCCTCCAGTTGTAGGTTCACATGGTACTTGTTGGATATGTTCTCGAATGGTGCCATGAGTACTTAAAGAGAGGTATCAGTGATGTAGGCTAAAATGTAGGGGAGAGATGGCAAAGATGGAGCAGTGAGAGGGAGAGAGTAGCAAGGAAGAGGGAGGAGGAGAAGGAGATGAGGGCAAGAGGAAGAGGAGGAGAAGAGTAGGGCAACAGGTGTAGAAGGGAGGGAAGGAGCTGTTGTAGAAGGGAGGAGGAGGGGAGAGATGCTACAAGAGGGAGGAGGAGGGGAGAGATTTTGCAGGAGGGAGGAGCAGAGGAGAGGGATCCTGGGTGGCTGGAAAAGGAGGGGAGAGGAAGGAGGGAGGAGGAGCCAGAAGGAGGAGGAGTAGGTGTGGAGGAGGAAGGAGGGAGGAGGGAGGAGCAGGAGGGAGGGGGAGGAGGGAGGGGGAGGGCAGGATGAGCAGGCATGGGGGAGAGAGGGAGGGGGAGAGCAGAAGGAGCAGGCGTGGAGGAGGGAGGGAGGGAGGGGGAGGAGGAGGAAGGGGGAGGAGGGAGTGAGGAGGGGGAGGGGAGGAGTGGGGAGGGGAAGGAGGGAGGGAGGGAGGGGGAAAAGGGAGTGAGGGAGGGGGAGGGAGGCGTGGGAGGGAGGGAGGGAGGAGAGAGAAGGAGGGAGGGAATTCAAAATTTGATTTTTCGAATTTTGAATTTTTTGGTTCCCACATAGGAGTAAGAGTTGTGTACGAGGTGGGGTCACTTGTGGGCTTAACCCACCTAGGTGAGGGGGGTTAGGACTTTTTGGGACCTACCTTGGCCCTTTCATTATGACTAATCCATTTCTTAATCCATTCCTTATGAGGCCCTTTTGAGACCCCAATTCTCCCCTAATGGATAACACATAAACCATCAAGGACTCTAACATATGCTTTGCCACTATGACCCTGCCAGCAAGAGATAGAATTCTGCCATTCCATCTATCAAGCTTACCTTTTATTTTGTCGAATTCCCACTCAAGTTGGCGAAAGATTGGCCGAATGACCTATACTTCCATAAACATGTTTCTTATCTTGAAGGACATGCATTAAAGATTAATCTCCATTATTGATCTTCATAAATTTATGGAGATGAAGCCTTTTGAAGATTCAAAGTTCTAAAAGTGATGGTTCCTAAAAAGTTGATGTATCACCTCCCAAGAAGGAGAAATGCACAGCAATCAAGGATCTGCCTGAAATTTGGCTTTTGGCCTAACGGCAAGTGGAGATGATTGCTCATGGAATCCTGTGGTATCATTCTATTTTCTCACATGTGCTTTGGATTAGGTGGTTATTGTGAGAGTAGGCTCATATATCTGATAGAGTGTTATCCCTTAGGTTCTTTGAAGTGCTAGAATCAGCAATTCTCTTGCCATACTGGCAACATTCTTTGCCACTCTTCTATGCTTTGTTTTATCCCTTCCAAATTCTTTAGGCATAGCCACTGGTGCATGTATGCATTTGTTCCAATGATGAGCTAGGTGACTAGAAGAGGATGCAGGCTCCTTCCACTTCTCACATACCTTCTCATCAAACTCTCTTTATCGCATAAAAAAGGAATCCACTTAAAAGGGATCGACCCTTTATTTGTTGCCTTGACTTCCAACCTATCAAACCCTACCATGATAGAAAAATGATCAGAGGAATAACAGTCCAGAAGTACTTTACTATGAAGGGAAGGACTCAGCCACCATCCATCTTGGTTGAAGTATTTTCTATCGAGGCGAGTTACACGCCAAGTACCATCTCCATGTTTATTTTGCCAGGTGAAAACATGCAGGTTCTTTAGCATCTCAAAACTAGTCCAGTCCACTAGTCTACATACGGATTCAAAATACTGCCAGGCTCCTCTTTTAGTTAGAGGCATCTTCAAACTCTCATGCGAATGATCCTTCATAGAGTAGACATTTTTCTAGTCCCTTAAGAGAATAGCATTCTTGTCAGCCAACCACAACCTTCATCTTAATCGGTCCCATAAACTAGCTCTTTGAGTTGATGTATTCAGTGCATAGACATCAACAACAGAGAAGGTAAGCTCTTGCATACACACATCAATCAAAATGTACTCCCTATTGTCATATTATTTCTCTATTGTCACAACCTTAACCTGGCCTAGGCCCAAATTTTAGCTCCTGCAAAGCCAAGCAACATGGTCTGTACTTACACACCATATTCCTTATGACTTCTTGTTTCCAAAAAGTGCATGTACCCCTGACATTCCAAGACATGAAGACCAACTTCGGCCTTCTATTCTGCCCATCATTTTCCATCATCATGTATTTATTGATCCATCCCTTTCGCCAACGGGGCGTACAAATTGATGAAGGAGCCCTTCCTCTCTCGATTCTTGACATCATGCAACAACCTAGGTTTCTTTCATGTTGGTTCAAGCCGATGCCCTGCATGCTTTCTGTTTCTCTCGTCCTTCTTCTTTTGCACACCCTCCTTACTTTTGGACACACCTTCACCTTTCTGACCTTCGGTTCCATCAGAAGCTTTTGTTTGTTGGTGCACACTCAAGGATGGGGGTTTGTGAAGAAAATATGGTGGGAAATCCTTCACCCAAGGGAGAGGAAGCAAGGCTCCCTCAGATTCTTTTTGTTTTCCCTTTCCTCTTATGATCATCTGTCAGCTTGCTTGAGGTGCTCGACTCGGTCACACTAGCCTACTACGATAGCCATAGTAGACAAACTTTTGGGGGAGACCTCTTTGGTTGGATTGGAGGCAAATAGAGGACCTTCTCGAGTACTGAAGCAACCGAGATGAGCTTAGGAGCCAACAACTCACTAAGACCTGGAAAATTTACCCACACTGGGCACTCATGTTGCAAAACCTCTTCGAGGGTGAATGTTGCACTCCACGAAATCACTTAAACTAGGTTTCCCTTGTATCCGTCCGAGCTTGAAACAAGCCACTCCCTTGTAGATGTTGCATGTATTTTACTTAGTTTTATTCACTCATCTGTCCATGTCACCAGCCCAAGGGCTCTCTTATAAGGCCCTTTTTTAGTCCAAATTTTTTGTAATGATATTATCGTTAAAAAAGCATCGAAAGCAGCCTGTATAAAACTCAATAACAGTCGATATGAGCGTCGATATAAACGTTTCTATTAGCATCAAAAGTCTAGATATTAATAGAAAATTTGACTTAAATAACAACGTTATTTTTTACGGTTCCTTTTGACATTAATATAGATGTCGTTTTTGACGTATCTCAGAGTTTCAAAAAAAAAGTATTGTATTTTCTATCAAAAAAAGCATTGAAAATGAGCTGAACTATTGTAGTGCACCCCTCTTTACTTATAAACTAACAATTTTTTTTCTAAAGTTGAACTAGAAAATCACAACTTATTGTAATCCTATAAGACTCCTCCTTTTGAGTGCATGTGGTACACTAACATTCTATGAGGTGAACACCCCCAATGATGGGCTAGTATTTGTAACTACATATTGGGGAAAGTTTTCCCAATGACATACACTTCCATAGCTATGCTCTTGAAAGATTCACTTAGTGACCTACACTTTGCTTGCATCTTATTTTTTTACCCTCAATCCAAGTCTGGCACTCTGCAACATGAGAATACAGATTCATCAAATAATTCACTAGAAATTTTTGCCAATAATGGCAAGACCATGAAATCTCAAAAGTCAATTGGATGAGAGGGTTGAAATTCTCCTTCCCAATTGCAAACCTTTATATGAATGGTAGCGACTTGCAATGTAATATAAAGAAGGGCTTCTTATTATATTTCTTGATGACATTCATAAACAAAGCCGTTGAGTGATTTGATCATATTCAAAGAATAATTTCATGACATGGAATGCATTGCAAGAAGCCTCCTTGAGAAGGTTTCAACATGAGTTGAATAAGGAAGATACATGCTAAAGCTCAATAGAACCAAGTAGAAATGTAGAGAACTTGTGCATTGAGTAGCCCTACTAACACTGTATAGAGTTGAGAAACATGAATATCATGAATCTAACAAGGATGTACAATGATTTGATACACAAGTCAATTGCAATTGAGAAGGGAGTCATCATTGAGCCTAAAACCAAGAAAACATGAGTCTTCATGGACAATGAAGACAAAAAATAAGAAGAAGAGCTGGGTGTCAAAAAGAAGTAATAAAGGAGTCAATCAATAAAGAAAGGGAGGAAATGAAAATATTCTCAAAGAGATGGTAATAAGTGGATCTCCAAAAAAAGTAAACATGGTGCAAGCAAATTGGAAGTGACATACCAAAATTGAATGTTGGTCAAGAAGACTATATGCAATTGTTTGGGCCACGTGATTAATAGACAATAGAGGTCCACTGCGTACAGAGGAGGATATAAGGACTTATCGAATAGAAAATTCTAAGTGTGACAACATTGCATATTGGTTCTATGGAAAGTAAGGTTGTTAAGGGCAAAAGCAGCAACAGCAAAGAGGAACTAGGGGGGGAGTCCTTAGATTATTATCATTAATACGTTGTATCTAGTTTATAGTGAGATATGAAAAGACGGAAGTTCTAGGATCAGGCGGAGAACTGAAGAGTCACGGCAACCGTCACGGCAACCGTGAAGGAGTTATGTGTGCCGGTTAGATAAAAGAGAAGAGAGCGATCATTCAGGGGGCTCATTGATGAGGATCGGAGCAAGGATCAGTGCTATGTATCAGAGAGTACGGTGTTGTACTGCTCGGAGAAGTGTAATACAGATATTCTATTGCATCTACCTTATTGTTTTATCATGAATGATTCTGTCGATCACTGTTCTACTCTATGAATTTTCATACGCAGTTCTGAAGTACGATTACGCATGTAAATCTGTCGCAGTAGTGCGTTTCGAGTTAGTCTTCAGAGTAGAGAGGGCTAACACTTTGGCGACCACGGAAGATTTCCATGTTCGTCGCGGTGGATACCCCGGAGAGGTTGGATGCTCCCCATCTGTAATACTCTGATTCCTCGGTGCGTGGACTAGCGCATGAATGACGCTGGGAGTGAGCCAGGGGGAACATCGCGCTCTCCGGCACGGCCTCGGGAGCCTGCAACTCCAGTATCGACACGTACAACCCGCGAGGAACGGCATGACAGATATGTGGCTCAACGTGATCTTCTCTTCGGCTTCTTCACGGATAGTGAGAGTAGTAGCCGCTCTGACACACCTCCGCTGATCCCAGGAGAGGAAGGTCCAGTCGTTTCCGGTGTTCAGGAGGAAGGCGAATCCTCCGGACGCAGTAGCCCGTTCGATTTAACAAGTACTCCTCCGGAAGACGAAGCGTCACCGTTGCGGAATTCCCCACCACCGAGTCCCAGGAGACGGGGGGGTGGTGTGCCTGCAGGAAGCGGAGCCCCAGGTCCGTCACCAGATCCCGGTAGGGGAGGTGGAGGCGGTGGAGGCGGAGGCGGGGGTGGAGTTCCGGCGGTAAGTAGCGCGGCTATTCCACCACTGGTACCCAGGATGACGGTGAAGTACCCCAAGTTTTCGGGACGGGATAAGGAGGATGCGGATGCACATATACTGTCATTTGAGATGGCATGGATGGTGAATACGGCTCCATCAGTGCAGGCGACAGATCTTATGAAGATGGCGACTTTCATCCCGACACTGCAGAAGCAGGCGGCAGTATGGATCGCGCAATATGGAGCTACCCATTTCGCCACGTTTGATCTACTGCGGGATGCTTTTTTGCTCCGGTTTCGGGAGGACAAGACCCGTGTGCATGTCCTGGCCAAACTGGGGAAACTGGAACAGAAGAACCAAGAAGTGGAGGCGTATGCGGCCAGGTTTCGGTCGTTGATCCGCCGCCTCGATGCAGCAACTACCCCGGCAGTCCCCATCCAAAATGCTTACTTCATGGAGGGGCTGAATAAAGGATTGAAAAGGTCCCTGGCATCGTTGGATCTGGAAGCTCTTTCATTGGAAGAAGTCGTCCAAGCAGCGGTGAGGGCGGAACAAGTTCTGTTTACTTCCAAGGGAAGGAAAGGAAAAGTGAAGTATGAGGAGGCTGAGGGAGACTCCGATACCGATAATGAGGAGGAGTCGGATCAGTCGGATGAGGAGGAGGACAAACGTTCCATGAGGCGGAAGGCTGGAAAAGCGGCAGGGAAGTCATTTCCGGAAGGATCTGCTGCCGGAGCCAAAAGCCGGGATAGTGGAATAGGGTCCTCTTCAAAAGTTCGCAAGGATACTTGGTGTAATCGGTGCCGGAATGCAGGACACTTAGCAGAGGAATGCGGTTTGAATGAGCGGTGGTGTGCGATTTGCCAAACAGCGACGCATACCACGGAGATCTGCCGCTATAACGCACGAATAGCCCCGACACCAGCGGTGGCGGCGGTAGTTGCGGCACCAGCCGCAGCACCAGCCGCGGTACCAGCCGCACCGGCGAAAAGACCTTGGCGGCCGAGAACGGCTGGAACAGGTGCAGATGAACCAGTAGGGGAACGGACGTTCCTATGTTTTTATTGCAATCAACCCGGACATCGAAAGGTAGATTGCGAATTATTCAAGCGCCACAAGGCGGAAAAGGAAGCAATCCGGGGATCCGGAGAAGGCAAGTCCACACCAGCAGTGAATGCGGTTCTGATTATTGAATGCGATGATGCCAGTCAGCAACAGGATAGCAAGGAGCCTAGTCCGAAGTCCGAAGAAGTACCGGAAGTACCGGCGGGTGTCCCTGTTGAAGGCAAAGTGGGAGGAAGTGCGAGCGGAGATGTGCTCGTGGTCACACGATCCCAGGAAAAGGTGCGGGAATACAAGGCCCCGCAAGAGAAGGGGAGACCTACGGCGTTGGACTGGCAGGCACAACAAAAGGTGCGGTCGACGGTCGGTGAATGGGTCCAGAAAACCCCAACGGTGTTACCTAGGCCGAGCGCGGACAAGGCAGTCTCGGTGACAGAGAATGGTGCGAGGGTGGCAAGGCGCCTGCAAGGAGAGCAGCCAGAAGCGACTTGTCTACCTACCAGTCAGAAGGACAGCCTGATGACCGGCGAGGAGGGTGTTGAACCATATGATTTATGGCAGGATTTGCGGAAACAGCAAATACACATGACAATGGAGCAATTGTTAGCATTGGTACCCAATTTCCGGAGTTCTCTCATCAAACAATTGACGGAACCAGTCAGGGCGATGGAGTCGGAGATGGAAGCGGTAACAATGGAAGTGTCGTCAGACGGATCTGCAAAGCCTGAAGCGGAAGTACAGCCTCCTGTTTTTGACGAAGCGGTCCCGGTAATTTCCGTAACACTGGAGAACAGCCGTGTGGGAGGGGTGTTGCTGGACGGAGGGTCTGGGGTCAACATCCTGTCCGAACAAATGCTGGTGCCATTGGGTATCACAAAATGGGAATCAGCACCCTTCGCCGTTCGGATGGCAGACCAACGGAGAGTGCAGCCGTTAGGATTGCTCCGTGGATTGAAAATGGAGGTTTGCGGCGTGAAGTTCGAAATCGCTGCGGTGATTCTCCGGATGGAGGATATTAGCGGGTCATACCCGTTATTGCTCGGAAGACCGTGGTTGCGGCAGGCCCGTGCGAAACAAGACTGGCAATCAGACCGCATCACCATTCGGAAAGGAAAAAAGAAGCTGAAGCTCTCGGTACATACCAAACAAGGGCTGAGGACACCATTCCGACCGACGATGGCGGAAGGTATCCATATGATGGACGGAATGGGGGTCGAAGAGGAGGATGACTACTTCAGTAGGAATACGGAGCTGGTAAGCTTGTTCGAGGTCGATGTGGTTGCCGTTTTAAAGCAATATCAGCATCAGATTCCCTCGGCTACGCAGGAGTCATCCAGTTCCACGAAAGAACCAGTCGAAGGGAGTCTACCGGAAGGCACAGGAGACATGCCGGACGAAGCGGGAGTGGCGGAGGCGGAAAGAGTTTTCGAGTAGGAACTCCGTCGCTCGCGGAGGGTCAAAGAAGACGAGCTACTGGATCTTAACCTCGGGACGGAGGAGGAGCCAAAGAACGTCCGTGTCAGTGCGAAGCTCGATAAAGGATTTCGGGGAAAATTGGAGACATTGCTGAAATCCTTCAAAGACGTGTTCGCCTGGGACTACACAGATTTGCTCGGCATCGATCCCAAATTTTATCAGCATAGGATCAATCTGCAGAAGGATGCGATACCGGTTCGGCAACAACGGTATAGAATGAACCCGAACTATGCCCAGAGGGTGAAGGAGGAGCTGGACAGGCTGCTAAAGGTCGGGTTTATCTATCCGGTTGACCGTGCAACGTGGCTTTCGCCAATAGTGATTGTTCCGAAAAAGAATTTGAAGTTGCGGGTCTGTGTTGACTACAGAAAGCTTAACGCGGCGACAATCACGGATCCGTTTCCCTTGCCGTTTAATGATACTATGCTGGATACAGTGGCAGGTCACGAGATGTATTCTTTTCTGGATGGCTTCAGTGGGTATAACCAGGTGCAGATGGCACCAGAAGATCGAGAGAAAACAGCCTTCATCACGGAGTGGGGCGCATTTGTTTTCCTGGTGATGGCATTTGGGCTAAAGAATGCTCCGGCAGAATGCTCCGGCAACATTTCAATGCATGGTCCAAGAAATATTTCATGATTATTTACTAATCTTTATGCAGGTATTTCTGGACGATTTCAGTGTTTTTGGGAGTCGCGAGCAGCACCTTGAGCATCTGAAGAAATGCTTAACCCGGTGTAGGGAGGCACGGTTGTGTCTGAACCCTATGAAATGTGCATTCGCCGTGGGCAGCGGTATGCTGCTGGGTTGCATTATCTCGGCGGAAGGCATTGCGGTAGATCCGGCGAAGGTCGAAGCGATTCGGCAGGCCAAGGTTCCTGGCAACGGTAAGCAGCTCGGGAGATTCCTAGGGCAGGTTAAATGGCACAGCCGAATGCTGCGGTATCTGGCGGATGTGGCGACACCACTATATGACCAACTCAACAAAGTACCGGTAGTCTGGTCTCCTGCTTGTGACTTAGCTTTTCGACGGCTCAAACTGATGTTGGCGACAGCACCGGTGGTTCAGCCGCCAGATTGGACGAAGATGTTTCATGTCTTCGTGGATGCCTCGGACGTGGCTATTGGTAGTGTCCTCATGCAGGAAGCGACAAGCAAGTGGTTCCGACCGGTGTATTATGCAAGTCGCAGGTTGTCAAAAGCCGAACGGAATTACTCTACGACGGAGCGGGAAGCATTGGGGATGATTTATTCCGTAACAAAGTTTCGTCACTACCTGTTGGGGAATCGGTTCACGTTTCATGTGGATCATTCCGCCTTGTTGTATTTGGTACACAAGCCCGAGCTCACTGGAAAGTTGGCCCGGTGGATGCTGCTTTTACAGGAGTTCGACTTCACGGTGGTCCATCGACCAGGAAGTACACATGCCGTAGCGGATTACCTTTCGCGGTTGGAATCTGGCGAAGACCCGATGGGTGTGGAAGATGATTTTCCGGATGCCCAGCTGTTCGAACTGGAGGCGGTGGTACCGGCGGCTCCAAAGACGTGGTACGACGACATGTTTCACTTTGTCGACACGGGCCAGATGCGCGACGGAATGTCGCGAGACCAGCGGAAACGGCTCGCGCTCAAGAGCAGAGACTTCCGGATCATTGCTGACCAATTGTATAAGCAGGGGCTAGATGGTGTGTTGCGACGGTGTGTGTACCCACATGAGCAGGAGGTCATCCTGGAAGAGGCTCACCAAGGAATCAGCGGTGGACACTTCGCAGGAGAAGTAACCGGACGGAAGGTACTCCAAGGAGGTCTGTGGTGGCCAACATTAATGGGGGATGCGCATAGGTTCGTCAAAAGATGCGATGTGTGCCAGAGGTTGGGCCAGCCATCAGGTCGGGACCGGATGCCGCATAATCCCATACTGGCCCTCGAACCGTTCATGAAGTGGGGGCTGGACTTTGTAGGTCCGTTTTCGCCGCCGGCGCGGAGGACAGGTAACCGGTATATCCTGGTGGCGACGGATTACTGTACCAAATGGGTGGAGGCCAGAGCACTGAAGGATAATTCGGCAAAGGCTGTGGCCAGATTCCTTTATGAAGCCATTATGACACGATACGGATGTCCGGTTGAGCTCGTCACGGATCAAGGTGGGCATTTCCTTAATGCGGTGTTACGGGAACTGGTTACCCGGCACCTAATCATTCATAAGAAGTCCACAGTGTATTACCCTCAGGCAAACGGACAGGCGGAGTCCTCGAATAAGGTGTTGCTAGTCATTCTGAAAAAGCTGGTCAATGAAAATCGGACAGATTGGGATGAAAAACTTTACTCCGCATTATGGGCGTTCCGGACTTCCTATAAGGTTGCGACGGGGTTCATGCCATTCAAGTTGGTTTACGGAGTTGAAGCAGTGGTCCCCATGGAATTCCTAGTACCGAGTCTGCGGATTGCAGCGGCAGAGAAATTGGGCTGGGACGAGTCCGTAGACCGGAGGATTGAACAGCTGGATCGGCTGGGTGAGGAGCGGTTCAACAGTGCGTATCTTGCACAGGTAGTCCAGGACAGACGGAAGGTCTGGGTGGACCGTCATTCAAAGAAGAAGACCTTCAAACGGAGAGATGCCGTGATATTGTTTAACACTCGGATGGGTCCGCATCCGGGTAAGCTAAAGTTACGGCGGGGGCGGCGGCACCACCTTTCTATGGACAGCTCCAAATTTTTGTGGATGCCCATGCTCTCAACCCGCAGCAGCTACCTTTACTTCGACCGGCGCAAGCCGCTCCGGCAGTACAAGTACCGGCGCCGGCGGCTCCAGCAGTTCCGACGGCGGCAGCGGCAGCAGCGGCGGCGGCGGACGATGACGGTGGCGACGTCGAGGATGAACCGTAGCGGAGAACCGGTGGGTTTGGATGCGGATCCGGAATCCGATTCACCGGGAGTGCCAAGTGTTAAGGGCAAAAGCAGCAACAGCAAAGAGGAACTAGGGGGGGAGTCCTTAGATTATTATCATTAATACGTTGTATCTAGTTTATAGTGAGATATGAAAAGACGGAAGTTCTAGGATCAGGCGGAGAACTGAAGAGTCACGGCAACCGTCACGGCAACCGTGAAGGAGTTATGTGTGCCGGTTAGATAAAAGAGAAGAGAGCGATCATTCAGGGGGCTCATTGATGAGGATCGGAGCAAGGATCAGTGCTATGTATCAGAGAGTACGGTGTTGTACTGCTCGGAGAAGTGTAATACAGATATTCTATTGCATCTACCTTATTGTTTTATCATGAATGATTCTGTCGATCACTGTTCTACTCTATGAATTTTCATATGCAGTTCTGAAGTACGATTACGCATGTAAATCTGTCGCAGTAGTGCGTTTCGAGTTAGTCTTCAGAGTAGAGAGGGCTAACAAAGGTCACAAGAAGAAAGACACAAATTGTAGGGAGAGCAACTAGATATGCTACAAAGAGCATGCACATGATCGAGATGAGGAGGCATCAACTATGAAATTGGTGTGGGTATTACATTGAAGAGAATGTGGTCACAGGTTGCAATAAGGCCAGAGGGATTAAAAGAGCCAAAAGAGCCTGAGATTCATTGGAAAGAAAATTACAATCAAGCAAAGAACTAAAGCAAGACAAAAAGTAATAATGAAATCAAAGAAGCTCTAGTGGAATAGAACAAAATCAATGTAGCTTGGGGAAAATTATGTGAAGTGGAATGTAACAATTTTAAGAGGTCAACTATAGAAATTTCCCCCCATTGCACTAGAGTTTTCTTCCCAAATCACCAAGCTTACTAGCACAATTAATGGCAACAATTTCGACCATCATAGTTGAATTTACTAAGATAGATTGGGGACAAATAAGTTTTGGAAAATAGTTGACACCAAGGTTAGGAGCCACATGGTCAAGGGAGCCCTCATTGATGGAGCATTCAGAGTCAAAGTCATCAAAGAACTCAAGGTGGGTTTAGAAGGATAGCCAAAGGTGATACAAATTAATGAAGAATTGCTTGAAGAATTTGTCAAATAAGCCTAATATGAACTCTTCCTGTAATACAAAGATGTATTCACATGGGAGGACACTGCCTTATAGGGTAGGACCACCCACATTGATTGAGCATTGAATCCCTTTGACCTTGACCATTTAGGTAGTAGAGGTACCAAATGAGCCCTAACTATGCAAAGTTGGTCGAAACTAAATTTGATCTATTGAGGGCAGAATTCTTTTTGTGATAGACTAAAGCGAATGGTTGTTCCCTATTGCCATAGGTCCCTTGAACAAGCATGGGAAGGTAAGGGTGTGTGTGGGCCAAGAGTAGGCAATGTCAAGATGATGTTACCTTGAAGTGCCATAGTTGTTTACAAGAACATAGGAGAAATATTTAAAAGGTAATCATTGGTATGTATACCCCAATTGAATACATGCAAGGACACTTGTATTGTAGATGGGGAAACTTAGTGATCTAGATTCCCATGATTGGCACAAGCTATTATAGGCTTTAGTATTTCTTGTACCATTCTTATAGTCATAAATCCCATTGGATGGCTTCGTTGTCATGGTTGCAAGTGCAAGGGCATTCAAAGGTTGACTATTATGGAGGGATGATAAAGATAACCTTTGTGGCACGGGTTCGTGGCTAGCTAAATGAGGGTGAACAAGAGGTCATGGGTACTTGAAGAACTAGAGAAGAACTTTCTCCTTTCGTTGCCATCACTTTTTTGGTGGTAGAGCATGGGAAGGGAAAATGTTCAATCTTTTCCATGAAAAATATGTGGGTTGATTGTTGCCTCATATATGTAGATACATGCCTTGCACATTATGCTAGGTCTCATACATGTGTAGGGAAGTGCTACTCATTTCTTCTTGTTCAGATATGTTATAGAAATAGTTGGAAACTTTAATGGCTATAAGAGGAATACGACACATTCATGTTAGTATGTATAGGTTTGAGATACAAGACCTTAGATTTTGAAAAGACGCATAGTGGTGGACTTCATCATGACAATTGTAGGTACCTTAGAGCACATTTGTAGCATAAGAGGAATGCAACACCTTAGTGTCAGTATGTATAGGTTTGAGAGAGAAGATGTTTGATTTAAAAAAAAAGGTTAGTCGCCCGCAGACTTTATCATGACAATTGTAGATACTTTAGAGCACATTTAAGCATGGAGCATTAATAGCTTTTTAGTAGTGAGACAACGTAGGGAATCTTGAACAAAACTTAATGTGGGTTGTTGTTGAATTAACAAAGTATGGAAAATTTCCTTTCATAATTGGAGGAAAACCTCCGATGCTTCAACTCTATGCCTAACATCCTTAATTAGACTCCAACTAGTAACATAGTGCTAACTAGTTATAGTGCTAGCCCTAGCATTGGAAGAGCTCATGGGATGCCCCTTTGACCTCAAGAATGATGTCACCTAGCTCCACTAGCACTACTATAAGAGTGATGAGAGGTGCTCTTACTCTTTCATTTTAATGTAGGTGCTTAGGGTAGTGATAGTTGTATTTTGTGAGTCAATCTATGCATGCTTTGGCCAATTGGCCTATGGTTGAGATTATGTTGGTTCTTAGCACATGCAAGCATGGGTTGGAATTGCCATGTTGGACATGACATTCCCATGTTCACTATCAACTAGGGGATTCGAACTCTAGCACTACATGGAGCACCTCCCCATGGAGGCTTTGCCAAACTAGGTTTAGCATGTCCACAAAGAAGTAGAAGGAATTCAAGGTTGCAAAATAGAAGCACACTAGTGAGAGAATAGTCCATCGTGAAACCCTTCGTCTTTTTTGAAGATTATGAACTTGTTATTAGGAGATCTTTTGGTGCAAACAACATTATGTAGTGGTTGAATGAGGACCAAAAAGGTGCTCACCCTACTACTATTAGCACAACTCCATTTTGCTCTCGAATTTGAGGCTACAAAAAACCTCCCTTGGTTGAGTACTCCCGGAGCGAATCATTCTTTTTGGAGGTGGGAATGTGCTCTTAGCGTGGCCCTATAGATAGTTAGAGGCTAGGATGTGGCGACGTGCGACGAACAAAAGGAAACGATGTGTAAAGAGTACCCCAATTCAAGCGACACGTCACGCGTTTCCAACCATGCCAACAGGCTGGCCGTGCTCTTGCCACCCTCCTTACGATGCTCTATTTCCCCTGTAGTTCTTCTTCTATGTTCAAGCTTAGTACCCATCGCTGCTCCCTCCTCCTCCTCCTCCTCCTCCTCCTTCTGCTACTCCTGCTCCTCTCCTGCAAGCTGCTTTCCCACATAAGTTTTCGTCTACCTCCCAAGTTTTTTATCGTCTCCATGGAGTCACTTGCACCGGCTTCCCTATCCCTCATACTGGCTCAAGACATTGACTGACGGAAGCGATCAACATGGATCCACATCCGGCCCTCCAAGCCTTTTTCTGCTGCTTGCTTCTCTTCCCCTACTCACTTGTGGCAAATGTAGCAGAGGCTGCGTTGGGACGGCCAGTTGGTACTGGAGGCATAGGTAAGCCGTAACGGCCGTCTTTGGCGACTTTCAAATTCCCTTAATCTACATTGACCTTGAATGTTTTAGAATAACGTGATACGATTGAATCTAGAGCGAGAGATATAAATCTGTGTCTTGGCTGTTCGATTACAAGGTGTTGCACATTCGATTAATCAGCTTGGAGACCAGGGTACCTTGAATACTAGTCACTCATAAAGCACATCCGATGCAATTGTATAAGAATCCGGAATGTCTGGATTAAAATCTTCGAATTGAAAGCTCTAGTCAATAATTTCTATCAGTTCGAAGCTCGATTACCAATCAAAGCCATGCAGTTCATACCATTGGCACGAACCTTGGCCATGCTTCGTATTAGTTCGTGCTGTTTGTCGAAGAAGCAAGCAGTAACAACCCAGATAGCTCACGAGCAATCTCTATCAAGTGGTAGCGTCAGAGAGGACCTTGATTTACGCCAGCATAAACCTAGTTTAAAGACTAGGGATAACGGACCAACTAGAGAATTCAATCTATGATTCACAGAAGAACTAGATTTTCAAGGTAGCATCTGTAACATAGTTCCAAATTATATAATTTAGCTCAAACCTGCAAAGTAGCAATGCCAACGTCCAATATTGATGCACAGACGATCGGTATGCACCTTGACATTCAAAACAAAATTACCTACGTCGTCCAAGGAAAGTTGGGAGAACCCAAAGGCATCTCTCGAACGTTCCAAGATCTGGATCTCTTATCCTCACAGTTTCACAAACCAAAAACTGCCCATAATGTTTTACTTTTGAAACCTTAGAATTCTTTACTGAAAGGAAAACGAGAGAAGGATTGGGAGAGAGAGAGAGAGAGAGAGAGAGAGAGAGAGAGAGATCTCCATTTAAAGGATGTGTATAGTTGCCAACCTAAACGAGGCCAACTTGCTTTCAGGTTTTCAAGGGAGACCCAAAAACAGAAATAAAGCATCCAATACGCATCGAACATTTGACAAAAGATTGAAAATTAACCCCTTTACGCCCTCACATGAAATAGGCTGACAAAAGATTGAAATTAAACCTCTTAAGGCTTTACGCCCTCACATAAAACGGAAGATATTTGCGTATCGTTGGTAATTTAGATCTTGTTTCAGTATTGTCAGGAAGTTGATTCTGAAGTTCTAAAGCTCTGCGTGATTGGACCTATGCAGTGAACTCGCCAAGTCCTGCCCCAGCTCCTGCTGTGGAAAAACCGGACAAGGCAGCATTGCTCTCTCTCAAAAGTTTACTTCAGCTTTACAACCCCCACGTATCCTGGGTTCTCTACGATTGGGACAACACTGGTCAAAATGCTGATTTCTGCGAGTGGACTCGAGTTTTCTGTGACTATAGCTCCAATGTTATCTACCTAGATTTCAAACAAGCAGGTCTCTCAGGTCCAATACCAAACGGTTTCTCAGACCTCCCTAACCTGTCTCGTCTCTACCTTTCCTTCAACAACTTCTCAGGAAGTATTCCAACCGAGCTTGGCCTTTGCATCAACCTTCAAATTCTGGATCTCTCTGTCAACGGTCTCTCTTCTGGCATACCTCCACAGCTCGGTGCTTTATATAATCTCCGGCAACTGGACTTGTCTTCCAACAGTTTAACAGGGCAGATTGATGATCACATTTTTTACAACTGGACAGCGCTCCTTTATTTGAACATCTCTGGAAACTTGCTATACGGGACCATACCTCCCGGGTTACAGTTCTGCCGGAGTCTCCTCGTTCTTGACCTAGGAAACAACCACCTTAATGGTACGTTGCCTACGCCTCCTCTTGGAGAATTACAGAAGTTGCAAGAGCTGAGGCTTGGTGGAAATAACTTTAGCGGTGGGATTCCTCCTGCTCTGTTTGGCAGCTGTGGGAGCTTACAGATTTTGGACCTGTCTGGAAATTCTTTATCAGGCTCAATTCCTGCAGAGGTTGGCAATTGCAGTGCACTACAGATCCTGACATTATCTAGAAATTTGCTTACTGGACTGCTTCCACAAGAGCTCGGAAGATTGTCGCAGCTTCAAAGCCTATTCCTTGGAGATAACTATTTGACTGGAGGTCTTCCCTTCGGACTAAGTTACCTGAAAGCTTTGGTTTACCTGGATCTGAAAAGCAATACTCTCACTGGCCAGATTCCCGAGTTTCTTGCCGGCAACGAAGCTTTACAGTATCTGTGGCTACATTCGAACAATTTGTCTGGAAGTTTCCCATCACAGTTGCTGGGTTTACCGCGCTTGAAATATCTCGACTTGAGTAGCAATTTCATCTCGGGCAACATTTCGTTCCCTGTAACGAACGTTACTTCCCTTCGGTTTCTTTTCTTGTCGGGCAATCACATCACAGGAAGCATACCACCGGCGGTAGGCAGCTTGAAAGTCTTGGAGGTGCTGGACTTGTCCTTCAATCTCCTTAACGGCAGCATCCCGTTCACGATTGGCAACCTGCAAAATTTGCTGTGGTTGATGCTATCTGACAACCGATTAACAGGTCCAATCCCATCAGAGCTAGTGAACTGCAGTAGCCTGTTATGGTTAAACTTGGCAAACAATGAGCTCTCAGGACCGTTGCCCGAAAACATGGGATTACTGGGCAACCAAGCCGCAGTCACATTCGACGAGAATGAAATGAGTCTTCCTGCAATTCCAGAGGACGCTGGCGATTGCTCTTTCGTCAAGAGGTGGTTGCCTGCAAGCTACGCCCCCTTCAGTTTCGACGCATCCATCGTAGACTACAAACGTTGTGGGGCGCTATGGGACGATCTTATCAGAGGGAGGCTGACAGTCACGACATGTCCAGGAAAGCTGAACGCCACAACGGTGGGATACGTGCAGCTGTCCAACAACTCACTGACGGGCTCGATTCCGAGCAGCGTGGGGGAGGTAACTTACTTGTCGTTCCTGCTACTGGGGAGCAATCGGCTGACGGGGAGCATACCGGAGGGGGTGGGAAAGCTGGGGGGGAAGCTACAGGGGTTGAATTTATCAAACAACGAGCTGAGCGGGGGGATAAGCAAGGGGCTGGGGCGGCTGGGGTGCGTGAGGGCGGTGGATTTGTCGAGGAACAATCTGAGCGGGGGGATACCGGGGGAGGAGCTAGGGGGAGGGATGGGGAAGCTGGAGGAGTGGAATGTATCATACAACGAGGGGTTGACGGGGGAGGTGCCGGAGGTGGGGAGGATGGGGGGGTTCGGAAGCTGGTCGTACGTGGGGGACTGGCGGCTATGCTTCAAGGAAGCCAAGGGTGGCGAGTTACTGGCCAACGGACCGGCTCTCTGCATGGGAAGCGCCGCCGCCGGCGTTGTCGAACTACGCCGCCGGAACGCCGGTCCAGCGGCGGCTCTCCGCCTCACGGGCGTCGCTTTGGGCAGCGCCGCCCTCGCCGCCACCGCCTTGCTCTTTGTAATTGCCGTATCCCGCCGGCGCAGCTCCGCCCACGGCGGAGAGGTCCGTTCACTCCTCCGGAAGAGTACGTCCATGCACAAGTCCACTGCCTGGGATATCCATTTCTTCGACAAACAATGTAGCTGGATCACCTTCCCCGACCTCGCCTGGGCTACCCGCCACTTCTCCCCCTCCGCCATCGCCGGCCGTGGCTCCTCCTCGGTCGTCTACAAAGCCGACCTCGGCTACGGTGCCGTCCTCGCCGTCAAAAAACTCCTGCACCCTCCTCCCCCCCATCATGACTTCCATTCCCGCCTCCGCCTCCTCGCCTCCTGCCGTCACCCCCGGCTCGTCCCCCTCCTCGGCTGCCTCTCCCGTGGCTCCGACTGTCTCCTCCTCCTCCGCTTCCTTCCCCGCGGCAGCCTCCATGCCTGGCTCCATCTCCTCCCCGATGGCCCTTCCACCCTCGATTGGCCTCGTCGCATCACCATCGCCCACGATGCTGCCCACGGCCTTGCCTTCCTCCATCACCATTCTCTCGTTCATGCTAACATCAAGCCGAGCAACATACTCCTCGACCACCGCTTTCGCGCCCACGTCACTGATTTCGGTCTCAAGCATGCACTCCAGCTGAACGAGGACGATGCACTCAAACGAGATCCCAACTACTCACCGCCAGAGTACTCAGAATATACTTGGGAGGAGCAAGCCACACAGGAGGGAGATGTATATAGCTTTGGAGTGGTGTTGCTAGAGCTAGCGACACGGCACCAATCTCTGGGCGACAAAGTAACTAACGAGAGTCAACATGGTACATTGGTGGATTGGGTGCGAGGCATGGTGATGAGCAAAGCACTTCCAGAACATGTGGTAGATCTAGAGCTATGTCGGACATGTGCAGATGTGCAAGAGGTGATGCAGCTAGTTCAATTGGGCCTTGCATGCACTCAAGACACCCCAACAAGTCGTCCTTCCATGGAGATTGTCACCCAAACTCTAGCAAAGCTAACCACCATTGAAGAGCAACGCCTTCCTTGCATCTATGCTTCCCCCGCTTGACTCTGTTTGCTCAACCCAACCTTATGTAATCCTAAGGCTCTTTCCATTGCTCTTTTGATTCCCCCATGTCTCGTGTAAATGCTAATGGCCATTCTTATGCATACATTCTAATCATCATCCTTTTGGCTACTAACAAGCGCGCTCATATTGCATATTGAGTTCATAAAGCTTATTAGTTATTTACAAAGTTCAAATTACCATCTTTGGGTACTATTGTGCAATACACTATGTGCCTCCCCTCAAATTGTCATGTTTATGGGCATATCTTACATATTCTTGAATCATGAAAATAAAAAAACCAATTAGAAATCACACTAAAGAATTTTCTTTTTAAAATGATTTCTGAAGAGAATGCACATGCATTTGCCAATGTGTATTGTGTTCCTTCCATATCTCACACACACATGCACATGTATTTTTACGTGATGGACTTGGATGCTAACATCACATGTACATTGCATAATATTGCATTCATATAATGTAGTAACTATATATTTTACAAATTTCATAAATTACCATCTTTGGGTATTATTGTGGATGTACCTAGCCTCAAGAATTGTCTACTTGCAATTGATCAAAGAGTGCGAGGCAATTGATACTTATTTTTTATTGTGACTTTATTCAAAGCTCATCATTGAATCATGGGAAATAGGGTGACCAATTACAAATGAAGTTAGCAAAAGAGAATTAGTGTGCATGCATTTGTCAATGGTTGCATTGTTTGAAGTTTCTTTCTATATCTCTAGTCAACTAGCATGTAGGCTCCATACCATGCACCTATAATATTAAGTAATCATCATCAAATATACTAATCGTCTCAAAAGCATTACATTTTAAATGGTAATGAATACATTAAAATGGCAACTAAAAGAAATATTTTGAAAAGATTCTTAAAGTTTTATAAAAAAGCAAGCCATTAATTAATTTATAAATTGACTATTTTTCTTAGATAGCAACCTCTAAAAACAATTGAACTTGAGGATACGAAGACTTTTTGGATTCAACAATATGTACAAATGTAATTAAAAATAGACATTTTGTAAATTTAAATTCTAAAGTTTGCAAATGGTATCTGAATCCTCACTTTATTTTGAGGCAAACAAGGTAGTACATCCAATATTTTTTTAAAACTTGAAGTTTTGTACAACATCAGTATAAAACATTTTCTTTCATAGTTTTACCTCCTCATCGAAGGAACCTGAAGTTGATTGTGTGAGCAATTTGTAGCATCAAAATTGTTTTTCATTTTTCTGAGATAGCAACCTCTAAAAACAATTGAACTTGAGGATATGAAGACTTTTGGCATACAACAATGTACAAATGTCATTAAAAATAGACATTTTGTAAATTTAAGTTCTAAAGTTTGCAAATGGTATTAGAATCCTCACTTTATTTTGAGGCAAACAAGGTAGTACATCCGATATTTTTTTAAAACCTGAAGTTTTGTACAACATCAGCATAAAACATTTTCTTTCATAGTTTTACCTCCTCATCGAAGGAACCTGAAGTTGATTGTGTGATCAATTTGTAGCATCAATATTATTTTCCATTATTTTGATTAATCACACAATGCTTAAGGATTTGCAGTGGTATTAATTTGCTCTTTTCAAACGGCATATTAAATGTTTAAAACGTTTTTTAATCAGTCCAAAACCTTTTTAAGACAATTTAGTTGTGATTTTTTAACCGAGACTAGACAGTTGCCGCTACTGATGGTTACTAGCTATACAGACGATTACTGTGCGATGTGTTGGCACATTGCACGATGAAGAGCTAAAACACAGTGCGGTGTTGGACCTCACCGCGTGGTGATATCATACTCTGCGAGGTGTTTTTTGTTCCTGCATGGTAGATATAGATTGTATAATCTGGCCACCATGGACGTATTGTTCACATTATCAAGATTCCTTGTGTTTCGTGGAGTCTCAAAAAAGACAATAAGGATAAAAAAAGGAATAAACAAAGCTACAAACCAAATTTGTAAGTTTTATTTATCCTTCTAAAATGTATTTGGTGTTGGTGGTGGGCTTACTTTCACCCACCAAAATCCACTCATACTCAAATACTAATTGGAAAGCTTAGTATTTTAGTTTTTTACTTGCATGAAATATTTTAGTTTTTAAAGTAGTTACTTGGGCTAATCTTAGTATTTTAGTTTGTTACTTGCATGAAATATTATAGTGTTTAAACTAGTTAGTTTTTAACGTGGTTGCTTTTTGAAAATATTAGCACGCTTTTTAAAAGTTACTTGTAGTTGTTATGTTTTTTTTTTTTGGAAGCGTATAAATATTTATAAACATATAGGGTTTGTTTAAGAAAGTTAGTATGCCGGTTGGAGAGTCACTTAAGTCAACCTATGACAACTCCCTCATTGATGGAGAATATTATGCTTTGTGCCAGTTGGGGTTCGCTTATTCCGGCCTGTAATAACAACTCACACATGGACATAAAATTTATGTTATGCTAGTACTAAGTAGTAAACTATCACAACAATACAAAGCAACTATAGACGCGCTTGTTAGATGCGCAAAATAACGGGCGCATCTATAGGCGTTGCTTGAGCAGAGGAATTATGGGCACGTCTAATAGCGCGTCTAACAGCTCGTCTATTTGCGCGTGTATTAACACGTCTATTTGCGTGTTTAAACTGAGAAAATACGGGCCCGTCTAACATTGCGTTTATCAGCGCGTCTATTTGTGCATGTATTAACACGTCTATTTGCATGCCTAAACTGAGAAAATACGAGCCCGTCTAACATTGCATTTATCAGCGCGTCTATTTGCATGTGTATTAGGGCGTTTATTTATGCGTTTACACTGGGAATTAGACGTGTATTTAGACGCAAACCAAAGAATACAGAAAGTGAGATTTTGGTGTACATCATTGCTTTCCAAACATTGCCCATGATTACCAAAGCACATAATTTTAACAAAAACATCAATGCTTTTTTGCAAGCCCACATATACAAGAATTAAGTGAGGTGAGGAGAATGAGACAATATGTAAAATAGTTTTGCCAATATCAATGATGGGCTACGGTTCAATCTCATCCTCAATGAGATCAACCCTTGCCAAACTATCTACTTCAAAATCCAAACAAGTGTTTAGATCTACAAATATATTCAGCCCACTACTACTTGTGCTACTCATGTGCTCATCGAAATCAGCATCACCAATGGTAGGCTCATCCTCATGGGTAATGGCCTCAATATCTGTATCTGCTATCTCATGATCATCCTCCTCTCTCGTATCATGGTCATCATCACGTCCATGGCCATGATCATCCTCCATATGCTCCATATTAGTAAATGTACTATACATCACTTTGGAACGTGGCATAATAGGTATGACATGCCACCATCTATTATTATCCACCATTGGTTGATAGACAACCTAATTCAAACACAAATACAATCATGTTATTTTTCTTGCATCAAATATTTAAAAGCGAGTATTTTATATGTGTGCACAGTACCTGTTCACATTGTTGTGGTAGTACTAGTGTGTCCTTCCTACTTTGCCAAAACTTTGTGGAGTCAATAGTTACAAAGCCACTTGCATGGCGTTTGATTGTTGCATTAGGGCCTCTTTCCACCACGTCCTTAAACCACTTTACATCCAAAACATACACAAAGAAGCGTCGAAAGTCAAGCTTAATAATATCTTGGATTATGCCACAATAATCATCCATGGCTCCATTAGCTCCCTCAAAGCTAGCAATGATGCCGCAATCTTGTGTGTTTCTCTTATCATCAATCCGTTGTGTTCGAAAATGCTTGCCTTCACAACATATAACATTGAACATAGTGCACTACACCAAGAAAAAATCAATTAAATAAGCAATCTAAATTATTGAAAGCTCCTAACTTATGCATAACATTCTATATACCAACCTTGCTCATGCATCCCGGCCTAGCATACTCCCATTCTTCCATTGTGATATGCATCCCCTCGTCTTTCACTGCTTTCTCCATTTCATCAAGTAGCCAATCCACATGAATATCCTTTAGAAGTGCTCTTAGATATTGAGGGTATGGCACACGAGATCCGTGATGTGTACGAAAGAGGGCCCTTTCTTCTTGTCTTCTTGCCTTTGCATCCTCGTATCTTGTCACCCATCTTTTCATCACATCACTATTAAGCACACAATAGAGGTTGATACTATTATGCAACTCCGTGTCTATTACTTCATTGCATCCTTTCCCTTGAGGCACAATAGAGGTCATCCTTAGGTCTTCATCATCTCTCCATAGTCGTGGGAGAGAGCTATCCACATCAACAAGAAACTCAGAAATATATACAAGTGACTCTTGTACCAACCAACCCTCGGCCATGCTACCTTCGGGTCTTGCGTTTTGTCTCACGAAGCCCTTCAAGGTCTTCATGAAGCGCTCGAGGAAGAACAACCATCGTGCATGTATAGTACTGCATATAGTAATCTCATCCAGCAAATGCACTATAAGATGTAGTTGGCTTGTGAGAATAGAACGTGGAAATGTCTCCTCCACTAAACAAGCCACCTCCACTGACATAACTCGAGCATTCTCAAGTGTGGTGGGATCTATTTCCTTTGAGCTCACATACCTAGAAATGAAAAAGTATAGCATATTAGCAATATCCATTCAAACTTGCATGGAGCATTGATATGCATCATATTTTGTATCATGTAAAGTACCTCACAAGCTCGCCCATCTTGTAAATACAATCTTTCACGTCCTTCGATGCACTACGTGAAATGCTAGTAGGTAGTATGAACTAAACCCATGAGGAGGTGGTTGATTAGTTGCTTATAATTATTCACTCACAAATTTGAAAGGAAAAAGATTTTATGCACATAAAATACTTACTTGGAGCATCTTGTGCCAATCATGAGATTTCAAGCCATATAATTGCTCTACACCTCTTTTCTTGCTCTTTGTAAAGGCTCCCTTCAAACACCTCATGCATCCAGTGGGAGTACGAATTGTAGTAATAGCGCGCTTCACCGTCGCCATCTTTAACTTTGATAACATCCACGGTGCACGAGGTAAAAAAACACGCCCATTTGGTCTCTCTTGTGGCCAAGCTTCACGCATCCTCCCTGTGGTACGTAGATTCTCCCTTATGCCTGCAGAATCTCGTGTCCCATTCAAATGCTCCCAAATGGTAGATGCCACATTCTTGAAGATATGCATGGGATCAAGCAGGTGATTGGTCTTGAGGTGGGACCAATATGGTAAATGATAAAAGATGGAGTATCTAAACAAAAGTTGGTATTAGTGGGCAATCTTTATTTCGAGCCAATATAGCACACAATAGTTACAAACCCTTACCGGCTCATGCCAAGTGGTGGAGGAGTCATGGAACCGTCTCAAATTCTCATCCAATCTCCCGCGGTGAGTGATTGTGGGAGGACTTCATTCCAAGGGGCAACATATCTAGGATGATCAGGTGGGAGAAATCGATGGTGATTCTCATAGATGACCTTATTCAATGCTGAGGCAACTAGTGAAGGACCACAAACAGGACATGCATGGTAACCCGATGTAGTGAGACCTGAACAATAGACGCAATTAAGAGTTGAAGGTGGGTTTAGGGTGCCACATCCTTTGCCTATTCATAATTAGAAGTGCAATGCTTACTTGAACACTCGCCATAGCCTGGGAAGTCATGCATCGTCCACATCAAGATTGCTTTTGCAGTTGAAGTCTTGTGACGAGGGAGGCCTGCTCACATCATGCACCTCGATACCTCTCCAAAGTATCTCTAGCTCGTCAATCAAGGGCTCCAAATAAACATCAGGTTTTTTGACTTTATGTTTCCCTGGAATTAGAAGGGACAGCATAACATGTCCTTTCTTAATAGCCATAGAGGGTGGAAGATTATAATTCACCAATATCACTGGCCATACACTATAAGAGGTGCTTTTGAGACCAAATGGGTTCACACCGTCCATACCCAATCCAAGTCTCAAGCTCCTAGGTTCTTCCTTGAAGCTTGGCCATGTGTCTTCAATATGCTTCCACGTAGGAGAATCCACGGGAGTTCTCCACTTGCCATTGGTTGATCGATGGGAGAAATGCCATGACATGAGCTCTGCAATAGATTTGCACTTGAACATATGTTGGATGTGGGGGATTATGGGAAAATGTCACAGAACCTTACGAGGCACGTCCAAAGTTTTGAGATCTGCTCTATATCTTGCCTCTCCACAAGTAGGACACTCTCTTGCATCCTTATGTAGTCCACGAAACAAAACGCAATCGTTGACACATGCATGGATGCACTTGTAATCTAATCCTCCAAGAGAGGTCACATGTTGCCTTGCCATATCTCTTGAGGTCGGTAATTTATTCTCCCTTGGAAGCATTTTACACAATAGCCTGCACGTGAAGACCATAAATGAGGAAAAGCATTCAAGTAATTGACCCACTAGCTAAATTCACCATGTTTGCAAAATAGACTTTAAAGCTTACTTAAGTAATGCATTCAAACTTGCATTGCTCCATCCATAGATGGTTTGCAAGTTTAGTAACTGCGTCTATAAACGCGTCTAATTAGTGCATCTATTTTTGCATATAACAGTGCATCTATAGATGCAACTATCTGTGTATGCAAATAGGCTAGACGCGCATCTAAACACGCCTACAGACGCAGTTTTAGACGCGCTCCGAGATGCGCCTATAGACACGCTCCGACAAACAGACTTTTCTAAAAAGTAGAAAAGGACATGCGCCCGACACAAAAACGTAACACTGATACCCAAATCATGCATTTTTTGGATACGAGAAAGTACAAATCCAAAGAGAGCAAACTTCCAAAAAAGATCAACTGCAAAAAGACTTACCTTTGATAGAGGTATGGAAGGTTCTTCTCCTTTTTCAAAGTTGCTTCTCTTCCTTGTTCGCCCTCTTCTCCTTTAAGCTTGGAAGTAAGTGTGGGTGCCTTCCTCTTAAGTGTAAGCTTGGAAGTAAGTGTGAGTGCCTTCCTCTTAAGCGTCGAAACTGTGGATCTACTAATAGCAAAGCAAGCAAGCCGCGCGAAGTATAAGTAATGTGAAGAAAAGCAAAGCGAGCGCGCTAAAAGTAGATTTAAAAGCCGCATTTATAGACGCGTCTAATAGCATGTCTATATACGCGTCTAATTACACAGATCAGATGCGGCTGTAGACACGCTTGTAGACACGCACCACAAAACAAACAGACGTGGTTTTAGACGTGCACCATAGAATAGACGGACGCGGTTTTAGACGTGCCACAGAGTTTAAAATTAAATATTTGAAGAAAGGAAAATTTTTTTGGGTTGTTTGTTTATAGGATGTCTTCATCTTCACTAAGTAGCTCCAGTGAGGATGAATCCCTCCGTATCCACCATCGCGAAATGTGGTTGGAGCAAAAAATCAAATGTATGTGTGATCGATGTTGAGGAAACATGTATCGTGCATGCAGGATTATACTCAATCACATCTCAAAGTATGGAGAATGGGATGCGACCATAAACATGGTAAGGGTTTGTAAGTTAAGGTTGATTGAGATACCTATGGGTGTTCATATGTTTGAGTTATGATCCCGTTTTAATTTGATACAAGATGCAGTGCCACACTCGCATATGTTGCCCTATGCTCGTCGTGAGGAGGCGAAGCGTCGGCGATATGAGGTGGGATCTTCAGGAGGGACCGTTACAAATGCATGGAGTGATGGTGATAGTAGCCCTCCGCCATTACCTCATGAAGCTGTGGAGGAGGAGGTGTTTGATGATATGGTGCGGGATTTATATGTCCATCAAGGGAGGGATGATAGCATGGTCACTTTAATCATATAGGCATAGTGAATGGCTGTAAATCCATCATATTTCATCCTATCCAGAGGATACTTAACTCTGGTAGACCTATGCAAAATAGGATCACTACCAGGTGGTCCCAAAACATCCCTTGTCTTCCTTACTCCAGGTGTAACAATAGAAGGAATACCCAACTCATCATCAAGGCTCTGTTCTGAGCCACTGGATTTACCATCCATATAAGAGTGACCTACATTCACATCAACCATGGGCTGATCTACTTTCTCTTTTCCCTTTCGTGATACTTGCATACCACTATTTGCATTGCTTTGAGGAGATTATCTTGATCTCAATCTGCTTGTCCATAGTGAAGTGTGTGAACCACTACTAGAGGACACTACAGGTCCACTAATATTTTGTGATTGCTGCTATGAATTCTATGCAGCATTACCATTTTGGGAATCTACATCATGAGTAATCCTCTCTTCCCTTCCCCTTTCTTCTCAGCTCATCAGTAATCGTCTTTTTTTATTTTTTCTAGTTCATCATGTGGCCAGGAAGCGCTTTGGGCTCACCTGATCTCTGGGAGTCTGTTTTTAGGGACTTATATAACCTTTTAGGACACCCTCCTAGTCCTGCGGAGTTATATGGGTATATGATGGGTACTCTAAACACCCCCTAGGAGTTGGCACTATAGACTCCAAACCACCCCACACTAGCTGAGATCACCCCAGTGGAGTCAGCACAGCCCAGCCGGCTACACAGCGCGGGCCCATCTCCCGTGTCGTCTTATGCCCCTTCCCCCATGCCGTCCGGAGGTCCTTCTGTCTCGCAGAGCCGTCAGTGTACTCCTGTGTAGTCGAGACTCGGTTCTCCAGCTACGAGTGGTCCACGTAGTCCTGTGCAGTCTCCAGCTACGAGTGGCCAGTGTACTAGCTCGACACGACACGGTAGCAGGCATAGTAGTAGGGAGAGCGGTGGGGGATGCATGGCACAGTGCTTTGGGAGGGGTGGCGATGGGGACGATGATGATTCAGATGATTTAGACGTGCCTCCGGGTGATGGTACGATATTCTATGACATCACTCAGACAGGAGGCATCTTGATGGATGCACGGGGGAAGGACATCATGGCCTTCATGCGCTCTGTAATTGCTAACAATTATAGAGATTGCTTTATCCACTACAAAGACCAGCCAAAGAGGTTGGCTGATGAGACCCTCGCTGCTGTTCACTCTAAGTATCCTAACCCCCCCAATCGCCAGTTCATAGATAAATGGGCCAAGTTAAAGATTGTTACGATACTTACATGGGACATATATAAACCATGAATAGTGTTTGTAGATCAACCTTGTAGAGTATAATATATGTACTTTTTGTGAGTACCCATTGTGAGGCCATAGGTCATTGCATTGTATTTTTGCTTCCATGATTTGTTTTCACAATTTCATCAACATATTGAGAGTGAGCACTTTGGAAAGGCAAATATGTCTGAGAAGATCATTGATTTTGGGAAAAGTTACACCAAGCTACAACTTTGATACTTTGTGATTTACATGGTTCAATCATTTAGATGGGAAAATAATGGCCCAAAGACGTAAAAAAGGCACTCTAAAGTGTTTTCTTGGCTTGGATTTGCATGCCCAATTCTAAATGCAAATTTGAAGCCTTAGATGGCAAGTTTGGGCAGAAAGAGATGATGATAAAAGTTGTAGGAAATCAAAAGACTGTTAAAAGTTATACTATGAATTATTTTCATATCTTGAACCACTTACAAGATATGGGCCTCCAAACAGGGATGTTTTTTCCTAGATCAAATCAATTGCACTTGCATTTAGGCATGGGGACCAATATTTGGGGCATGGAGAGACATTCCCCTAAAAAAATTTGAAAAAAAATGGCCAGATGGCCCTAGATGTGAGTAGGTGCGACTTTTGGCCCGTCTGCTCACACCTGGGGCTATCTGGCCATTTTTTTTCAAAATTTTTCTGGGGGAATGTCTCTTCATGCCCCAAACACTATTGGGGACCAGTATTTGGGTCATGGAGAGACATTCCCCCAAAATAATTTTGAACAAAAATGGTCAGATGGCCCTAGGTGTGAGCAGGTGCGACTTTTGGCCACACGGGGACCCTATCTGGCCAAAAGTCGCACCTGGTCACACCTAGGGCCATCTGGCCATTTTTTTCCAAAATTTTTTTGGAGGAATGTGTCTGCATGCCCCAAATAGTGTGTGGGTGGGACCAGTATTTGGGGAATAGAGAGACATTCCCCCAAATTAAAAAAAAAAAAAACCATCTGGCCATTTTTTTTCAAAATTTTTTTGGGGGAATGTCTCTCCATGCCCCAAACACTATTGGGGAATAGTGTTTGGGGCATGGAGATACATGTGTTTGGGGCATGGAGAGACATTCCCGTAAAAACATTTTGAAAAAAAATGGCCAGATGGCCCTAGGTGTGAGCAGGCACGACTTTTGGCCCGTCTGCTCACATTATTAGGAACCATTATTTGGGGCTCAATCTTGTTGAAGCCTAGTTCAAGTGGTTGCCTTTCTTTGTTTACACAATACTTGTTCTTCTTGGCTCAACCTATTTTTTGTATAGATGTGTGGCTAATGGGGTGTATTGGTGTTCATTATAGAGAAACTTGCTAATCATCAGGAAGGGGCTGATTAGGGGCAAGACGTAATGTCATAAGACACAACAAAGTCCTCTTGGCTAAGCATGCATTTGGGCCAAACTTACATTGTTTGATCCAATTGCACACCCACATGCACATTGAGGCCAAGAGGCCTTTTTGAAATTGAGTTTTGGGTAAACTTCAACAAGCAGCAAGAATAAGACAACAAAAATAAAACAACATAGATTATGATTTTACTTTATTTCATGAGAATGATAACATTTATTTATTTTAGAATGATATAATATCAATTACCATAGAAAGGGCAAGTACAAGCAACCTCCATTTGGGAGCCAAAATATAGTGTCTACAAAAGGACACGCATACATATGTATAATATCGATGATTCTTGTATAAGGTAACAATTATCTGTGATGACAAATTGTCTCTAAAAGTTTAAGAGTGACATTCGTTCTAAAACAATAACTAGAGAAGGACATAATACATAAGAAATAAATATGATTGAATTTATGTTGGCAATAAAAGATCTTCGCTTAAGAGGCAGGCACTAGCGGAGCTTGCCAGGCTCGAGGGAGGTCAACCACCAAGGGGCCCATCCCACACCGCTCACAAGCGTGAGTGGAAGAAAGCAATGAAGTCAGCGAGGGAGGACCCCAGTCTGCAGCACGTGGAGGCACAAAGGATCCAGATGGAGCAATATGGAAGCGTGCATTTTGGAGCAAGGGGTGTTGATTCATGGGAGGCCCAATTTGTAAATATCGATCTCAAATTATATTGCTTATGTAGTTTATTAGGAGGTTGTTTCTTTGTACTAATCCCTCCGCAAATTGTGTCATCTTGTAGCTTGATATCATGGGCAGATACCCTACTCCTATCGAGATAGCCTACCACCGCCACCATCGTAGAGGAGATACATGGAGGCACTTCTATCATGATGGGTTGATTGCTGAGGAGCAGTATATCTAGGCTACTGGAGCGGCCCTCGAGGTATTTGAAAGTAATTAAATAATGTCAATATTATAATTAAAGATTTGATTTTTCATACATTGATATATGTTGTCCCTTGTTTACAGGCCCATGCACAAGACGACAAGGAAGAAGATGAGGAAGGAGGCGCAGAAGGGAGCATAGAAGGGAGCGCAGAAGGGAGTGTGGAAGGGAGCGAGGATGTGGAGAACATAGATTAGTCATAGAAGTAGTGCTAGCTACTCTTTTTTGTACTTAAAGCCACTCGCTTGGCTTCATGCCTCTTGTATACACACTCCTCTTATTTTTTGTACTTGAAGCCACATGACATGGCTTAGCTTCGTGCTATGTGTACATACAAGAACTTTTTGAGCTTTCAATTTTATTGCATTTTGGAGTTGTAATGTTTTATTTGGAATTGTAATTAAAATGCGGTTGGCTGTAAGAATTGAATTACACAATGTGGAAATGGGATTCTTGTAACTATATAGCATACACAACATACACAGCATTCTGTAAATTAAAAAATATATATTATAAAGCGTGTCTATCAGTGCGTCTATAAACGCATCTATATATGCATCTATCTATTCGAGAAGCGTCTATTTGCGCATCTATAAACGTGTCTGTAAAACCGTTTAAAAGTGCATCTATACACACGTTTAACGATGCATCTATCTATTTTTAAAATTTTTAAGTACAACGTCTATTTATGCATCTAAATGCGCGTCTATACACGCGTGTGTCTACTATATAGATGCGCTATTAGACGTGGATCTCTAGATGCAAAAATAGACGTGCAAATAGATGCGCCCGTAAGTTTTTTATTTAGTTCAGTAAACACGTCTATGTGCACGTCTGTAGGTGCTTTGTCTTGTTGTGTATAAAGTAAGACTCAAGAGTGTAGAGAGAATACTTGAGCTGATTGTGGGCTCGCTTAAGGAGGCTAGAGCTATCAACATTCTCTTAGAGGATTCTCTCAAACGAATGGACACATAACATTGTTTGCAATCCACTTTTCATGTTGATTTCGTTCCATAGGATGTCTTTGACATGAGAAATCAAATGAGATCAACATGGAAAGTGGACTACAAACTATGTTCAAGTCTAAATTTCTCTTTGCCCAAATTGGACCAGATGTTTTTGAGAGCAAAGGCTAACGTACATCTTGCTTGAACATGGAAACACAAAATCAAAGAACTCAATCATTGTTCATGTTTAAGATTTGACCATAAACTAGAAGGCTTGAATTGGATACCTAGGTAAGCTTAATAGTCTAGAAGTTCTATTAAGTGGTCCTTAAGCACTATTAAGTGGTTCTGCAATACTATTAAATGGTCTAGATCACGTACTATTAAGTGCTTCTATGTGATCCAAAAGTAATGTTAAGTGGTGTTGGAACAATACTAAGTGGTTCTCCAGTACTATTAAATAGTTTTGAGGTACTATTAAGTGGTCTAGAAGTACTATCAAGTGGTACTTAAGTACCTCTAAGTGGTCTTGAAGTACTATTAAGTGGTTCTTAGTGGTCCATATATACTATTAATTGATATTTGTTTTGTCGTATGTGGAGTTCTTTAAAAGATTCAAGGCCCGCTACCCATAGATCAAGATTTCTCAAAGATGCTTTGAGGGCCTCAAGCCCTTCTTTGTGCACAAGTTGAAGGATCGATACACTTGCTATTGTGTTTCACATGTGAAAATGAATTTTTTGAAAGAAGCATTCAATTACATGCGGCAAAAAAAATTCGGACTCCATGGGACAGTATGCACATGTGCATGTGGTGTTTATGACAAGGGTAGGAGCAATTTTATGTGTGGAGTTGCAAATTGTATCTCCATAGCATCACAAATCTTTACGAGTCATTACTATGCCTAAAACTAGTAGATGCATTGTTCCACAGTTATGAATGCTTGATGGGACTATGTGGTGAATGTGGCATAACAAGAATGGTGCTATGTCCTAACAAGACAATAGATAATTACTTGCTCCTCCTTGTGAAGGTCTTTCAAGATATAGAAACATGAAAACTTGATGAAGATGATGGAAAGAAAAAAAGAGAGGATTTTTTGGTGCAACAGATGAAATCTCCTCATCTTTTATCCTTCCTTACAAAGCACGTCAAGAGTTTTATTCAGCACAACTTCATTTTTGCAGGTGGCAGGCTCAACAATATAGAGATTGTATTAAGAACTTTCCATGTGATGTTGTGGTCTCAGTAATTGACTTTGTTGAGAATTATATCTTTAAATAGAAAATTGAAATATAGTTCATGCATTGGTACAATTATCAGGTTACCATCTTAGTGGGTCATTGTTTGCTTGGGTGTAGCCATTTTTGGTGAGGTTCAAGGACTTTTCTGTATATAGGTATCTTGTATGACTCATAACTTATGCATTGCTCAACGGAATTTGGCAAACTTTGTCTTCAAGTTGTAGTACACATTCCAAACTTGAACATGAGAGAAAAAGTTATGGAATAAGATTTGGAACGAGACCGTTAAAGCATTACAAGTGCTTTGTTGCATGTGAAGCATGCATCCTGAAGACTATAGGATATAGCAATTTATTCAAAATCATCAAGATTTTGTTCTATACATACATGCAACCAACTAATCATTCAAAAGTACACTACTTGAGCTTCTCCTCAACCCAAGGACACACCTAAATGAGAACATTAGGTATGGGTTAACGGGCCTTCAATGTAGTGCTAAAGTGATGCATACCCATTTGAGGGCATGCTCCATAACTTTTTTTTGATTTGTTGAAAACCAAAATGGATTGAAAATTTGGAATCCAAACTAGTGGGGCTATTGCATGGTGGTCTTAAAACATTGATAGTTGTTGGTATTGGTATCTAGATTCACCCTAAAATGGAAGAAGTTGAAAAAGTGCAATTTGTGCATGTGAAAAGATATTTTAATAAATCCAACACTATTTACAATTTTGAATTGTTTCCTTTTCCATGCACTTTCTTGCTATATGGCTCATAAGCATGCCAAAGGTCATTGCATTTAATAATACACAACATCAAACCCGATAGCGTGCCCTTTTGCCTATTCGTGTTTTGAAGCATTTTAGGCCACATTGCACTTGTTTGGGACATCCAATTCTGCTGACGTGTATCGTCGGAGGGGGAAAAATTGGCAGCTAAAATTTTGCTACTCACGAATATCGAATTTTCACATGGGTGGTAGCAAGCTAAGGGTGTCCACTTCCGGACCACTTTCAGGTGAGTGTGACACCCGCTCGAGTGAAAATACAAAGGTTTTGCTTCGGTCTGCAATACCTCGATCGAGGTATTAGTTCCAATGAAAATCACACACGAGGACAACTGAGCCAAGCCAATACCTCGATCGAGGTGCAGGGCTTTTTTCACCGAACGGAGCCTATACCTCGATCGAGGTTTGCTGGCAAGCCACCTATACATGCCACATCTACCTCGTTCGAGGTATCGTGGCAATCCAGCTACACCTCGATCGAGGTAACGTGGCATGTCCAGCTATACCTCGATCGAGGTATGTGCCATCCGACAGGGCAGCTGACATACCTCGATCGAGGTATGCTGGACCGATGACTTGGCCGCATGTCGAATACGTCAATCGAGACATGTGGAATCCGACTGCTGCCAACATACCTCGATCGAGGTATCGTGGCATGTCTATACCTTGATCGAGGTAGATGTACCGAGATGTATGGGCATGTCAAAATACCTTGATCGAGGTATCGTGGCATGTCTATACCTCGATCGAGGTATGATGGAGTGATATGTATGTTGCATGTGAAATACCTCATCGAGGTAGGAAAACCCTAAATTTTCTTATAAAAGGAGAGCAACCCCCCTCATTCTGCATACCTCGATCGAGCTCCTCCTCATCGACCGATTTTGGATTTGCGGGACGTGGACAAAATTGCGCCAGTGACGGAGAGCGACCGACGGACAGCGACAAAGATGGACGGACCGGGAGAGTCCAAGTAGGGTTTTTTAAATGTAGCATTTTTTTTTTGCTAAAATTTATTTAAATTTTAGTTTATAGGAATAATTATAAAAAATCTCTAAATTTCAAATGCATTTTAAAGTTTTTTTGAAATTTTTGAATTACGACATTTTTTATTTAAAATGTGAAAATGAAAAAATTTTATTTTTTAAAATTAGAGCTATTTTTATTAAATAAAAAAACGTTCATAGGAATAATTATAAAATATTTCTAAATTTCAAATGCATTTGTAAATTTTTTTTAAATTTTTGAATTACAACATTTTTAATTTAAAATGTGAAAATGTAAAAATTATTATTTTTTAAAATTATCTTTAAAAATAAAGAGATTAAAGTTATTTTTAAATTAGAGCTATTTTTATTTAAATAAAAAAACGTTTAAATTTTAGTTCACAGGAATAATTATAAAATAATTTTAAATTTGAAATGCATTTAAAAGTTTTTTTTAAAATTTTCAATTACGACATTTTTTATTCAAAATGTGAAAATGTAAAAATTCTGTTTTTTAAAATCATCTTTGAAAAAAAAGAGATTAAAGTTATTTTTGAAATTAGAGCTATTTTTATTTAAATAAAAAAACTTTTAAAATTTAGTTCATAGGAATAATTATAAAATATTTCAAATTTCAAATGCATTTTAATTTTTTATTTAAAATGTGAAAATGTAAAAATTAGGTTTTTAAAAATCATCTTTGGAAAAAAAGAGATTAAAGTTATTTTTTTAAATTAGAGCTATTTTTATTGAAATAAAAAAATGTTTAAATCTTAGTTTATAGGACTAATTATAAAATATTTTTAAATTTGAAATGCATTTTAAAGTTTTTTTAAATTATTTTTGGAATTACGTAATTTTTTATTTAAAATGTGAAAATGTAAATATTTTGTTTTCAAAATCATCTTTTAAAAAAAAGAGATTAAAGTTATTTTTTAAATTAGTGCTATTTTTATTTAAATAAAGAAACATTTAAATTTTAGTTTATAGGAATAATTATAAAATATTTCTAAATTTGAAATGCATTTTAAATTTTTTTTAAATTATTTTTGCAATTACGTAATTTTTTATTTAAAGCCTGAAAATATATATATTTTATTTTTTGAAATCATCTTTTAAAAAACAGAGATTAAAGATATTTTTTCAATTAGTGTTATTTATATTTAAATAAAAAACGTTTAAATTTTATTTTTAAAAATGATCTTAAAAAAAAAAGAAAATAAGAGTTTAAGTTAGTGAAGTTTTTATTTAAATGTCAAAAAGTATATAATTTGTTTTTTAAAATAATCTATTAAAAAAAATTTATAACTGAAGTTTACAAATTATTAAAGTTTTGAATTTAATATAACGTTTAAATTTTATTTTTAGAAATTATGTTTCAAGAACAAGAAAATAAGAATTTTGTTAAAATAAGAAAATCATGTATTAAAAACAAGAAAACAAGAAAACAAGAACAAGAAAAAGAGAGATTAAAGTAGGTTTTATGTTATTTTTGAAATTGGTGCTATTTTTATTTAAATAAAAAAACGTTTAAATTTTAGTCTTCAAAACCATCTTTTAAAAAATCATCTTTTATGTGGAATATTATAGATTATATAGTTGGTTAAGAGTTGTTTCATAATTTAGTTAGAGTAAGTAGGCTGTATAAAACACCACATGGGCATTATCCCTAAAACACCACACCACATGGGCAAAGACCCCAACACTAGAGTGGTTAGATGCATAAGCATATGGCTAATTGGATCTTCTAAATGCACCAGCGCATCGAAAACACATACGTAATTTATGATTGTCCAAAGGTCTCCTCTCTCCCCAAGCATGGGAACCAAGTGATGATCTATAGGAATGGCCACTAGTTGAGGTGGATTGCCCAACCAAAATAGATAATATTGAAAAGGCCTAATTATTTTCTCAAAGTTCTCGCTTTAAAAGGTCTGTAGTGTCAACCCGCTCTCTTTTTTAATGTGTAGTCCGAGAAATAATAGATGCACCTTGCTTGTGTATCGTTCAAAGTAATGTATCAGGTATCCTTCTATCTCCTCCATATCTATTGCAAACCCAAGGCAGTAAAGCATTCAAAGAAGGTCTTATTAACCAAACCTCTCCACTATCTGTCCTTAGTATAGGGGCCATAAGTGGACAATGTGGTCCTTACACCACATGTGGAAAAGTTTCATATTGGATAAAAAGTAAAAAAAGGAAAACATATAAGGAAAAAATATTTGAGACATCTAAGTTTAAAAATGCGACAACTAGAGTTTGAAAAATTTTTAATCAAAATTAAGAATTTTTAATAATATTGAGTTTGATAAACATAATATTGAGCCACACATTTGGCCCATCTACCGGTAGGTGCATAGGATGATCCCAACGACATCCTACCTCATCAAGGAGTATGTACAAATAGTTTTCATTACGTAAATAGATTATAAGTCATATTGAATAGAATATTATTTTCATTACCCAAATAGAATATTAATTTCCATGTGTTTTTTTTGTGCATGCGCTAGCCAGCGCACAGGTTCTGGCACCACTACTCGTATGCAGATAGAGATTCTG